>NC_086103.1:141456291-141763791 GCF_963921235.1 Mobula hypostoma
CATGCATGCAATGACAATAAGTAAATCAAAGTGATAGATTTGTACCTGCACTGTACATCTCTGTAACTGTAACACTTTGTTGTGTTCTGTCATTGTTTACCTCAGTGCACTAATGTGATGAAAAGATCTTTTTGGCATGCAAAACAAACTTTTTTTTACTGTACCTTGGTACATGTGACAATGATAAACCAACTTTGTATTTTACAAAATAGCAATGACAAGTTTTTGATTTTTTTTACTACAATGTTTGGATATTTTTGTTCTTTTTTTCAGTTAAATTTCCTCTTGCTGTTTTTTTTCTCTCACTCATTTTTATTTTCCATGACCAGAGAAATTCATAGTTCTGGCAGTTGAAACACTTTCCATTTTCTTGCATTCCTTTCCAAGTGCCTAGCTAGTTCTTCACATAGTGCTTGTCTCGGATTTAGAGCCAGTTATAAATAAACTCTTGCCTAAGTAACCAAAAAAAAATGTCTAACTTTCATGGTAGTGGTCCTGTAGTTAGGTTTCTAACAATTGGCACACTGTCAATTGTGTTCTTTCACAATTTTAACTTATTAAATCATTCAGATATTCGCCCTGTGACTATATATCTTGTTACTAGTCCTATTTGTATGATCACATTTCCACAAGCGTTTTTCAAAGGTGAATGGTAGTTTGTAATGTTACTTGGTTAAATATTGATTAGTAGTATTTTATCCAATACCATTGAATATACTGTATTCTGCTTTAACATTAAATTCCACATTTCACTTTGATGTTTGCATTATATATTGTCCTGTTTACATACAAAGACATGCACTGTAACTACTCACTTGTCACTAAGTTCCCACAACCTCTTCAAACTGCTTTCTGAAAATTTCCATCTGCTGTTTTTCCTTGAAAATAATAATCTCCCAATGAGTTTAATGAAATAATTTCAAAATTCAAAAAAAGAGTTGGTGCATAAACTTCAAATGCTCTACTGTAATGAAAACTCTGTATTCAAAACAAACTGGGTGAAATTGAAGTGTCCATTTCATGCTTCTTTACAGACATCGGCCGATAAGCCTTAAAAGTCTAGTTGCGGCAGAATAAAGGGAACTGGTTTAGAATAGTTAGTATTTCTGATATTTACATTTTCAAAATAGAAATCCAATGAATTTAATCACATTTTTTTAGTAAAGAACAATTTGATTCTAAGAGTTTGCATTTGTCAAATATTCCAATCTCTGAGATATGAGGGGATGAAATTGTAGTTTCCTCTTCAATGCTAAATTAATTATTCTAAAAACATTTTGAAATCAAACATCATCTTTGAGCATGGCTGGTAAGAACAGGTGGGAATGAGAAGCAATTTGTTGAGATTAAGAACATTTTGCCAAAAGATATGTAATTATAGAGGAAAACAAGAAAAGCCTTCAAACTTGCTGTTGTCATAGTCTGGTCCGTGAAGTCCATATTCCGGTTCACGGTCCGGTCCATTGACCCTTGCTCCAGGTTTTCCTATCTACCCCATTTCTGTCTTGTTGAGCTCTGATTGAGTCAGCTGATGCTAGTTGGGGCTGGCTGCATAAATGCCACCAGAGACCAGGACGTGGCCGCTGGATTGTTCTTGTCCTTACCCCTTGTATCCCTTCCCCTGCCTTCTATTTCTTCGCCTGAAGCCCTGCCTTGTCTTGCTGTTAACTCTCGCTTCGCCTGAAGTTCTTGTCTTGCCTTGCTTTGCCTGTAGCCTTGCCTTGTCTTGCTGTCTGGTGCTGGAGTCACCCTTTACCTATCTCCCTTCCTGTCCCTTGCCTCCGCCCAGGTAAGCCAGGCCGTCCTGCCATTACCTGGGGTTCGTCCTGTCCCTTGCCTCTGTCGGGTGGTGATCCGCGCCCTGCCCAGGTGATCCGCACCCTACCCAGGAGGAGCCAAGCCTCGCCTCAAGTCTCAAGTCTCCTGCCTCCTGCCGTCTCCAACCTCAAGTCTCCTGCCTCCAGCCTCCAGTCTCGCCTCGCCTCTTGCCTAGCCTCTAGACTGAAGACTCCAGCCTCCTGCCTAGCCCCGAGCCTGAAGACTCCAGCCTCTAGTCTCTTGCCAAACCAAGCCAAGTCTCTAGCCTCAAGCTTCAAGCCTGTAGAGTTCTGCCTCGTCCTGCCTGCCAGCCAAGCCTCGTCCTTGCCTAGTTCTGTGGTCCGAGTCAGAGGCAAGACCCAGGTACTGGGTCCTTGTCCAGTCTCTGACTCAGAGTCCAAGCTCGGGCTCCTAGCTCTCTTGTTCAGTCCTGTTCCTGGTTTTCCTGTCCATGTCCTTGCCATCGCCCTGTATCCTAGTCCTGTCCCTGGTACTTCAGTGTCTGTGTCTTGCACTTGGGTCCGTTCCCAGCCCTGCCCGTATGTCCCGTTTTTATCTGGTATCCAGTTAAAGCCTCTTTAATATAGAACCTTCCACTTTTACATCAATTTTCAGTTTTCACTGAATTTCTGGATTTGTTTTATTAGTGACATTTGTGGTCTCCAGCTTTTGAGATCCTTGTAAGTGGAAATGCCTGATCTGCACCAGAAAACTCCATCAACTTTAGAGACAATTATGAGTTCACTTCTTAGCTATTGTTTGGAGAAGAGAAACTTGACTGTTAGTTATATTTTGTGTCTTGGCATATCATCCTGACATTCTTTGGCATCTTCTTTAATATCTCCAGATACTGTCATGTGCCATGTATTCCAGAACCTGGTGAAGCCCAACCAAGGTTCTATGAAAACACAAAGCAATTTCTCAGTTCTTTAGTCCTATCCCACTTGACATAAAGCTAGTGGTCTTTACTCCATGAATGTTACTGAAAATAGTTATTTTCTTCAACATACTGTAAAATTAGGCTTTTAGTTGCCTGTTTCAAATCTTCAGATCATCATTGAAATTTCCCATTCACTACTAACTTATTCATTCTATATTATGGAGATTGTGTTCGGTAAGTTACAAGGAATCAGCTAGAAATATGTTCAACATCTCGTGACTAATAGATCTTTGTGATGGTGTTTACCATTAAAGATTCTAGTATTCATTCATGTTTTCAGTGAAAGCTGCCCATATAAATTTAACACTGAAAATTTACTCCTTTAACTTTTACGGCACGTCAATATTGTTTTGTTTTTGCAATGGAATTTTAGCATCTTGTGAGATTCTTCTTGTTATTTAATGTAGGTTAATATTGAGTAAACTTTGCTATCCCCTGTTCTGCACAGTTGTATATTATGTATCCACAAAAAATACAGCAAGGTCATGGTATTATTGGTAATGAGATGCGAGATACTATTTCGTTAACCTGTAATAGAAAAGAAGACATAAAATGGAAGAGCAAAACTTGAGGTTGTAAGAGGCAGGATAAAAATGCTACAATAAAAGTTACCGAGTCAAATGTGGGATCCAATATCTGATTTTGAAAGAACTTTGCTATTTCTGGGTTATCCCAGAGAGGCTTATTTTCTCGACCCATTCTAAACCACAGACTCCTGTGTTAACTTTCAAACAGCACATTTAGGTTTATTTGAAAGAACTCTTAACATTGCTGGCAAGTAATTGTTCTGTGCTTTGTTACATCAGCACTAATGTAAAATAACTGCACTTATAAGTTACATACATCAAAGTTGCTGGTGAACGCAGCAGGCCAAGCAGCATCTATAGGAAGAGGCACAGTCGACGTTTCAGGCCGAGACCCTTCGTCTCGGCCTGATACGTCGACTGCGCCTCTTCCTATAGATGCTGCTTGGCCTGCTGCGTTCACCAGCAACTTTGATGTATGTTGCTTGAATTTCCAGCATCTGCAGAATTCCTGTTGTTTACGTTGCACTTATAAGTTATTGGAAATGGGAAGGAAAAACGGCTGCCTCAAAATGCTAATCAAAATAGAAGCTAAATCACAGCTCTGTGGGAGAGAAAATTACATGCTCTGGGTCCGGCTTAATATTATCCCCATGAACAGAAATGCATACGACCTCTTTGGAATTTTGATGACCAAACATTAAAATTTCCAATGTCAACAAGCTGCTTAGCTTCTGGTTAAAATGGACAAATAAACTTAATTTGTGTTTGATTTGAAGCAATGTTTGATGAATAAAAATATCTTGTGTCTTCATGATATTGTATACAAAGAATCAACAAGTTCAGTATACAGGTAACTATGGATAATAAATCAAGGCAAATTAGTAGGATATAGAGTAAGGCTAGTTGTCAGGAAACCTTAAGAGAATAGAAGGGTCCTTGTGGAGGAGAAGAGAGGGATACAGATGAAAGACTATATGATGCTGAGAGAATGGATTTGTCTGTGACAAAAACGTACTTGATATTGGCTTGTAATATGTTTTCTCCAATAGCTTGTGTGGGAACATAACGGTTTAAGATGGCGCTGGTGAAGCACAGCGACAACTTGCTGGTAGCAAACAAAGCTATCAATTACTGTATTAATCACACTTTTTCTCTGATACAATCACAGCAATCAATAGTCTGTAACATCCCTTTCTGGGTTGAGCTTTTCAAAAAGTAAGACCTGGCAATTTTGCAGTGTGAACTGAAGTCTCGAAGCTGCAGGACAGTTGTGGTGCACTGTGGCATGTACGGGCTGAGTCGAGGCAGTGGAGCCCGGACCTGAGAGTGGGGATTGAACCAATATTTGGCCATTGCTGGAGCAAACTTGGAGGCAATTTGATGCGAGGCAGAGTTGAGGTGTTGGGGCTGGGCCCAAGAACATATCAAAATGGCAAGGTTGATGTCTTCCGAGAGCAAGGAGCAACCCAAGGTTTGGAGGACCAGCTTGAAAAGGTCAGGGTGTCGGGGCCAGAGTTGAGAGATACACTCAGCTCACTGCTCTGCAAAGTTTACTTATCTCTGTGCTGAATTGAGGCTGTGGCTTGCAATTAATGGGCTTCTGAATCAGCTACAGTGATGGCTGGCTTCGTGGCTGTGGACTCGCTTTTGTGAACATCAGTTCTGAATGTTATTTGCTTACTTTTATTGGTGGCAGGATTTTTTTCTACACATTGGGTGATTGACAGTTTTTTAAATATATTTCTTTGTTTTATGGCTGCCTGTAAGGAGACAAATCTCATGGTTGTATACATCGATAATAAATGTACTTTGAACTAACAACAGAAAATGGTGTAAACACTCAATAGACCAAGCAGCATATGTGAAAAGAGACATAAACTCTAAGTTCCAGGCCTGAAACCCCTGTCAGAACTGGGTGACAGAGAGCAGTTTTCCTTTTTTTAAAATTACTAGCTCTGTTGTAGTGTCCTAGAACTGATGCTGCTTGATTCTTGCATTTACAGTTTTTTTTAAAGATTTCCAACATCAGGTTTTTTGTTAAATTTTCATCTTTATTGTTTTGGAGCATGACTGATGCTTCTCAGTCCTGTGACAGATTGGCCACATGTATATTTGGCAACACCCATTCCATAGATCTTTATCTGAGAGTGTCATGTTCACTTACACTCTACTGGCACTTCCTCTTTGCTGTGAAAGGCAGCTGCATTCCGGTATATCAATCCTAATTGCTGTCACCATGATGAGCTGAGAGGAAAGCTGCCAATCACTCCATTCCAGTGATACGAAATCCACAAGATATTTTAAATGTATTTAGTGATCCAGTTATTTTTTTCCCTTGAGTTGTTTCTTACTACTACAGATGTGTAGAACTCTAGTAGCCACTATAAAAGTTGTTCTTTGGTACTGTAGATGAGCTGCTTTAACAAGAGGTTTATTATTATAAAACTAATACTGTCCTAGCTTAAGCATAACATTTAAGATATTTTGCACCTACCTATAAAGTGCATTTCTGTAAAGCCAAATAAAATGTTAGTTTTACTTGGTTACATCAATTCAACATAAGAATTATTTTTTGTGGTGATGCATTTTGGCAAATATTTACTTTAAATAATCAACAAAATCCTTTGGTGAAATCAGTTTGTTTAAAACATTGGAAATATTTGATTATACAACTTTGTTATTCCACAGAGCACCTGCATTGAATGAAGAGCACATGGTAAAAGGCAATTTTCTTCAAATCACTTTTAGCATCAGCAGCTGCTGTTGTCTTGTTGGTCATGAACAAAACCCTAATCAAACCGAAGTGTTGACTTGAAATTAAAGTACTTGCATAGCTTAATGATTTTCGCACCATGGATAATTATCTAAATATTGATGTCATTTTTGCCACTTGTATATATTGAGAATAGAAGAAACACAAGGGTGATTATGAGGTAATAATTAATTAAGAAATTTTGATACCTTCTTGAACCGTGAATGACTCTTAAGTATTTCTATCATCTGAGTTTACAGAATGGTACATAGGTTAGAAAATCATATTATTTTAAAGTCATCTTCAAAGTAATAATACCTGTTTTCTTTTGCTACATATGCAATTATTTACTGTTCTGTGGGATAGTACATAATGCAATATATGGGGAAAATAATAAAATATTTGAATTGGCTAAAGTGATGTATATTCTGGTCAGCCTTAGATGAAAACATAAATTGTAGAAATTGATCACCCTGATGGATGCAGTTTTAAATTTGGCATCTATAGAATGGATGGTAGGGTGCAAAAGACTTGATCAAAATTATGATATATTGTACAACATCCAAAGCCAGTAACTGATCAGCTCCATCAGGCTCCTTGTCGGAGGGATAACATCTGTATATAGTTTATGTTTGAAGCTCTTTTGGATCATATGGAATTCTGATTTTTTTAAAATGCCATTTCATAAATTTCTCTATAAAGTTTGTGTCTGTTTTCAAGTCTGTGCTAAACTTTAAGGGGATTTATGAATATTAGAATACTTTGTGCTTATTAATTTTTAAAAAACAATATGTCCATGATCTGAACTTCAGACCTCATTGTATTAACTATTCATTTCTCAAGCCGCCTTAATTTAGACCTGACATATTTTGTTTTCACAGTTGGTTTCAGTTTTGTAAATTTCTTTTGATCTGGCATCCTATTGATGAATGAATTCAGATTTTCCTCATCTTTTACGTGGAAAATATTTTTGGGTTTCACTCTGACTTGGCCCGCTCTAATTTCAAAATTATGCTGCCTTGTACTAGTCTTGTCTCCTAACCTTTCCCTTTCAATATTACCCTCCTCCTTCATTGTTCCTCATTATCTTTCTCAACTCTTAAAACTTTTGAGGAGATTGTTAATGTCATTCTTTGCAAAAGTTTTAGATGGTCATTGACCCTTGCAGAATTCATCAGCTTGCATATCAAGTAAGTTAAGGGCCAAAGAAGGAAATTGAGTGATATCCACAGAATCTTTTACTCCATAATATACCCCACATAAATATGATTTGACCGTTCTCTTTTCATGTAGAATATTCCGAGGGGGAGCTTGGAAAAGTAAATGTTTGTGGATTAACTCTATAGTCAACCTTAGCTTGTTCTGTTATTACTGATTCATCTTGCCCAAAGTGCAGCTCTGTTAAAATATTCTTTTTCATAAAATTATAACCTGGATGAATTATTCAAGATGTTTCTTTGAATCAGGAATTATATATATTGAAAAATTGCTTGTAACAGAAAATATGGTCAGTTCAATGAAGCTCTAATGGCCCTGCTCTACCTTGGAGAATTCTTAATAATTGGTTACTACCAATCTCCATATGGGAAATTCATTTTTTCCCTGTTTGGCTTCACATTATGGAAATAAAAAAAATGTAAATGCTGGAAATCTGACCTGTAAAAAAAAAAATTGCAATAGGTCAAGCAGCATCTGTGGAATGAGAAACTGTTAATACCTGAAGTCTGGGACCCTTTGTCAAAACAGACAGGAAAAAACAATTGGTTTTTCAGGAGGAAAGTAAATGGTGGAGGGATGGTACAACACATGGGGCACCTCTAATACGGTGAGTTAACTTGGCCAAAGGAGAGCAGTTAACAGCATTAGATTAGATTATGAGGACACTCAGTCCTCGTTTATTGTCATTTAGACATGCATGCATTAAAAAATGATACAATGTTCCTCCAGAATGATATCACAAAAAAAGGACAAACCAAGACTAAAACTGACAAAATCATATAATTATAACATATAGTTACAACAATGCAAAGCAATACCGTAATTTAATAAAGAGCAGACCATGGGGACGGTAAAAACAAGTCTCAAAGTCCCCGATCGACTCATAATCTCACGCAGATGGTAGAAGGGAGAAACTCTCCCTGCCATGAACTTCCAAGTGCCGACAACTTGCCGATGCATTGGAAGCAGCCGACCGCAGCCGACTCTGAGTCTGTCCGAAAACTTCGAGCCTCTGACCAGCCCCTCCAATACAGCCTCTCCGTGCACCATCCTCTGCTGAGCCCTTTGACCCCCACCCCGGCCACTGAGCAACAAGCAAAGCCGAGGACTCGGGGCCTTCTCCGGAGATTCCGGATCACACAGTAGCAGCAGCAGCGAAGCGGGCATTTCAGAAGTTTCTCCAGATGTTCCTCCGTGCTCTCACGTCCGTCTCCATCAAATCAGAATTGTGCACGGTCCCCTACTTGACAAATAACAGACGTCACCACCGGAGTGGCCGCTGCCAGCTGCATCGCGCCGCCATCTTCTCCTCTCCTTTAGTTGTAAACGGCAGGTTACATGAATAAAATAAGTTAATTTAAAAAAGCACAAGGCATGTTCTGGGATGGAGAGAAATACTGAAAGGGGGTGGGAGTGAAGGGGAATGTGTCTGGTCTAGTAGGATCTTGTTGGAACTGGCAAACATCGCAAAGGGTAATTCATTGGTTCCTCGGGCTGATTGAGTTGAAGATCAGGACTTGACTGACTAAATAATAATAAATAATAAATACTTCTAAGAAAGTAGAGGCATTATCATACCTTTTTTGTAATGGCACTTACTGTCCCAGGACAAATGCTCTGAAATGATAATGCCAAGGAATTTAAAGTTGCTGACCCTCTCCACTCTGATCCCCCAATGAGGACTGACTCATGGACCTCGGGTTTCCTCCTCCTGCACTCAATAATCAGCTCTTTGGTCGTGCTGACATTGAGTGAGAGTATATTGTTCTGGCACCGTTCAGCCAGATTTTCAATTTGCTGATTCGTCACCACCTTTGGTTTGGTCAACAATAGCCAGCAAACTTAAATATGGTATTAGAGCTGTGCTCACAGTTGTAAGTGTAAAGTGAGTAGAGCAAGAGGCTAAGCACACAGCTTTGAGGTGTACCTCTGCTGATGGTGATTGTGGAGATGTTAGTGCCAATCCGAACTGACTGGGGTCTGCAAGTAGGGAAATTGAGAATCCAGTTGCAACAGGAGGTATTGAGGCCTAGGTCTTGAAGCTTATTGATTAGTTTTGAGGGCATGATAGTATTGAATGCAGAATGTAGTCAGTGAAGAACGCTCTTCTACATGCATTTTCACTGTTCAAATATCTCTAGCATAATCATATCTTTCCTATAGTTCAGTGGTTAGAATGGCACACAGGTGTGGTATCACCAGCATCCTGTGCAATAGTAACATGATGTTCTGACTCTTATACTCAGTGCCTAGACCGACAAAGCCAAGTGTGGCAAATGCCTTCTTTACTAGACTGTCCACCTGTAATACCATTTTCAGGGACCTGTGTATTTTTGCCCTTGCACAATAGGTCCGTCTGGGGTACAACCTTCGGGGCCCTGACATTTATTGTGTAAGTCTTGCCTTGGTTTTACTTTCCAAAATGTAGCACTTTGCATTTGTCTGAGTTAAGTTCCATCTGTCATACTTTGACCTAATTTCTCAGTTGATATATTCTAGATGCTATTGCAATCTTCTCCAATGAACTTCACTGTCCATTATACCACTAAATTTGGTATCATCTGCAAACTTGCCTTGCAAATTCTCATCCAGATTATTAATATGATTGACAGTTCCTCTGGCACCTTGCTGGTCACAGGCCTCTAAACAGAAAAGCAACCCTTCTCTACCACCCTCTGACTTACACCAGCAAGATAATTTTGTATCCACTTAACTAACTCATCCTGGATCCTATGTGATCTAATCTTCCAGACTAGCCTACCATGATGACTTTGTCAAAGACTTTGCTAAACTTTTGGGATTCCTTCTTCGTTCTAACATACAGGTTCTTGTTTAACCCTTATAAAATGTTATTGGAGGGGAGATTTTCTAATTTTTCATGGGTGTTTTATTTAATATATATTTTTCTGGATGGTAAATTAATAAATTTGGTTAGAGATTGATAATTTTTGGTTTTAATTATTTTAATTTAAAACTATGTGTGGGTAGTTCCTTCCAGTATAAAAAAATAACATTATTTATTTTTTTTAATACAGCTGAAATTTGAGACATGAACATTGAGAAGCTGTAAGTATGACATCAGCACCAGAAGACAATTATATAAATCAACAGAAATACTTTGGAATTGGAGGAGTGCATGGTGACCTTCATATGTCAGCTGCAGTTTCAAATTCAGCCATGACTTTTGATGGCTCTCAAAATTTGAGCAATCTTCTCAAAGCTAACTCTGCCAACTCCCGGTGGAAACCAGTGGAAGGCAGCATAACCTGTTCCCAGAATCAGAAGGATGGTGAAGACGATGATGATGTTGTTTTCATTGAACCTTCCTTATCTACAAATTGTAGTACAACCTCACAAGTAAATAAAAGCAATGTCTCACTCACAGTGTTTCAAAATCCAGAATCTATAGGAAGTGAAATAAATCCATCACTGCCACCAATAGGAAAAGATTTTGTGTCTTCAGTGGAACCTATCATAATTGATGATGAAGAAGAAGGAAACCCTGACCTAGGGAAAGTGGGCAATGTTAGCACAACTGGAAGATGTGATGAAAGAAATGGATTTGGAGAACCCACTGAACTTGATTTTTCATCATCCGACTTGGGCGGTCAAAAAGTTGGTTTACGTGGTATTGATGTCCAATATGTTGATAATCAGAGTTTATTTTGTACTTCAAATCTGGAGAATAACAATTCAAATTGGGATGGTAGAACAGGAATAAAAGAAGTTAATTTGAATGAATGCCATTCCTTGCATACAACTTTGCTTTCAAATCCCAGGAGAGAGAATACTTTGTCAACAAATGGTGGCGAAGCATTAAATCGTGGTATAAGTACTGAGCCTGACTCTGAGATACAGATAACCTGTGTCACAACTTTGGATGCCAGTTCAAAGCCAGTCATGAATGAACCACCGACACAGCGTTCTGGGGGAATGGATTTAGATTTAATGATTTGCAATGTAACATCCCTTCAAGATCAGAAATTTGAAGGGGTTAATGAAGGAGTTCAGAAACAAGTTTTTCAAACTGGCGTGGGAGCTTCTAACTCGGATAGTATAGAAGGTGCTGGAGATGGATTTCATAACGGAGAATCTGTTCTTTTGACACCGCAACACAAACTTGGTAAGTACTTTGTAAAATAATGTGGGTTCCCAGATGAACAACTGAAATACTTGAATCATGAATTGTTAAAGATCCCTTTCAGCAGTTATAACTGGGCTTAATACACAATTGAAGTTCCTTCAAAGGTAGAACCAAATGGAATATTCATAACAAGCAAGATGAGAGAATTGTGGTTGATTGCATTTACATGGGGCTTTTGGAGTTAAATGTTTCAGAAGATGGAAAATGAGGAGGGTAGATGGAAATTGATGATGGTTAGGAAAAGTCAAATGTTCCCAGTAGATGACAAAAATGCACCTTCATTATCATTTTGTGCTGTGTAGTATGAAGTGGGTGTTCATGGACCCATGACTGTGGTTGTTCTTCATAAATCTTTCTACAGAAGTAGTTTGCCATTGCCACCTTCTGGACAGTGTCTTTGCAAGATAGGTGACCCCAGCTGTTATCAATACTCTTCAGAGACTGTCTACTTAGCATCAATGGTAGCATAACCAGGGCTTGCAATATGCACCAGCTGCTCATAGGACCATCCACCACCTGCTCCCATGGGTTCACATGACCCTGATATGGGGGGGGGGGAGTGCTAAGCAGGTGCTACACCTTGCCCAATGGCAATCTGTAGGCGAGCAGAGGGAGAGAGTGCCTTATGCTTCCTTTGGTAGAGATGTATCCCCACCCTGCCATTCACACAAATGTACCAGATGGTTGTTATTTTTTGGGAGTTGCATCCTGAATGTTGATTTATAAGGGATGATAGATGATAAATATTGAACACATTATGTGGAATATAGGCTAGGAGAAAAACATCTTGAGTGTTTAATAGGGCATTGTAAAGGGCGAAGGGGTGAACAAATCAAATGCTCTTAAGTTTCTGGCAAATCACTTGATGTTGAAGGACAGACACAAAATGCTGGAGGAACTCAGCAGATCAGACGGCATCTGTGGAGGGGAATGAGCAGTTGGCGTTTCAGGCTGAGGTCCTTCATCAGGACTAGAAAGGAAGGGTGAAGAGGCCTGAATAAGAAGGTGGTGGTGTCAATCTGCCTCTCTACCAGAGGCCTTTAGGTTCAGGCCCAGGGAGTAACTGTCAAACACAGTTTACTTAGAAGTACATACTGGTTATTAGCAAGCTTGCATTCTCAGTTGACAAAACAGAGTCCTTGCTCACTGAGCTTGGGAAAATCTGCAGCCAAGTGAGCCCAGAATACTAGCAACATACATAATACTAACAACACTAATAATACTAAGAATACTAACAACAGCCCAGAATACTGTGTGGAGCTGTTGATATATATTGTTACCACATTTTGATAAGGGTAGACCAAGAAACTTTCTCATACAACAAACACTTGTTTGTTCATACATTATTCTCACAGCACGACTTGTCAAGTCGTCAGTTAGGTTTTAGCCCTTTTAATTCTGCATATAATAATTCCTCAGTGGAGGAGTAGGAGTACATGCTGGAAGGTGATTGGTGACAAAATGCTCCCCCAGTCTTGACAGACCGACTGTATCCAGTGCTTCTGATGTGGCATCCTCTACGTTGGTGAAAATCACTATAGATTTGAGGGACTGCTTCATCAACTGCCAGCTTGTACTGATTCCTTTTTCCCCAACTTAGTCTGGCTTCTTCCCTCTTTCTTTCCAACACTTATGAAGGGTCTCAGCCTGAAATGTCGACTGTTTATTCCCTTCTGTAGATGCTGCTGAGTTCCTCCAGCATTTTGTGTGTTGCCCTGAATTTCTAGTGTTTGCAGAATCTCGTGTTTATGTAACGACAGATTCCATGAGTCCATTAAAGGCTTATGATGGAAGATAAGACAAAGTTCAAATCAAATTTCAATATCTTCATAAACTGAGACTGATCAGCAAGCTTGTATGGAGTGGATAATAAATACATGGCTAGCCCTGCGAGCTTGTGATTGTAGTATTCTGCCAAGTCTGACACTGTATTCATAAAAAGCTATTTAAAATTCAAAAATGTAACATTCTGCTATGAAGTAGAAGTTGGGTCTTGACAGCTCTGAGAAGTGTTTGTGAGACAATAGAGATATTAAAATTTTGGTTTTAACTCATTTTTATCATTAATCTGAGATAGTTATTCTTGATAGTAAGATCCTGCAGCTTTGTGCAAATTGAAATGCTTCATAGTTAACATGCTTCCATTGGACAGATTGTTCATTGATCAGTGACAGTCAATAAATTGGAGAAGGGTTATTTGCTGATAATATGTGGGTTTTACTGGGATTGCCACATTTATTTTTTATCCCTGATTGCCTTGACTAAACTGGAATGCTCTGCCTCAGAGGGCAGTGGAGGCCAATTCTCTGGATTCTTTCAAGAAAGAGTTAGATACAGCTCTTAAAGATAGCAGAGTGAAGGGATATGGGGAGAAGGCAGGAAAAGGGTACTGATTGTGGATGATCAGCCATGATTACAGTGAATGGTGGTGCTGGCTCGAAGGGCTGAATGGCCTACTCCTGCACCTATTGTCTATTGTCTAAATAGGTAATCAGGTTGGTTGGTCTGGAGTTGCAATTAGGCCAGATCAGGTAAG
Organism: Mobula hypostoma; assembly: GCF_963921235.1. Lineage (NCBI taxonomy): Eukaryota > Metazoa > Chordata > Chondrichthyes > Myliobatiformes > Myliobatidae > Mobula > Mobula hypostoma. Next base: position 141,470,227 of record NC_086103.1, read on the forward strand.
GATGACAGGTTTCCTTCTGGAAGGACTTCAATGAACCAGATTAATTTTACCCAAAAAATGGTAATTTCATGTTTAATATTGGTGTAGTTAACTTTATTTTTATATTTTTTTAATTTCTCAGTTATTTTAGTGGAATTAACTTAGTGTGTCAAGATCAATGGTCTCAAACTCTTGACAGTAGACTTGCTGGCAAAACCGCAACAAAATGATAACAAACAGCGTGTCTTGCAGAAACATCCTCAGCAAACAGCAAAGCAAGCAAAAAAGAATCCGTGACAAACAAAAGCACAATCTCTATAGCAATTAAATACTAACATATTTATGATGTGTTTTCCTGTAGCTGGAGCCTGATGGAGTGTTTTAAATTTGAGATGGAATTTTGAAACTCACGTGTCACTTTTTGGCAAATTTTTAACAAAGCAGAGAAATGAGAGTTGTTTAGAGCAAATGAATGCAGCAGTAATAAATACTGAATTGTGAGTTCATAGCAAATTGAGGCAGTGTGTCATAAGTCATGACTTGTCAGTGTTCATCAAAAAATGTGGACATAATTCATATTGGGGGAGAAATTTAAACTGTGATAGAGATGTGGCCGCAGGATATATGTACAGTGGATACTAGTTAATTGGGACACATGCAGCTGCTTCAAATTTTCCTGCAAATGTTAAGAAAGGTATAAAAAAGGCAAATTACCATTTGAGTGACAAATTATGTATTTAAATGAAATATAAAACAAGTTAGAACACCACCAATACTACTACAGGACTATAATGTTTGTGTTAGTTCGTAGTTATTGATAGAGGAATTCATCCAGTGTACACTGTGGTGTTCTCTTGATTGACAGTAAATGAACAAAATCAGCGCAAGTACCTAGTGCAGATAATGGACTGCCTTTGTGTAATGCTTTCGACAATTACATCCTCCAAATCTTAATTTTCATTATAACATTCAAGATGATTGCCTTCAAATTTGATTACCTTCAACTTCTTCATCGTTCCCAACTTGTTGAAATAGTGAAATTGTTTCATTTTCACTCCCAGCTATTTTGGACATCTCCAAGCAGGAATGTTTGAAACTTCAGGAGCAAAACAGTTCTGAATTGTCTTTAAAAACGCAAACAACAGGAATTCTGCAGATGCTGGAAATTCAAGCAACACACATAAAAGTTGCTGGTGAAACGTCGGCCTGAAACATCGACTGTACCTCTTCCTAGAGATGCTGCCTGGCTTGCTGCGTTCACCAGCAACTTTGATATGTGTTGTCTGAATTGTCTTACTGCTTGTTTCTCGCCATCAGTGAAAAAAAATCACTGCTTTTTGAACACAAACTCACATAACTGACGCTTTTTTAAAATTGGTCACTCTAAGCACAATGTAGTGTCTAATGTCCACACACTGTTAGAAATAACACTAGTTAGAAACTATTTGACAACAGTGTCCTGTCCAAATTGAGCAGCATCGTGTCCCAAATAAACAATGGATTCCTGGCTATTTTCTCTATTAGTTTCATTCTTTAAGAGTTGTCCAAAAAAGAGCTTATGTCATTGTCTGTATTTGATATGAACTTGAAGAAATACAGGGCGCTTTTGTTTTGCAGTATTGCATCATGATTAGCCAGACCTATTTGTAATGACATACTGGGTGGTATTTAGAGGTTAAAGATTTGGTTAGTCTCCCTTCCCTTTTTAAATAAATTTCAATTGCAATTAAGGATGATGTTTGCTCATTGTGAAAGTTCTGAAGTTAAAGTGCAAAATAAAGCTGAGGTATAGCCTGTTTTATTTATTTTTCAGCATGTTGCTGTCACTGGCAGGGCTTGCATTTATTACCGATTCTTCATGTCTTTGAAAAGATGACAGTGAGCCAACTTTTTTGAAATACTGCATTCCTTCTAGTGAAGGTGCTCCCACAATTTTCCAGGATTTAGATTCAGCAATGAAGAAGTACTAGCAATTAGTTTCCAAGACGGGATTGTTTATAACTTGGAAACCTGCAGGGTATGGTTCTCCCATGCACCTGTTCCCCTTTTCCACTTTGGTTCAAGGGATCACAGGTTATGAGGTGCTGCTGGAATTGCATAGTGGTACATACTGAAGCCATTTGATGGAAAGAATATTAAAGATGGGGGATATGCTGCCAACTAAGTATCCGTTTTGACTAGTTGAAAGCGACCTTCTGTGAGTATTGTTGGAGATTCATCCATCCAGATAAAAGATTACATTATGCACTGAATTGTGGCTGGCCTGTGTGAGTTTCTACTGATTGATTGAATCTTCATCATCTTCCACAATGTTTATGGTTTTATAATAGCAGTGCCATTGAAATGTAAAGGGCAGGTGGTTAATTACATTTGTCGGCAATTATCATTACCCAGCAGATTTGTGGTATGTTATTTGCCAGTAGTCAACACATGCCTGCAGGTTGTCTGGTTCACCCATGCAGAAATAGTTATTTTGTTTACTGAGCAGTTGAATATGAAATTGAACATTCCATTGAATCTTGCAAAGGAAGGATTTCACAGGATCATAAGATGGTTGTGCCTGAGATACCGCCAGGAACTCTTGCAGTAATATTCTAGGGCTGGTGTGATTGGCCTCCCACCACCACAACTGGAGCATTTTCTTCTTTATGCTCATTGGCCTCTTTTTTAAAATTTTATTAGGACTCTTTGATACCATTTTAGATTCAATGTTGCCTTAATTTTGTCTTGAAGTGGGCAGCCACCTTTTTCTAAAACGCAAACAACAAGAACTCTGCAGATGCTGGAAATTCAAGCAACACACATCAAAGTTGCTGGTGAACGCAGCAGGCCAGGCAGCATCTCTAGGAAGAGGTACAGTCGACGTTTCAGGCTGAGACCCTTCGTCAGGACACTTCGCTGAACACCTTCGTCAGGACGTTTCGCTGAACACCTACGCTCTGTCCGCCAGAGAAAGCAGGATCTCCCAGTGGCCACACATTTTAATTCCACGTCCCATTCCCATTCTGACATGTCTATCCACGGCCTCCTCTACTGTAAAGATGAAGCCACACTCAGGTTGGAGGAACAACACCTTATATTCCGTCTGGGTAGCCTCCAACCTGATGGCATGAACATCGACTTCTCTAACTTCCGCTAATGCCCCACCTCCCCCTCGTACCCCATCCATTATTTGTTTATATACGCACATTCTTTCTCTCTCTCTCTCTCTCCTTTTTCTCCCTTTGTCCCTCTCACTATACCCCTTGCCCATCCTCTGGATTCCCCCCCCCCACCTTCCCTGGGCCTCCTGTCCCGTGATCCTGTCATATCCCTTTTGCCAATCACCTATCCAGCTGTTGGCTCCATCCCTCCCCCTCCTGTCTTCTCCTATCATTTTGGATCTCCCCCTCCCCCTCCCTCTTTCAAATCTCTTACTAACTCTTCCTTCAGTTAGTCCTGATGAAGGGTCTCGGCCCGAAGCATCGACTGTACCTCTTCCTAGAGATGCTGCCTGGCCTGCTGCGTTCACCAGCAACTTTGATGTGTGTTGCTTGAATTTCCAGCATCTGCAGAATTCCTCGTGTTTGCGCCCATAAATTTATGGAATGCTTCCAGTTATTTCTTGATGTCATATGGAGTGAATGAAATTAATTGAAGGCAGAGCTCTGTGATGGTAGGCAGTTTGTAAGGAAGCCAGGTTGGATCTTTCACTAAGCATTTCAGATTGAACTTTGTTGTAAACGCTTTATTCTTTTAGTGTCAGCTTACTTGGTGATTATTAACACTATTGAGTGCTTTTGGAATTGCTTCTTCCAGTTAGCTGTTTAACACTATTATTTTCACATACAGAATGATGGACTGTTATATTGGTTTGAGGATGAGACTAGATAGTGGGTACTTCTGCCAAAACAGGCATGGACAGATGCATCTGCAGCAAGTGGCTTGGTGAGGTCAAGGTTAAGAGCCAACTCCTTGTGCACTCTGGCAATTAAGGCTTTCAGTGGATCAGTAGTTTAGCTAGTGATGGGGGTAGCAAGCCTCTTAATGTGATGCACATTAAAGTCTCCCACCCAGACTATATTCTTGGCCTTTATTCCTGCTGTAAGTCTTGTTCAACATCGAAGTGCACTGATTAATTAGTTGGCTTATAAAGATGGTAGTATTCAAGAGGAGGTTTTATTGCCATGTTTGACCTGATGCTGTGAAAGCTGGTCTAGATGTGAGAATGTCAGGTTATTCTCTCCCAACTAGACACTATAGGTACTTGCACCTCTGGTAAGCTAAAAATAAAAATAATTCTTACATTGTCTGCAGGATATGATTTTCTGAAGACTGTGTTTAACCAGTGTATGTAATGGTTTTCCCAGTTTAGACCTGATGAATATGTTTTTCTTTTAATGTAGTGCTTTTAGCAAAGGAGGCTGTTTGCTCGTTTCCGAGGGTGTTTTGGAGTCAGTCACATTGCTGCAGGTCTGGAGTTGCGCGTGAGCTCAACAGGGTAAAATGATGACAGATTTCCTGCCTTGAGAGGCCAGATGGCTTTTCATACAATCTTGTAGTTTAATGATCATCGTTACTGAAACATGTTTTTTTTCTCAATTCCAGATTAATTTAAAGTTCACAACTGGCTCTGTAGAATTTGAACTTGCATCTCAGGATTGTACGTCCAGATTTCTGGGTTACTTACTGGTCTGGTAACTTAGCCACTGCCATAACCAGAAATATAGTTGGGGGTACCGGCAATGTAGGATTTTGAAGGTGCATTTGATATAGTGCCTCGAGAGGCAATTATGTGAAATTTGATCATGTGCAGATAAAAATATAAGATGCAGGTGGCTAGTTGAATGGCTGTTTATTGAGTAGAAAAAAAGGGCAGAGGAATAATGGGTCATTTTTAGTTGACAGGCTATAGTTAGTGAGGTCCCATGATATCAGTGTTTGGGCCTCAGAAACTTGAGGTCTGTATCAGAAAACAAAACTTGAGCATCAAATATCCAGGTCAGCAAATAGAAATGGGAAGTTATCCAATTTGTTCATAAAGATGGGATACTTTATATATAGTTAGATATTAGTCTTCCAAAATGCCTGAATTCTATACATAAATTTCAAAGGTAATGTGCTGGTATCACAAAAATTTAGAAAAGCAAGTTGTATGTTTACATTTTATAACTAAAGAATTGGAATTTTCAAAGTAAAAACTACTTTTCTGTAGGGACTTGGTATATCCACTTCTGGAGTATACATGCTTGTTCCTTAAAATCAAACCTTCACTGGAATAATGCTTTGTGGAGGGGGGGAGCAGTGAAGTATATTTTAGAAACTGAGGGTTATCAGTTAGTTTTAGGAATGTAGAGTATGAAAGAGTTTCGAAGGAGAGGTAATTTCATTGAAATGTAGTAACTTTATGACCAAATTGGAGCTGGATGAAGTATTTCCAACCCCCCCGCCAGCTGGGAAATCTCGGTCTATGGGTCTCAGAACATGGAAGTGACATTTAGGGCCGAAATGAGACAGCTGAGCCATCTGTCAAAAATGTTTAAAGTAAAATACCTTGAAACAACTTATGTAAAACAGTTGTAAAAAATGTGATTAAAACTTCTCCTGTTCCCTTGCAGCCTTTCTTCTCCATTCAAATGAATGCAATTTTGGTGTTAAATATCAGAATGTGGCAGCAGTATTTAAGAGCAGTTTGTAACTGTATATTGAGTATGCAGAAGTTGTGTTTGAGCGTGAGTTGGATGACATGGGCAGGCATAAATATCTCTGATACCCCAATCATCCATGGGAACACATCACAGGAGAAATACAGAGGCTTAGCACACGACTCATCTACCAGGTTTTGTAGTGTAGAGTTCTCAAGGGAATCACTGTTAAGCAAGCTGTGTTAATACAAAGTAGACATCACCTTACTAAGTCTCAAAAACCAGCTCATGAACATGGGTCATACTCTCACAGTTGAAGTCCAGGTCACACTTGCTTTCAGCTTTCTAGTCTCAGGATTATTCTGGCCTGCATCTGTTGATATATGCCATATACAGGATTACAGTTTGTTGATACCTGTTGTGCTAGGCAGGCTGTTGATGGTGTCAGTCCTCAAGCCCAAACTTCACCTCTTTTCTCCATCAGCAGATAGACCATAGATTTACTGACATTGTAGGCTTCCCCAAAATCTAGTAGACTGCACGTGTCCTTTTTGGACATGCTTGGAAATTTACTGTAACCAGACCTTGGCAATGGCCCGAGGTAGTCTCTGTGGTAACACTCCTTGGAATCTGCCAGCTTCTTGTGGGTCGCTTCTGTAAACCGTAGAGCATATTGTGGGCTTTGGGAATCACCTGGGAAGTTGGCAGTGTGGTCCAGTGGATGGAAGAGTGTGTCTACTGTTATGTAACCATGCCTTAAAGGGGTGATTGATGAGAGGTCAGGTGACACCTGCTATTTCTGGAACAGCAACAAGTGGAAGTTCATCAATGCCATGTTTAACTGGTGGACTAATTTTGCATTTTAGAGGATTTCAAACAGTGTCGGAGAGATGTACAATCGTGTTTTAATGTTTGAAAAACTGGCATAGACTAACTTCTAGGCTAGTGTCTTCAGCTGAATAGAAAAATTAATGCAATAATTGGAAAGCAATCTTTAATGCAATAATTGGAAAGCAATCAAAAGTTAAAAACTCAAGTCTACTTTTATTGTTACAGTAAATTAGCAAAGAGTTATTTGGGGGAGAAAAGTAGTCTTGTTTGGAACATGGGCTTTCTGTGCTACAGACTGGAAGATTGAAAGGCTCAAATCCAGAAAGTCAGGGAGCAAAACACATGACTGGTGCTTGTTATAATTATGCAGTTTTTTGATATTCCTCTTCCCACACCTCATTTAAAAGTGCACAAATATTGTCTTTAATAAAGAATACTCAATATATAGAATTTGTGTATAAAATAAAACAATTTTGTGAAATAACAGAAATTTCTAGTTACTGTCCCCGGAGAAGTTGAATGCAATGCCTATAATCCAAATTTAGCTCAGAAGTAACAATCCTGGGCTGGGCCGACTAGTGGTGCAATGACATCAGCGCCAGACTCTGGAACGGAGGTTCCCGGGTTCGAACCCAGCCAGGTCCGCTCCCAAGTACGCTTTCCATCCGTGCCGGGTTCAGTTTCGAGATCGCAACTCGACCTTGTAAAATAAAGGGGAAAATACTGTGAAGTGTCTGTGTGAGGAATGGTGCGCCACACAATTTCTCTCTCTCACTCTGCGCCTTATAAAGGTATGAAAAAGACATCGTCGTGCCAACATCGCGCACGCACGCACGCAAGCGCCAAAAAAAAAACAATCCTGGGAAAAATTATCAAATTCATGAAGGATAGTGTGCATTAACAGTATACACATGGTTTCTAAATGCCTTGATCTCTCACTCCAACTGGAAACAGTTCAGCTTCCTTTTTAAATGCATACACCTAGTTGCATACACCATGCAGTTGACACCTGGTGCACAAACTGGTGGTGTTCACTATCCTGTATGAAAAATCAAAAAAAGATTTTTGACAAGTCTATTCTGACTGTTCTCTTTTCCTCTTTTAATTTGAAAGTCACAACATTTCTAATAAGTAAATATGCATTGAAGTAGGCATGGTTCCTTGACCTAAAAATCATTGTTGAAGCTCTCCAGAATTCACTCCAAATATTGTCACACAATGAAGAAAATAAAACTGCTTGCATTGCTCTGTATGTTGTGTAATTATTGGCCTGCATATTGAAAGAATGGTTTGCTTCAATCTGTTCTAATAATTCTGTGAATACAATCTAATATCTTAGTCATTCCAATGGCTCATCCAGTGCCAATATAACTGTGGTTCACACTGCTATCCAGATCTTTTTCTCGACATCTTTCAGTATTTTTCCCTGTAGCACACTGAAACATCATGTATTCTGTTCTATGCCTTCATGCATGACATTCCACCTATCAAAATGGAGTTTGTATTGTTTTGCCACTCCTCTGTTGCATCAGAATATTATGTTCTACTACTGCTTCACAAGTTTTACTACCTTCTTTGTTCTGATTATATCCCTGTCATCATTGCCCAAATCATAAAAATAATAAACAAAACTGGGGTGGTGAGAAGAGGAGAGCTGGAAGGTGTCTTTTTGTCAAATTATTTCCTTCTCACTAGACATTAACATGCTGTGTCAAGTGAGTATTACCTGAACTGCAAGGCTCAATGACGTTATCTCCTGATGGGACCCAAAGCTGATGATTGGAGGATTTGGGTAGTTCTTCATGTCAAATTCCAACTGAACCTGCAAGCTTTCACTCTCTAAAGTTGAGTTAAGTTTTTTTTCCGCTAAAAATTCACTAAATATCCAACAAAATATTTGATTGAATTCTGTTCCTGGCAGCAAATAATAGTTATCTCACTGACAGCTGCCCACAAACTACTCAATGTGTTTTGAGCAGAAAGTTCCTTCTTGAATCTAGTGTTATTTCCATCATGGAACAGAACAGTAGAGCACCAGAATAGGCGTTTTAGTCCACAGTGTTTTTATCCTTCCTTTGTTTTCACGTTCATGCACCTGTCTAAGAGTCTCTTGAATTCCCCAGTTGTATTTGCCTTTACCACCAGCCTAGGCAGTGTATTCCAGACACCCACAACTCTGTCTGTGGGGAAAAAAACTTGTCCCGCATATTTCCTTTGGATGTTCTTCCTCTCGCCTTAAATTCATGTCCTCTACTATTAAACATTTCAGCCCTGGGGAAAAGATGCTGTCTATTTATGTCTCCCATACTCTTGTGAACTTCTATCAGATCTCCCCTCAAGCCTCTGCCACTCCAGAGAAAATAACCCAAGTTTGTCCAGTATCCCCTTTGTAGCAAGTCCTCTAATCAAGACAGCATTCTGGTGAACCTTTTCTTGTGTCTTCTCACTGAAGCCATTTCTTGAAAAGACCTTCACTCACTTCCTACAGCTAGGCTCCTTACTCTGCCTATTCTGGCTGAAATTTCTTGAGCCAAAGACTTAGCTCCCCACTCTTAACACTGACCACTCCAACAATGCCCATTCCAAAATGGCTGCTCTAATTCCCTTCAAGGTGGTCTCTATGTGAAATCTCCTGTATTACTGACCAGGGAATGTTCACATGGGTGGCACTGTTGTGTGGTGGTTAGCACAACACTTTACAGTACCCCTCCAAGAGGACTACCACCTTGTTGTGGTTTGGAGGCTTGCGCACCTCAGTGACCTGGAGAACTACGTTAGCAGGAGTCAGGGCTTTATGCTTTACCTCTTGGTAGAGTCACCCATGCCAAACAGGTCAAAGGACAGAGGCCAGACTAAGTGTGGTTCACCAGTCCTCTGGGTTTGGGAGTTCAACTCCAGGCTAGCAAATTATTATGGAAGCAGCAATGAAGAATCCTTCTACGTCTGAATGCGATGGTGTTCCTGAGTCTCCTCACAGAACTTGTATGACTGACAGTAGTGAAAACCGAGTGACTGACATGATGAAGGAAGCTCCGAACACCGCCAGAGTTGGAAGACTTTCTTTGCGAGCCTAAATGCCAGAAGCGTAATGGCAGTAAGTTACAGTGCCAGTGAGCTTGGTTCAATTCCTGCCACTGTGTGTAAGGGGTTGTACATTCTCCCTGTGACCATGTAGGTATCCTCAGGGTGCTCCAGTTTCCTCCCACAGTGGCGCGGCTCAAAATGCCAGAAGGGCTTATTCCGTGCTGTATCTCGATAAATAAATAAAATACTGCTTATTAATCTAAGCGTGTGGTTAGGGCGTTGGGCTCACAATCTGAAGGTCGTGGGTTCGAGTCTCGGCCAAGGCAGCGTGTTGTGTCTTCGAGCAAGGCACTTAACCACACACTGCTCCAGTCCACCCAGCTGAAAATGGGTACTGGCAAAATGCTGGGGGTTAACCTTGCGATAGACTGGCGTCCTATCTGGGGGGGGGGGTGGAGTCTCATACTCTCAGTCGCTTCACACCACAGAAACCGGCATAAGCACCGGCCTGATGGGCCACAAGGCTCGGGACAGACTTTAACCTTAACTATTAAAGTAGGCAATAAAAGTGGGAAATATAAATTCAATGTAAATGTTGCATATGTAAGGAGGGGGGGCTGCACATAGAAAGCCAATTTTGAAAAATGTCCGCTAATGCAATTTAAATGAAACCTTGCTTTAGAATCTAAAGATCTTTTTTATCTCTTCTGAGGAAATGACTTTCACATACACTGATGTTTGTTGTAGGACCAAAGGGTTGGGTCATTCAGTTGGAATTAGCACCTTACTGTACTATTAAAGGTGCTCTTAAATGGGCCAGCCATGACTTTTACAATGGTCATCGTGCAGGACAGATCAGCAGGTAACCCAAGTTTACCCAATAAGATATTTTTTCAGATATTAGTGTATGTGATGTCATTAGGGCATACTGTTAACCCACTTTATTTGGAAGAGCAAGATAGAGCTAACATCATTTTCTGGTTCTCTACTTTAACTGATAGTAGCTTTATATTTTCAAAAATTACCCTGTAATCATATTTAATAGCCTAATTGTTCTTGCTAGAGCAAAATCCAGACTAATGTAAACTGAATTACCCTCATCTGCTCTCCATAGAATGGAAATGAGTGGTGAAGAGTAACCCTTACTGTATGAAAAAAAATCAAAGCTTATTGAAAAGCTCAATAGCAGTTAGAGGACAGATTGGTATTAGATTTCCACTCTTCTCCCCCCCCCCCCCCAAACTATTGTTCGTATGAAACCTGGCTCTTGATTTGTGTAAAAGTGTTATGTTTACCAGTAGGAATGTTTAGGTGTAAGGGGTAATTAACTTGCCATGTAATTACCGCATTAACTAGCCATGTAATTAAATCTTCCATATTTGAGAAGGTTACTCATTTCCATTTTCGCCCATAATAAGTTTGCATACCTTATTCCTTTGTCACTTTTAAAGTTGATGTTGCGAGTTTAAAAGTTATCACATTACTTTGGTGACATAAAACTTGTGAAATTATATTATATGAGACAGAAATTGCAACTACAAACGTTTGTATTTAGAAAAACCTAAAGCAATGAAATTTGATCTATTGAATTCATATGGGAGTATAATTTTAGAATTATTCCTTTTTGTAAAATTAATTACCTAAGTTTTAACTGTACAGGCTTGGTTTATTCTAATAATTCATACTGTATAAATGTGAGTGATTGAGTTGGAAGTAACGATATGATTTCCAAAAAAAGCTTCTTCAGTATCACTGAAACAAGATTAATTGCTGGTTTATTGCAATCAGACTTCAAAATGCTCAATGTAAAATATTTTGTACATTAAAAATATTGTATACAGTGTGTTACTTCTATACATATTAACCATATCTCTTGTATCACAGTTTTATAATGGAATACTTGTTTCTCAATATATCACAACTGAAACCATAGCCCACAATTATCATGTAGTGGACTGTTGAATAATCAATAAGTTACTCAAAATTACGTTTTTGTCTGCAGTTTTTCTCATTTTGCTGAATTTTTGAATATCCAGAGTAAAACATTTCTTAAACCAAAGCCTTCAAAAGCTTGTGTAATTCACAGTGGAATTGTCCTTTTTTTTAATGCCTTGAATTTAGTTACTTGTTTTTACCTCACAAGGTTATAGCCATATATGGCCCTGATTGGTAATTAGAAGGATTGTATGAACAATATGGTGGGTGTGTGGTTCCCAACAGTCAAGCCGTGCACATTTCCAGTCCCATTTTTCTAATTATGCAGATGTCAAACTTTGCTCCACTTTTGCTTGACTATACCCACCCCACCAAATAACCCTTTCATCATGACTAATCCAGTTTTCTTCTCAGCCCCAATCTCCTGCCTTCTCACCGTATCCCTTCCCGCCCTGACCAATCAAGAACCTATCAACCTCTACCTTAAATATAGTCGGCTGTCCTTATCTGTGAGTTCCGCATGCATGAATTCAACCAACCGCGAATCGAGAAAACCCGGAAGTGCTCTTCCAGCACTTGTTGTTCGAGCATGTACAGACTTTTTTTTCTTGTCATTATTCCCTAAACAATGCAGTATAACAACTATTTTACATAGTATTTACATTAAGAAGGGGAGGAGGGGCATTAATGGAAGTTAGAGAAGTCAGTGTTCATGACATCAGGTTGGAGGCTACCCAGACAGAATATGAGGTGTTGAATATAAGATACTCCGTCTGGGTAGCCTCCAACCTGATGTCATGAACATTGACTTCTCTAACTTCTGTTAATGCCTCTCCTCCCCTTCCTACCCCATCCCTTATTTATTTATTTATTTATTTATTATTTTTCCCTATCTTCTCTCTTTTCATCCACTATTTTGTTGTCCCCAATTAATACCTCTCCAGCATTGTTTTCCAGCAGTCCAATATCCACTCTTGCCTCTTTTTTACACTTTACTTCAAACTTCCACCCAGCCCTCAAATTTACTTACTCTATCTCGGACACTTCTCTCCCCTTTCTCGATGTCTCGGTCTCCATCTCTGGAGACACACTGTCCACTGACATCTTCTACAAGCCCACTGACTCTCATAACTACATCGACTATACCGCTTCCCACCCCGCCACATGCAAAAATGCCATTCCCTATTCCCAGTTCCTCCGTTTCCGCCACATCTGCTCCAAAGATGAGGCTTTCCGTTCCAGGACATCTCAAATGTCCTCTTTCTTTAAGGATCGTGGTTTCCCTTCTACCATCATCAATGATGCCCTCACCCGCATCTCCTCCATTTCCCGCACTTCGGCCCTCACCCCATCCTCCCGCAACCACAACAGGGACAGAGTTCCCCTTGTCCTTACCTACCACCCCACCAGCCTCCGGATCCAGCACATTATCCTCGGCAACTTCCGCCACCTTCAACAGGACCCCACCACTAACCACATCTTTCCCTCTCCACCCCGCTCTCCTTTTCGCAGGGATCGGTCCCTCTGCGACTCCCGTATCCACACGTCCATCCCCACTGATCTCCCACCTGGCACTTATCCCTGTAAGCGTAAGTGCTACACCTGTCCCTACACCTCATCTCTTGCAACCATTCAGGGCCCTAAACAGCCTTTCCAGGTGAGATAACACTTCACTTGTCTGTCGGGGTCATCTATTGCATCCGGTGCTCCTGGTGCGGTCTCCTCTACATCGATGAAACCCGACGCAGACTGGGGGACTGCTTCGTCAAGCACCTCCGCTCCGTCTGCCACAACAGACAGGATCTCCCGGTAGCCACCCACTTCAACTCTGCTTCCCATTCCCATTCAGATATGTCCATACATGGCCTCCTCTACTGCCATGATGAGGCTAAACTCAGGTTGGAGGAGCAACACCTCATATACCGTCTAGGTAGTCTCCAGCCCCTTGGTATGAACATAGAATTCTCCAACCCCTTCCCTTCCTCTATCCCTATTTCACTCTACCCCCTCCCCCAGCTCCTTCATGGTTCCACCTCCTTCTACTATCCATTGTTTTCAGGGCTATGACATCAATGCTTCCCCTCCCCCACCCCTTTGTCTTTCAAATTACTGGTCTTTCAACTGAAGCTACAAGCATTCTTCAAATCCTTACCCACCTTTCATTCTTCAGTCCTGATGAAGGGTTCCAGCCCGAAACGTCGACTCATCGTTTCTGACTGATGCTGCCTGACCTGCTGAGTTCATCCAGCGTACTGAAAGTGTTTCTTTTTAACACTTCATGGATCTGAAGAAAGTTTTGGTATCCTCTTTAATACTATTGACTAGCTTACTTTCGTATTCCATCTTTGCTTTCTTAATTTTTTTTTAAAGTTGCATTCTGTTGATTTTTAAATGCTTCCACATCCTCTAATTTACCACTGATTTTTGCTCTATTATATGCCCTCTTTTTGGCTTTTGTGTTGGCTTTGACTTCTCTTGTTATCCACAGTTGTGTAATCTTTTCTTTAAAATACTACTTCTTTAGGATATATATATATATATCCCATGCCTTACAGATTTCTTCCAGAAATTCCAGCCATTGCTGCTCAGCTGTCATCCCTGCCAATGTTCTTTTCCAATCAATTCTGGTCAACTCCTCTCTCATGCCTCTGTAATTCCCTTTACTCCATTGTAATACTGATACACCTGACTTTAGCTTCTCTTCAAATTTCAGGGTGAATTTAATCATATTATGATCACTTGCCCCTAAGGGTTCTTTTACCTTAAGGTCTAATCAATTCTGGTTCATTGCACAACACCCAATGCAGAATAGGTGATCCTCTAGTGTGCTCAACCACTAGCTGCTCTAAAAATCCATCTTGTAGGCGCTCTAGAAATCCCCCCTCCTGTAATCCAGCACCAACCTGATTTTCCCAATCTACCTGCATATTGAAGTCCCCCATGACTATTGTAACATTGCCCTTTTAGCATGCATTTTCTGTCTTGTCTGTGTTTTATGTTGCAACTCATCCCATTGACTACAATTTTGCCCTATCAACATCCTCTCCTCCCTACACATTGCCTCTGTTTGTAAACCAGCTACCTCAGCTTCAGCACTATTAACCGCCTTTCCCACAATACTTCTTGCATTGAAATATACGCAGCTCAGAACACTGGTTGCACCATGCTCAACCTTTTGATTCCTAACTTTGTCTGAGGTCTTATCAACATTTGTCTCCACAACCTCTCCACTACCTGTTCTGGCACTCTGGTTCCCATCCCTCTGCAACTCTAGTTTAATCCCCACCTTGCAGCATAACAAACGTTCCCACTAGGAAACTAATGCCCCTCCAGTTCACGTGCAAACCATCAACCGCTACGTCTTTCCTCTGTTAGGTCATTTTCCCACCACCCTCACCCTGACTGTATCGAAAGTGATATGCCTGTTGACAATATTGATGATATCGTTGACATTGATGAGGTGACCCAGTAAGTTGCCATCTCTGAATGAATGTTCACTCGTGCTTTCAAACTCCTGAAATGTTGTTACTGTTCACTAATTGCAGGGTTATTTCTCCATCTTTCCTGCTGCTCAATTTTTTTTTAAATTTCATTTGTAGCACCTTTTCATATAATGTCAGTATTTTATTTTCTTGAAGGCATTTTTTTTTTTAGAGACTATCTAGAATTACACTGGTCCACTTGATTCCCACTAATAGCGGACAGAAGCAATAAATCCAAGACACAATGGTTTGTGACTTAGAGAGGACATTGGAGGTGGTGGTCTGAAATCCACAAATGGATGAAATTACTTATTAAGCTGCAATTTGTCAAGTGTTTAGACTGCAACAGAAGTGCCAAAGTTGTGAATATGAACTTCAATAGCAGAGGTCTAACTGGGCAATATGTGCTGCCCTGCATCATATCAAACAGCATGAATGCTATTATAGTCATTGCCGGTGAGTGTTTCATTTAGCACGCAGGGCAAATTTATATCCCTTGGGGTTCTCAAAGCCCTTTTCCTCCATATTATGCTTAAATTTCCATTCAATGGCCTGAGTTATGTCGCGTAGCCGCTCAAGAAGAGGCAGTTGAATCTTGCCAGAGATGGTTATTACTGTACACTTATTTCATGAATGTCACCTGTTGTTTTTCAGCCCAAGTCTTAATATTGATGAGGTGAACAGATTCATTATTGCTGGAGTTTGAATGGAGGGGATCACTTTGAAGTCGTATATGACCAATAGATGGAAATATGTTCATTATTGAAATAATTGAAGATGGTTAATTTGGCAATGTTACTCTGAACTCTTACGGTATTTTGTTGTTTAGAAGCATTAGAGCTTCTTATGACCACAATCTTTTTCATATGTGTAGGTTTAATTCTAATTATCTATGCTTTAGCTGGGCTTGTTCACTCAGATGATGTCTTGTATATGAGAGAGTTAGTTATTCTCCTTTGATATCCATCTGTTACTGGATATCTATATCTGGATCATGATCTTGATGAAGTATTGAGCTGGGGATAAATGCATTACATATCTTCCACCCACTTGGTTGTCTTGTCTCATGTGGCCTCTCTGCTCTTGTTTTAATCCATAAAGCCTTGTCTTATCATTTCTATATAATCACCTTTTGTATACACCCCCTTTACTCTTCAGCCATTCTTTGTCTCTCTTTTAAAAACTCTTTCTCAGTTCACTTGTGTCCGGACTTTCAACCATTTAATCATTTTAATTCTTTGTTTTGCATGTTTTATATGCTGAACCAAAACCTATTGTCCACCTTGAATATATAGAGGATTATGGTTAATTGGGACACAGCAGGACCAGTACATTTTAGCTCAGTTAAATAGCTTCCCCAATTAGCCCAAGTATCATGGAAATACAGTCGGCCCTTCTTCTCCGCGAGTTCCGCATGCGCGAATTCAACCAACTGCAAATCGAGAAAACCCGGAAGTGCTCTTCTAGCACCTGTTGTTCGAATATGTACAGACTTTTTTTTCTTGTCATTGTTCCCTAAAATAATACAGTATAACAACTATTTTACATAGCATTTACATTGTATTAGATATTGTAAGTAATCTAGAGATGATTTAAAGTATACGGGAGGATGTGCGTAGGTTATTGTGGATCAGGATCGGGAAAAAACCAGAAGTTCTCTTACTAAGTAAGTCGGAGCAGGTACATCCGGTATTATTTAGCGTCGGTTAGTCAAACATTTGTCTTAGTATATAGTATATATTTTACCTTTCTATACATATAAAACACTTAAGAAACGTATGTTTCAGCGCTGGGCTCAGGAACGGAAATTCCTGAGTTCGATCCAGTGACAGACCGCTCCCGAGTGCTCTCCATCCCTGTCAGGTTGATGTGGAGGATCAAAAACCCAAAACCCAATAATTAAACCACTGCGTTGCTTAGTAATAATTGTAACTTTAATCGGGGCAGGTCTTTTCTCACTTTATCCTTTAAAATTGTTCCAATCATTGACCGACTGTAGCCTAACGCTTTTCCAGTGACTGATGGCGTTTCATCTCTTTCTGATCGCTTTACTATTTCCACTTTATTTTAAATCACAATCGTGATTATTTTCGTGAACAGAAACACTGCGGATTCAGAGCTCCGCCGCCAGGTCCTAATGTCCACCGCACTGAGGCAGGTTAAATAAGGTCCGGTGTTCCCCTGGGTCCTAAGGTCCACCGCATTGCGACAGATTGAATAAGGGACTTGAGCATCCGCGTTTTTTGGTATCCGCGAGGGGTCCAGGAACCAATCCCTCGCGGATAAGGAGGGCCGACTGTAGTTACAAAGGTATAAAAAGACAAACTACTGTTTAACTGAGTAACTGGTTCTGTTGAATTTCCTGTCATTGGAGACACCACCCCTTCCCCCTCCCCCCATAAAACGTGAATGAAAGATGACTCAATAGGAGTAATCCATTTGAGTGTCTAGTGTTAGTGTTTACAGTCTCTCTCTTATTGGAGCTAGACATTGTCAGGCATCTTTGGTATGAATGATCTCGCACTTAGCTCATACCTGACGTCTGTTGTTGCCTGCAGCCATGGACTGCTTCATTTGCTGAGGTGCTGCAAAAGGAACTGAACTTTGTGCTCTCAGCTGCCACCTCAAGTTACCGCACTGATTCTATCATATCAGCAATTCGGTGGGTCTCAAAATATTAGAAATAATAATTGTGAGAAGTTAGATACAAAGGTTAAATTAAAATTCATGTTGCAATACTGCTCATGGACTTCATCTCAGTTGGACAAATAAATCAGAATTAAGATGAATGCTTACTCTGAGGAAGGACGTTTTGTTTCTTTCCAACATTAGTGTACTTTGGTTTGGAGACATTTGTATATTGCCTCAATATTGTGTTATTATCCAGTTCCTGCTAGATTTGCTCAAACACTGATAAATGTACTATTAATTTTTGGTGGTCAAATAGCTCTGTATCTAAAAATAGCACCCTTTTATATTTTGCGCTGTTGATGACTCTCCCACGCTTTAAATAAATCTCACTGGCGTTCTTCCGTACTGCTGTAGAACTGAGATGCATTTTTGATACTTGTATTGGCATTTTCCAGGTAACATGCAAAATATTTTACCCAAGACTTCTATTCGATCTCAGGAAATGGCTGAAGATTCTGAAAGAAAGAGAAGCAATCCTAAGGTACTTGTGAAGCTCTGCTTTTTGGCCTTAAATATATGCAAAAAATATTTCTTTTTTTCATTCATGGAATGTGTCATTGGCTGAGCTGATATGTACTACACCATTTTAGATGGAAATTAGCATTTGATCTGCTCTTAATGCCAGAGAGCATAAAGATGGCAAATTTCCTTCTTTGAAGCATTATACTGAACCCAGATGAGTTTTTTTCTTGAATCCCAAGAATTTCATGCTCACTCTTACTATTACTGCCCTTTGAGTCCAGATTTAAAATACTTAGTTAAAATTTTAATCCCTCATTTAGATCAGTATGCAGGCTTCTGGATGCTGTTCCTCAATTTAACCACCTAGGCTATCATTGTTTAATATTTGTTGACAGTTTTATTTCTATCCCTGATAAACAGATCATTTGGGATCACTTCAAATGAGTTAATCAGATTTCACTCAGACTGTAGTTGCCTTGAAAAATCATGTTGAATACTGATGCGTTTTAAAGCCATCTTTAATAGTGTATTCTCATGTGCTAATTTGTAAAAGAACATCAGTAAATTTAACTTGTTTATCATAACAACCACAATAATGTGTGGCCAATTTGGTCCTCTTACTGGTGTATTATTTATCATTGTGTAGTTGTTTTTCTTATGTAATCACTTTGGAATGAGGATGATTTGCTTCCACCCCATCTCTGAGAAGTAAAAGAGGACTGTGCCTTAATTATTTTAATGTGGAGTGGTTGCATACCAGCCACCACTTGGTCTTAAGATCTTTACCCAATGGCAAAGAGATCCAAAATGAATTTCAGCCATGTGCACACATAACCACACATGTAATATATTCTTCTCAGTTTCCCGCCTTCATTTCCAATTTACCCCAGGCTCCCTACATCAGTTCTTCTCATAATGGCTCTCTCAAATGTCTACTTCTTTTCATCCTCCCCTTCAAATAGCAGATAAGAGGGCAGTAAGGGTACAGAGAAGGACTCAGAGAGTTATAATGGAGGAAGAAAATGGATGCCAAAAAAATTATCAGGGATAATGCAAACATTATCCGTAGATAGTGCAAACATGAAATACTGCAAAAATGTTACAAAAGTTGCTTTGGTTTGAGACTTCTGTTGAAATACAATAAAAGTTCAATGCTGTTAACTTTCTTATAGTTATCTTCACAGTCATTTTAATGTCAATATTTTTAAGTGGTTTAAATAAATGAAAAACTCAATGGGAATACCTTAAGTTTATGAAAATACACAATCTAATCCAATATTTATCTTCCTCTGCAGATTTTCTGGTCACCTTTGACTCATTTTACACTTAAATTTTACAGATTATAAAAGTTAGTGCGTCTTCAAAGAGTTTGTTTGAAATAATAAATGACTGACAAATATGTATTATCTGTTTCTTTTTAGGTTAACAATGGAACCTCTGAAGATATAACCATGAATGATATAAGGATTAGTGAAGTGTATGGATCTTCAAGCCATCCTGTAAATGGTGAATAAAATGGAATTACTTACCATTTTTTATTCACATTAATTTCAATTATCCAGCTGCATTTTATTTAGGAACTATAATTCATATTTTTATCAGATTATGGAGTTTAATTTGTAAGAAGGAATCTATGTTTACTATATATTACGAAGTTCATTTATAGCAAATGTGAAATATTAGATGTTATTTTTAAATGTCTATATAGCTAAGAGTATTTACAGCAGGATAAAAAAATTGCATATATAGCATTGCAAGACTGAATTAATACAACGTTGACCTAGGTCTTTCAGAAATTACTTTTGGAATAAGTAAGCTTTAGAACAGATTATTAACAGATTTAACAAACTATCTGATGAATTGCTAAATTTTGTATTTTACAATGAAATGTAAAATGTAACGCCAACACTTGACAAATATGAATACTTTATTTCAAGATTCGTGGTTATCACTGCCATCCTCATTGCCTACAAATCGTAAACTGAATGTTTCAGATTCTGTTGTGCCTATGGCGCCACTTTCAAAACCAGTCTTCCAGTCCCCTGGACTTCAGCAGCAACCTAAGCCATCTGTGAAAGTCATTTGTGCTCACTGCAAAAAGCCATTACAGAAAGGTCAAACAGCATACCAGAGAAAAGGCTCATCTTACCTCTTCTGCTCTACTACTTGCTTATCATCGTTTTCTCATAAACCAGCTCCAAAGAAACTCTGTACTACCTGCAAAAAGTAAGAAACTGTTTGCTGTGTTGCATTTATTAGTTACTGTTATATTCATAGGATTATTGAGGAAACAGTTCCACTATTTAATTCTTGCAGCATATAACTGATTCACTGCATGCTGAAAATTGTGACTGTAGCACCAGCATATTTACCAGAATTTACTGGAGCAATGTGCCTGTTAGACTTTTTCCTCTCACTTTAGTCTTGAGCTTCAAAAAAATTGTGCTATAAGACACTGTTGTTTAAAATTTTAGTGGGCATTGAGGTGTCTGGAACATTGATGAACAGTAGGTTTTAACTGCTGTCATAAGCTCCCTACATGCCTTACATACTGCGATATAAGGATTCCAGTAGAATTATGAATAGCAGTGAACACATTGTAATAATTCAGTCACATTGGATATGAAATGAAGACCAGGGAGGAGGGTGGGGGGGAGTCTGTCAAGAGAAGGGGGAATAAGGAATATTTAAATAGATTCAATCCCCAAGAGCAATTAATTTCTCACAGAAAATGCCTTCCTTTGTTTTAATTGTTTCTTTCTGTTCAGAAAAGTTGAACAGCATTATAGAATATCCTCTAACTAAAGCAGTACTTGTGTTAACATTCTGCAGTGAGATTGATTACCTTTTAAAGTGTAAGTCAAGTTACCATTTTTATCATGCAGACCATCTAATAGCTAATAGAAATTAGCAATACATTCTCTTCGTCAGAAGCTGCTTTGTACATAAAATGCAATATATCAATCGTGTACAATTATTTCAGCAAAATGTTCGAGGCCCATTGTTAAGAAGTTTCATCATGTTAGTTTAATTAAATAAATGGCTAATTCATAAATTTGATTAGCTGGCTAACATTAAAGCAGTTCTGACACTGATAAAATACTCTCAAGCTAAAAATACAGAAAGTCCTGTGAATTTTAATACTTGCATCAGAATGAATACTTTGAAAATCTCAACATACATTGAAGAGTGGTGATGCAGTCGCCAGTGAAAGTTTTCTGATCTTTTGTTTTGGTAAATTTCCGATATTGTTGCATGTCATTGTCTTTTCATGCACTATCTCACGGTTTTGCGCATAATAAATATATTATTACAGTAGGGTGGAAATCTATTGCCTTTTAGGCTAAGGATTCTTTTATTTTCAGACATGGTTTAGTCTGATTTTAATCTCTGCCTGAGACTTATTGATTTAGTAATAATATGTGACATTTGTACACCTTGACATGCAATTTTTTAATATATTACCCGTCTGTCACCAGTGGGTGTTGCTCATGATGTGTCAGAATACAGAGTTCACACACCTGTAGCTACTAAACAGTGGCTCATCTGGACAACCGATGTGATGTGACATTAAACTTATTCTCCATTGTATAGCTCTTGAAAGGGCTTGCAGTGTGTTCTGGTTCATCTTTGTATTATCCTTTTTTTTTTCAAAAGCAAATCTTCAAATTAATGATTACTTTTTCTTTTACACTTTATCTTTTTTATAGCTTCTGTCTTTATTTAGCAGGATTACAAATGGGTGTGGAGAAACTGGGGATGATGATAGCCACTGCAGGAGGGTTTGGGAATTTTCTCCTGACAACAAGAGTTAAGATTTGATTCACAGAAATACTTAATTGATTTAAGGATTTTTTTAAAAATAGAGATTTTAATTACAAAAGGATCTTCATGAAGTTTGGGAATGCTGTATTAGTTTTTACCAAATTAACTGTTTTTGAATTAAGGATATTATTATAATTTAGGAAAAATTACAGCCAATATGGCCATAGAAAAGTCCACAGGCACTTATGAATTTAATAATGTTGGTTAAGGTTTTGTTTATATTATTCAGAGAAAGCAAGAGCTGTTCTTTTTAATAAAACATTCTGAAGTTACACATTTATCTGAAAGGGCTCACCTCAGTTTGACATCTCATCTGAAACTACTGCTTAAGTGCTTTCATCTATATGGGATTTGAACTTCCTTTCTTAGAGATAGGATCGTTAACTCTGAACTAAGGCTGAAATCCAGTGCAAGTATTACAAAGGCAACTAATTTTAAATCACAAACAAGAGAAAATCTGCAGATGCTGGAAATCCGAGCAACACGCACAAAATGCTGGAGGAACTCAGCAGGCCAGGCAGCATCTATGGAAAAAAGTACAGTCGATGATTTGGGCCAAAAGCCTTTGACTGTACTTTTTTCTATAGATGCCGCCTAGCCTGGTGAGTTCGTCCAGCATTTGTGTGTGTAACTAATTTTTAGCATTGCTTTGTACATTACATAATGCAAATTATGCTTTCTATATTTTAAGACACACAAAATAATTTATACTTGAGCTTTAAATGCACAAGTTCAGACATTTATTATTAAAATTTGTATCATTTACCTGCAAAAAAATGAGTTACCTTAATAAAAGAGCTGGAGCTCATTTTTAAAAATCTGAAACATTGATTTCACACAACTTTGGTTGATATCAAGTGCTGAACATGAATGTTTGACGTGAAGTCAAGCTGTATTAAGCTATATTGGATAAGAAGAGGTTGCTATGACATAGGAACTTAACAAATCAAGGATGACAAACTGCATTTATGGGGAAAGAAGGTGAACACAAAATCCAAATTCACCATGCTACTGAGTTTTAAACCATTTAGAGCAAAGTAGATCAGTTAAAGCTAGACCAGGTAAAAATTGACTGACCCATTAAGAAAGGTGTTTCATTACAAATGTTTGCTGTATTCATAAATATTAGCAAAGGAGTGTTGATTGTAACACATTTACTTCATTAGTTGCCTTGGAAATAAACTTAGCATTATAAACTTAGCCTTACTAAGCTTATACTCGTTGGAATTTAGAAGATTGAGAGGGGATCTTATTGAACCATATAAAATCTTAAAGGGATTGGACAGGCTAGATGCAGGAAGATTGTTCCCGATGTTGGGAAGTCCAGAATGAGAGGTCACAGTTTGAGGATAAAGGGGAAGCCTTTTAGGACCGAGATTAGGAAAAACTTCTTCACACAGAGAGTGGTGAATCTGTGGAATTCTCTGCCACAGGAAACAGTTGAGGCCAGTTCATTGGCTATATTTAAGAGGGAGTTAGATATGGCCCTTGTGGCTAAAGGGATCAGGGGGTATGGAGGGAAGGCTGGTACAGGGTTCTGAGTTGGATGATTAACCATGATCATACTGAATGGCGGTGCAGGCTCGAAGGGCCAAATGGCCTACTCCTGCACCTATTTTTTTATGTTTCTATGAAAGTTTATGCATTAAGTTTAACTATAAAACAGAACTAGAAAATAAAATGTGTAATTATGTTTATTCTTAAGAGAGATGACCTTGGTGTAAATCTAGCTAAAAGTGGTACTGTATTGGCATATAGTATTTCTGAATAGTTCAAAAGCAGCCCCACTGATGTTGAATTTGGAGTATATAAGTTGGTTTTCCTGTAAATTATGAAGCAATTTTTCAAATGGTTTTGTATTATGGGATCAAGAGAGATAATCTCAGGAAATGGAGGTGGCTATTTAAAACTGAGATGAGGGGAAATTTCTGAGAATTGTGTCTTTTTGGAATTCTCTACCCCAATGAGTTTTGGGTGCTGATTTGCCAGGTTTATTCAAGACCGGAGTCTTTTCCTATTTGTCATGCTCTTATGATGTTTGTTAGCAAATAGATAGGTTTTGAGCAATTATGGTTTTTTAAAGAGAGGTTCACCATATTTCCCTCTATATCCTCTTCATTTTAAAATGAATGATCATATTTTTAAAAATTGACTTGATATATTAATTTGACTTATTATCCTGTTTTACAGAGAGATAACTAATATGAAGGGAACAATTGTTGCTCAAGTAGATTCCAGTGAAACATTCCAGGAATTTTGTAGCACATCCTGCTTATCTTTTTATGAAGAAAGACAGAAAATTCCTGCACATACATGTCACGTTACCCAAGGAAATTATGGGAAATGTACAATTTGCGGAAAAATGACTGAGGTATACCTTGTAATTTTCATGTATTTAATCAATATTGTTAAGTAGTATGTACACATGTAACTTGTTAGTTTGTTTGGCCTAGATTTAAGATCATCACCTGGTTAGAATCTTTACTGGCATGAAATTACTATTTACACAAACCAGTTCATTAACAGAATTAATGCTTCACTTGAACCTCATCCTTGCCCTCTTTTTCCATCTTGCTTATTTGCTTATCTAGCGTATTCTTAAATGTATCTATACCACTTTCTTCAGCTGGTCTATATGGTGGCAAGATCTGTTTACTTACTACTCATGCACAAGATACTTTGAATTCTTAAGGAATATCTCAACATGAATGGTCTCTGATTTTGCTCTTGGCTGAATGTGAGCAAAGTTTTCTCTCTGTCCATTCTATCAAAAAAATTCCTAATTTGAAATCTGCTCGATTACCTTTAAAGAGAAGAGATTCACCCTTTACATCCTTTGCTGAATGGTATAACCATGCTGTGACCAGAGGCAAAAGGTATATGTAGGCTTCTTCACAAATGAGCGAAATTACAAAAAAATGTAATGGGGAAGGTGAGATTTGGATAAGATCAACTTAATTTAGTTTGTCATCTTTGAAGATTGATACTTCACGAGGCTTAGATGTAATGTAACCCTAGGGAGTAAAAAGGTGTGACTTTGACTCATTTCCCATTTTCTCTTGTCACAAGCACAGTTCTGCAGAAGTCATTGGCAACTAACAAAATATTATTTTGAAATGGATAAGGAGATAGGTCAGGTAGCATATACAGCTTCTCAGTGATAGTAGAGAAATTACTTGGAAAGATTTGGGAAGGCTACATAAAATTTTCAGTTGAATATTTGTTAAGAAGTATAGAAGATGGGTTTTGAATAATGGGTTTAAAGATGGGTTATTCATAAGTATATGAATTTCAGTCTTGTGCATATTCAAAATTTCATGTTTATGCAGTTATTGGCCATGTGGTTAATAGGAAAAAGTTGTGGGTGGCAGAAATATATTAGTGGATTATTCAGTTTCAGAAATAATTCTGGAAAAGTTTGGCATTTAGAATCAGTAAACAAGTCAAAAGAATATCCATGTAATACAATGCTGAGAAGTATTGAGGAACTTAAGGAGTTGCTACATGTTGGAAACACTGCATTTTAAAAGTATAAGAGCTTGGGATGCTATACACAGTAAGGTTCAGACGGAAAGTTGAGAAATGGCAATGGTTTGATTAGAATGATAATGGGAATGATTGACCAACTGGCGTTCTGCTGTAAATTTTAGTAAAAATGTAATGTTTCATGTGGGAATTGCATTTTTCAATTCTATGCCATTTGTATAATGATATCTACATTTAATTTAGTGCTACTTTTGTGTTACTGACCTTAATTCATGGAGGAATAAAGAAAAAAAATGTACATTAATTGTGGTTTTAATTATGCAGTTTAAAAAAAGAGAACTTTTTTTTTCCTTAATGGTCTAATGGAAACACCTTCCATTTATTTCAAATGTGATGTAATGTAATTATCATTGTGCTCAAGTGCTTCTACGGCTTGTCTCTATCTCTACAACCTACTTCGTAACATCTGCAGTCCTCTAATCCTAAGATGCTTGATTCTTCTATCTCTGTCCTTCTTTGCATATGCAGTTTCCATCAGCACACCATTGCCACAACATTCAGTTATACTCACTTGTAAATCTATCATCATTTTGGTTGAGATATTGTGAGGCAAGAGAAGGGACAGGGTTATCTACGTCAAGCTATCTATGCCTCTGCACTGTTTTTCTTTGGCTCCACACACTTCATTGAGCTCTCCAAACATGTTCAAATACCTCCCCCCCGCCCCCCCACACCGACCATACAGTAAATGAAAGCTATCTGACTATATTGTCGTGCTACACAATTTTCAAATATGTGGAATATTGAGTAATTGTAGTGCTAATGATTATGACACAAAGATAATCAGCCTGATTTTAAATGCTAAAACATTCTTCTAAATGAGAGGAAGCTTGATAGAGATCCAAATAAATAATCTAGATTTTCAGTACTGAAGATGTGCTACATTATTTAAGATGCTGTTCTTCATACAACATGATAAGCCTGCCTACACAGAGATTATAAATCTTGTAGCGTCTTTTATAGAAGAATAGGAAATAATCAGATCTTCCTTTTTTCCAAGCACTTAAAAATACTTCTTAAAGAGCTTCTTAAATCTATTATATACAGAATAGTTGGTGCACCTCTAATGGCTTTTGCAATGTGTATTTAGTGTGTTAAGTCAGTAACTGCTTAAGCAAATACAAAATTCATAATACTTCTACCACTACTGAACCAATTTCTGATTCAGTAAGCATGGTAGGGAACATTAAGTCCCAATGGAACACAATGTAGCTACAAGAATCAGCAGAAGAACAATTAACTAGCCTCGATTATCAATTGTCTATGTCTATTATGAAGTACACAAATATCAATTATAAACTTCCTTAAGAGAGCTACTGTAAATTCTTCTGCCTAGTAGAGCTAGGAAAATGTGAAACTGTTTCAATTATGCTTCACATCCTACTCTAGTTAAGTAGGTCAAGATGTTTAGGTGTCAGAGAGGCAGTTTTAAAAAACAAGTCAACTATTTTATCTTTCTTTTTCTCAAAACACCCTGAAGTTGATTTAGCCATTGAAGTATTCCCGAAGTAGAGTCACAAACACAGCAACTAAATTGTTCACAGGCAGGTGCCAGTATAATAATCATGGAGTATTTTATTGTACGGTGCTGATTGAAGGATAAATATAAGCCAAAACAGTATGATCACATTCCCATTTAGGATCTTTTACCACTACCTTGAAGGCCTTAGCTTAAGACCTCCAGTTGATAGAATTTCCAACAGTACAGCACTTCCTCAACATTGCACACACATATGATTTTGATGCTCATGTTAATGAAGTAAAATTGGAACAAAATTTTGTGACCTCGACATAGCTGCCACTAGCTGAACGATGGTTGGGGTTCTGTTTTATGTCCTGAGAAATAGGTTCAGGAAGAAAATTAGGCATTACTGCAGTTGCATATGTTTATTGTCTGGAAGTGTAAAGAAACATTGTCAGTTGTTTAAAAATGTATGCAAGATCTGGTACCTAAGTTACAAGTGTGCAGCCTAGGTAATATCATTGTGCATTTCCTTTATAGATTCGACATGAAGTGAGCTTTAAAAATTTTGTCCACAAACTTTGCAGTGATGGTTGTTTCAACAAATATAGACAAGCCAATGGACTTATAATGAATTGTTGTGATCAGTGTGGGATATACTGTTATAATAAAGGATCTGGAAGCCACTTTCTTTTCCATGATGGTCATCACAAAAGATTCTGTAGTGCTAGATGTCTCAATGATTTTAAACAGGTAATTTGTAGAAAGCATGGTGACTTCTGAACAGGCAAATAATAATCCACTAATCTTTTTTTAATCAAATAATAGAATTTATTACAAGTAGCTTATTATGGCTGTATAAACTGAGTTGTGTATTTTGGTAGATTTGTACACGAGTTTAATTTGTTTGCTGCAAAGTTTGTAAAATCTTATATTTATAGGCATGAAAATATTTTGGATGGTTCAATGTGATTATAATTGACCGATTCAATAAAGGACTAAAGCTTTATTTAGTTTTATTTTCCAAAATCATTCTGCCTTTTATTTTGGGCAGCCAATTTCTTGTGAAATCACCAAATTAATTTCTTCTCAAACTTCATTAACATGAAGTGCCAGACAGTGCAAGAGACACTGGGAAAAGTTGGGTTTCACTTATTAAATTGTAATTAGGTCATCCAGATGTGCTGTAAAATCTTTGTGGAGCTGGGTCAATGAATAGCAGGGCCCACCTACCAGAGTAAAGGCCAAAAGGTTCTACCTCCCGGTAGCACGATGAAGGACCAACTTTTGCACTCAGTGGTGAGCCAAAAGTAGCTGGCTGTGCAGTCTGCAAGTTACAGCACCAATCTGGCCAACCTCTGAGTGGAAAAGCAAGTTCAAAAGCTGCTCCAGTAGCTGCCATCCGTGGATTGGTTGATCCAGCCAAGTAACAGCATTTAAGTAATTCACCCAGCAACTATCATTCATTCTAGACCCCAAGCATTTAATATTGATATCACTGTTGCATGTATGTGTACTCTATACTAGAAGTATTGGGATAGAGATTAGAAACAAAATCACATTTCCCCACAACTCCTTCTTCATTCTGTTAGTCTTGAATTGGGAACACAGGCCAGTTGTAACTTCCTCACTGCTGTTTTGATTTGTTCAGGTTTTTTTTTTGTTACAGTTTATTGATCAAGTTATATAAGCTTATCAGTCAGACACAGGAATACATCCGTCAAGCCTGCTCCACCATTCAATAATGACATAGCTGATATAATTGTGACCACAACACCACACTCACACCCGATAAACCTTCCACTTCCTCACTTACGGAGTCCAGCTACCTCTGTCTTAAATATATTCAAAGATGCTGTGACTACTGACATAGCATCATGGTGAAATACAGCATGGAAACAGGCTCTTTGGTCATAAAGTCCACTCTGACAATCACCTTTCTACTTACACTAATCCTAAATTAAATCTTTTTTTTTATCCTCCCCATATGCCCATCAACATCCTCTAGATTCTACTGCACATCTACACACTAGGGGCTATTTACAGGAGGGGCATGCAAACCCCAAACAGAGTAGGGGATAGGATTGAACCTGAGTCACTGGCACCACAGGGCAGTGATTCGTCGCACTGTGCATTTTGCCATCCATTGAAGGAGATTTCCAAAGACACAAAACTCAAGAGGAAAACAAATTACTTCATCTCTGTCTTAAATGGACTACCTCTTACTTTCAAACAGTGACTCCTAATTCCAGATTCTTCTGCTAGATTCTCCTGCAAAATTCTTGAGCTTCCTGGCTTTTGTAGATCAGGACAACCATTATTGAGTCCCTCAACCACCATATTGAGCCTTCAAAGTATTGATATTTTTGTTACACTATATCTTCATTCCTATGCCTAGAAATACTTACTTGAGTGTTAGACATTTGACATCTAATTTTTCCTGTTTTCATGTCTATTCTAAATTGTTCTCTAAATGTTTTTGTGTAATTTTGGTCTAAATAGTACAAATAGAATGTTAATACTGAGATTAAAAAATGAACATTTTATGGTGGGGAGGGGGGTGTGGTTTGAAGACTTTACTGTGCCAGATGAACTAACCATTTTGATCTTGATTCTAGAAAAACAGCAAAATAATTCCCTGCACAGCATGCAGAACTCCATGTAGAAGCTTTGATATGACTCAGAGTGTGGAATCTGGTGGGAATATTGAAGCATACTGTTCAGTTGCATGCATGTCCATGCATAAATCAAGATGCCCAAAACCAACAGGTAAAATTAAAATTTTCTCATCACTTTCATATTATATGCATTATCATGTAACATTTTCACATTATTAAGATAGTAGAGCATCTTTATTTCTTTTTGGAGTTTAAATTGGAGACAATTTTGTGAAATACATTTTTCTTTTAAACTCAACGACACGGAAAAGATAAAACTTAGAAACTTGATATATAATAAGTTCCTTCTGTGTCTCAAATTTTTAAGTGTAAATAATGATACAATATTTTGAGTATGTTATTTCTGGTGATGCTCACAATTTAGGGGAATGAAAAGATTGTGTGTTCATTTATACTGCCACTAAATTCTAGAAAATTATAAAAAAAATCTTTTTCTTATAGTTCCTCATTAGCAATGATTTAATATCAAGTGTTCTGGAAAAATGTTTTGAAAGATTATTTGTAATAATCAAGTACACTCCATTTACTATGTTACTGAAGAGACCCACAAGACCATAATCGCAAAGAATAGTGAGCTGAATCTTCCCAAACCCAGCCATTCACCCTTGTTTACCATCAAGATATAGTGGGTCCAGCTTGCTGGCCCTCTGTGTCTTCAAGTCAGGCAGCATAATGCTGAAGTCTCATCACCAGAATGCCTGACAACGTTTGACAGAGGAACAAAGTTAGGAGATGGTTTGTCTTGTGTCAAAGTTGTGAGTGATTTGATCAGATTTTAAAATGTCACATAAACCATTTTAAAAACAAAGTTCAAAGTAAATTTTATTATCAAAGTACATATGTGTCACCATATAAAACCCTGAGAGTAATTTTCTGGTGGTCATTCTCAACAAATCTAGAGTAATAATTATAACAGAAGCAGTGAAAGACCGCCCAACAAGGACAATCAACCAGAGTACAAACCAACAAACTGTATGTGCAAAATGAAGAAACAATAATAATAAATAAGCAATAACTATCAGGAACATGAGATGAAAAGTCCTTGAAAGTGAGTCCATTAGATGTGGAAACATTTCAATGATGAGACAAGTGAAGGTATCCCCACTGGTTCAAGATCCTAATGGTTGAAGGGTTGTAACTGCTATTGAAGCTGGTGGTGCAAGTCCTGAGGCTCCTGTACTTTCTTCCTGATGGCAGCAATGAGAAGAGAGCATGTCCTAGGTCAACGGTCCCCAACCACCGGCCCGCGGACCGGTACCGGGCTGCAAAGCATGTGCTACTGGGCCGCGAGGAAACGATATGAGTCAGCTGCACCTTTCCTCATTCCCTGTCACGTGCTGTTGAACCTGAACACAGGATTGCCAACTGTCCCATATTGCCGGGACATCCCGTATATTGAGCGAAATTGGTTTGTCCCATACGGGACCGCCCTTGTCCCGTATTTCTCCCGCTAAGGTAGAGCGTTCCTATGGAACTTTTTGTGCCAAAATAGCATAAAACGAAGAAGCAACTACCATTAATTTATTTTGGAAAAATTTTTGAGCGTTCCCAGACCCAAAAAATAACCTACCAAATCATTCCAAATAACACATAAAACCTAAAATAACACTAACATATCGTAAAAGCGGGAATGATATGATAAATACACAGCCTATATAAAGTAGAAATAATGTATGTACAGTGTAATCAGAAAGATTAAGTCAAAACCGATTTGTGGGAAAAAATCGGCGCATGCGCACGCAGGTGCCCATGCAAGGCTTCATGGTCATGGTAGTCTTTCTTGGGGTAAACACTGTCCTGTATTTGACTGCTACTTTTGTCCCTTATTTGGGAGTGAGAAAGTTGGCAACCCTAACTGTAAAAGACATGTTGAGGTGAGTTTAGCCCTACTTGAACACCCCGCCTTCCAGCTGGCCGGTCCGCAAGAATATTGTCAATATTATACCAGTCCGCGGTGCAAAAAAGGTTGGGGACCCCTGTCCTAGGTGGTGGGGGTCCCTGATGATGGATGCTGCTTTCCTGCATTTCATATAGGAATGGTTGGGAGGGCTTTACACATGATGGACAGGACCGTATCCACTACTTTTTGTAGGATTTTTCGTTCAAGGGCATTGGTGTTTCCACACTGTTTCCATAGCCTAGTGTTTCCATATTAGGCTGTGATGCAACCAGTCAATATACTCTCTGTAGAAGTTTGTCAGAGTTTTAGGTGTCATGCTGAATCTCTACAAACTCCTAAAGATGACGACTGGTTCATGAACCTCTGGTTTCCTTCTCCTACATCAGTAAACAGCTCCTTGGTCTTGCTGACATTGAGTGAGAGATTATCAGTATGACACCACTCAGCCAGATTTTCATTTTCCCTCCTATATGTTGATTCGTCACTACCTTTGATTCGGCCTACAACAGTGGTGACGTTGGCAAACTTGAATGTGGCACTGGAGCTGTGCTTAGCCACACAGTCATAAGTGTAAAGCAAGTAGAGAAGTGGGCTAAGTACACAGCCTTGTGGTGCACCTGTGCTGATGGAGATCATGGAGGAGATATTGTTGCCAGTCTGAACTGACTGGGGATAGAAGTGAGGAAATCAACAATCCAATTACACACAGAGGCACTGAGGCCAAGGTCCTGGAGCTTATTAATTAGTTTGAGAGGATAATGGTATTGAATGCTGAGCTGTAGTCAATAAAGAGCATCCTGATGGGACAAGTGAAGTTATCCCCACTGGTTGCTGTCCAGATGTTCCAGGTTGAGTGGAGAGCCAATGAAATGGCATCTGCTGTGGACCTGTTGCTCCAGTAGACAAATTGGAGCAGATCTAAGTTGTATCTCTCATAGGAGTTGATATATTTCATCACCAACCTCTCAAAACACTTCATCCCAGTGGATGTAAGTGTTACTGGGTGATACTCATTGAGGCAGGTCACCATGCTCTTCTTGAGCAGCAGTATAATTGAAGCCTGCTTGAAGCGAGAGGCTAAAGGTATCAGTGAACACACCAGCCAGTTGATTGGCATAGGTCTTTAGTATGCAGTCAGGTACCCCATCTGGGCCGTATGCTTTTCATGGGTTCATCCTCCTGGAGGCAGCTCACACGTCGGCTTCAGAAACAAATCACAGGATCATCGGGGAACAAGGGAGTTCATGTGTTTTGATAGTCAGTGCGAGCATGGAAGACATTGAACTCATTTAGATGCGAAGCCCTGCCACAACTATCAAGCATTCTTCGTTGATTGAAGTTTGTCCAGAATTTCCACTTCGCAGATGGCTTTCTGGAGATCATACCTGGGTCTCTTGCAACTTTCTCGGTCATCAGATTTGAATGCCTTTGTTCTAGCTCTCAGCAGATTTTGGATCTCATGGTTCACCCATGACCTCTGATTCTATTTTGTTAAAAATGTTTAACAAAAAAAAC
Source organism: Mobula hypostoma (assembly GCF_963921235.1). Classification (NCBI taxonomy): domain Eukaryota; kingdom Metazoa; phylum Chordata; class Chondrichthyes; order Myliobatiformes; family Myliobatidae; genus Mobula; species Mobula hypostoma. Next base: position 141,503,181 of record NC_086103.1, read on the forward strand.
TTAATATTTTTAAATAATTAAAATAAGTAAAATAAAATCTGTTAACAAATAAAGTATTTTAACCTCGCAAACATGAGGAATTCTGCAGATGCTGGAAATTCAAGCAACACACATCAAAGTTGCTGGTGAACACAGCAGGCGTTTAGCAGTATTTTAACCTGCAGGCTGAGAGTCCGATTGAAATGAATGTGGTCTCCAATTCTGTCCAAGATGTGATAGTGTAGAATTAGGGAGGCTCATTCCAGGTGTAACATTAGGAGTCGCAGCCAGACTGGACTTCACTGCAGCACTCCTTCTTTGGGGTCTATGTGGAGTTCAATGATGAAGCATAATATAGCAGGTTAACTTGTCTGAGACTGACTTCCACTCTACTGGCAGAATACCAGCACTTCCAAACCAAGATTTACTATGTAGATAACTTGAGAAATGTAAGTCTTCAGAAAATATGTATTGTATGACAGCTAAGGTTAAAAATAAAAACAATTAGATTGCATCTTCTGATCATATTTCTTTTTTTCAGAATTAAAGTATATCCACAATGACCATAGTGTTTCTGAACCTCATTTAGGATCATAGTCATTACAGCTTGGTAAATTTATACCGGCAACTTGTTAAGCAATCTATTTATTTCCTTTTCTCGGTTCTTTTTATTTAGGCTAGCAAAGTATCTCTTGAAGTGCCTGGCAATCCCATTTGAAAATCCTAATAGACTCTCTTTGTACCACCCTGTCTTATCGTGACCACTCTCTCCATGTAAATGATTCTTCTTATATTTTTAATGTGATTTTTGCCGTCACTTTGAATCTATGCTGTCTCTTCTTGAGCCATCAGCTAAAGGGAATGACCTCTCTTTCTTTATCCTATCCAAACCTATTCTAACCTTGTATTTCTATTAAATCCCCTCTCAACCTTTGCTCCAAGGAGAATAACTCCATCTCCAGTCTAACCTTGTACTGAACTCCCTAGGCCTTGGAATCATTCTAATAACTTTTACCAATCTTTGAGTCTTTCACGTCCTCCTCAAAGTATGATAACAAAGATTGATCTCTATACAGGTTTCCCCCGCCATCCGAAGGTAGAACGTTCCTATGAAACGGTTCGTAAGCCGAAATGTCGTGAAGCAAAGAAGCAATTACCATTTATTTATTTGGGAAAATTTTGTGAGCATTCACAGACCCAAAAATAACCTACCATATCATGATAAATAACACATAAAACCTAAAATAACAGTAACATATAGTAAAAGCAGGAATGATATGATAAATACACAGCCTATATGAAGTAGAAATACTTCTCTACAACGATTTCCTGCACAGATCTCCGTAGCGAAAATCTCACGCAAGCGCTGTTGGCATAAACGCGCGCTCCAGTAACCTTTAAACTATGAAGCTGCCAACTCTACCAAATAACACATAAAAATACACAGCCTATATAAAGTAGAAATAATGTATGTACAGTGTAGTATCACTTACCGGAATTGGGAAGACAGCTTGCCAAGCAAACTGATGATGGTGTGTTAGGCTGAGTCGTCGCAGGTTGTGTGGTGCAGTGGCCCCCACCCTCCAGGCCGCCGACCGGATACATTGCTGCGAAGAACGCAGCAGTAGCCGGGAGGCACACAGCATATTTTCAAGAAAAAAGCCGAAATAAACATGCTAATTAATTAGGTGCCGCCGACACGTAATTGTCGGCCCAGATCAGAGGCGATGCAGTCGGAACTAGGCACTGATCTGGGCTGACAATTACCTGTCGGCGGCACCTAATTAATTAGCTTGTTTATTTCGGCTTTTTTCTTAAAGATGTGCTGTGTGCCTCCCGGCTACTGCTGCATTCTCTGCGAATCAGTACAGTATTTGTCCGGGGCCCGAGTGTTGGGGTGGTGTGACACGGGGGTGTCATCTCATCGTCAATCAGGGCAGGCAGCTCATCCTCTCCTATGACTGCCCGCCTCGATGTCGAAGATCGAGGTTCGTCGTCTGCTGTGGCTGATGTGGAAGGCTTGCTTGACTGCTGAGCCTCGCGCATTTTTCTATCACAGTTTTTTTGTAAGGACTCAAACCATCCTGCAAATATCCCCTAAACCTACATACCCTTTCAAAATTAAAGTCCTACTTTATCATTGCAGTGAAAATCTCACGCAGTTGCTTCACTTTCTGCATTCGGTTTTGATTGTTATCCTTTCCTCTTCCAATTGCATCAGCTCTTCATCTATCAGTTCTTGGTCATGGGATGCCAAAACCTCTTCAACATCATCTTCGTCAGCTTCCACAAGCCAAACTCACTTTGTCCTTGCTTCGTTCACCACGATCGAAACGCTTAATTATGTCTAGTTTTATGCTAAATGTAACACCCTTACTCTTTCAGGCTTTTCCGACACCATAGAACTCATCTTGCTAACGGCTACTCAATGCAACATGTTAAAGCAATGCCGTTCGGAATCCAGGGAGAGCGGCTGCTCGGAACGTGCGCTGATTTTTTATCGCGCACTGCCTTTCTTCGTAACAGTGAAAACACCTTCTGAAAGCGAAAATAGGGTACTAATGTGGGTCTTTCATAACAGTGAGGTTTCGTAAAGCAAACGTTCGAAAAGCAGGGGACAGCTGTGCTCCTATCCAGTATTTTAGAAACATTTATAAGATCATACCTAACATTTTACCTCAGCTGTGCACTCCTACACTAAATCCATCTCCCTTAATTCCTTTAACATCCAAGAATCCTGAGCTGGTTGTTAATTTTGCACATTTTGACAACTAGCTAGAGAACAACAACTTGATAAAATTTCCATCCACTATTTTGATTCTTGTGAAAACTTTTTTTTTCCCTGGCCCTTCATGGACCTGATGATGAAAGCTTAACAGATGAAGGCCCAGTTCATCTGGCCTGATTTCCATGTACCACTGAACAGCAGGTTGCAGTTGCAGCTGTATATGAATTTGGGCATTCTTCAGGACTGTTAAGCTTTACAGACTGATCTCATCACCTATCCGGCATTCAATATATAAAGGATCACATGACCAATCTTTGCCCACAATGACTTAACTACCTTTGTTTCAGTGGTAATTCACAGGTAAACTTGCAGTAATGTTTCTCAGCTGTTTCTTAGTCACCTCAATCTGGGTTTCCAATGGAGAAATGAGTTGGGTTGTTTTATTATTTGTGATAAATTTAAATCCAAGACAGCTTTTGCCACCTTTAGTTGTTCTGCTACGTCACAGGTAATTTGCCCAAACATTAAAATTAGCAGTTTGCCAAATCTGCTTCTCTTCTTCCAGTCCTTAAAACAAAAACTTCATACCATCTTAAAAGTTCCTTCCCCCAGGCAGTTAATTTGATCACCCATTCTAGTTAGGCCCCCCCCCCACCGCTCATTTTAAACTACCTTTTATAATGATGTTCATATTGTAAATACATGCTGGTGCCATATATTTATGTTTTTATGCACATTTTATTCCACGTATTACTTTAACTTTTAACTTTATTTTATATATGTAACTGTATATGGCAAATAAAGTTGATCTTTAATCCTATCCACACACAAAACCAGGAGAGCTAGGCTGAGCTAGAGACTCAGGAAAAACTATCATCTTGTTCTTCATCTGGCTATTTAGTCCATCCAATTGTGGTTAAATACTTTAGCTGAGTTGGATCACTGAATAATAAGTATCACATGATATTGTAAAGGGAAATACCCTGTAAAGGCCCTTGGGAATTTTGTATTTTTCAATGAGTTCACCTTTTATTCTTCTAAACCCAAGTCCAGTCTGCCCCATCTCTTTTTATGCTGCAAATTCACCAGTATGGGAATCAATCTGGTTAACTTTTGGTGCATTCTCTCTTTTCTGTATAAGGTAGAGAGATCAGAATTGCACACGGTATTCCAGCTGCAGGCTGACCAGGGCCCTGAATAATTAGCGCAAAAATATCTCTGTTTTTGTACTTGGATTCTCTAGCAATGCAAGCCAACATACCATCAGCAATTTATGTACAAGGATATTTAGGTTCCTCTGAACACCAACACTTCAGAAAAATTCCCTTTCGTACTGTATTATCAGGTAGATGGAGCTCGTCAGCCTGGGAAGGCAGTCCATCTAAGAGAGGGAAAACTCTGATTTCAAACCTCCGCTGCCTTGCGGCCACACCCACTCATGGGAAAGGCTTCGGTAGTAAACCCTGAGGATGAATCCGGAGCTGGTGTCCCTAAGGCAGTCTGACATTGCCTTCAACCTCGTTCTGGCAACTCCTGCGACGACACTGGTGCCAAGCTGTATCGGCCCTTGCCTTCCCTCGGACAACATCGGTGTCATGGAGAGGGAAGACTTGCTGCATGGGCATCTGCCGGTCTTCCATACAACCTTGCCCAGGCCTACGCCCTGGAGAACCTTTCCAGGCGCAGATCCATGTTCTCGCGAGGCTAACGGATGCCACCACCAACTGTATTATTTCATACTTCTCCAGACTGAATATCATTTTCTGCTTTTCTACTAACAAATCTGCTGATACCTTCCTGCAATCCGCAGTCTTCTTCCTTCCTGTTGGCCACCAACATAGTTTTTATTAAAGCATCTCTTGTCTTCATTGTGTCCCTGTCATTCAAGTCCCACTTCATTGATATACATTGCACAAAGTCAGGTGGTGTGTATTGAGCTTTGCGGAACCCTTCTGGAATCAGACATGCTGTCGTTAACTTTGCCTCTTTGTTTACAAGCACAAACTGCTAGAATTCTGGTGAAGATAAAAAAAATGTTGGAAACAGTCATCAGGTCAGACAACGACATACAAGAATTACAGCTTCAGAGGAAAAAAAATCAAGACGTAATTAGCGCAGAAAATGCTAAAAGTATTTTCTGCCACCCTACTCAGTAAATCCAAGAAACGTAAGAGAATCAATGAAAGACTGCACCCAAGTGGACAGACAAGCAACCAATGTGCATAAGACAACGAAATACAAGTACTAAGTAAATAAATAGATAGATAGATAAATAAGCAAGCGATAAATATCGAGAACATGAGTTACTGAAAGTGAGTCCATAGGTTGTGGGAACAGTACGGTGATGAGGTGAGTAAAGTTATTCTCACTGGTTCAAGACATTGATGGTTGAGGGGTAATAACTGTTCCTGAACCTGGTGCTGAGGGACCTGAGGCTCCTGTACCCTCTTTCTGATTGCAGCAATGAGAAGAGCATGGCTTAGGTGTTGGGGGTCTTTGTTGATGGATGTTGCTTTCCTGCGACAGCATTCATGTAGATGTGCTCAGTGGTGCAGAGGGATTTATCCCTTATAGACTTGGCCATACCACTACTTTTTGTAGGATTATTTATTCAGGGGCATTGGTGTTTACATACCAGGCCATAGTGCAACCGGTCAATATACTTTCCACCACACATCCATAGACAATTGTCAAAGTTTCAAATGTCATGCCAAATCTTTGCAAGCTTCTAAGGAAGTAGAGCCACTACTGTTCTTCCTTCATAATTGCACTTACATGTTGTGCCCAGGACAGGTCTTCTGAAATAATAACACCAAGGAATTGAGAGTTGCTAACCCTCTCCATCTCTGATCCCCTGATGAGGACTGTCTCACGGATCTCCATTTTCCTTCTCCAGATGTCAGTGATCAGCTGTTTGGTTTTCCTGACACTGAGTGAGAGCTTCTTGTTGTAGCACCACACAGCCAGATTTTCAGTCTCCATTCTATATGCTGATTCGTCACCACCTTTGATTCAGTCAATGACAGAAATGTCATCAGCAAGATTTAATATATGGCATTGGAGCTCTGCTTTGCCTCACAGTCATAAGTGAAGCGGGGGGTCTAAGCACACAGCCTTGCGGTGCACCTGTGCTGATGGAGATTGTGAAGGAGATGTTTCCAATTCAAACTGAATTGTTTTTTTCCCCCTCATTTACTACCCCAGAATGTATTATATCATTAGATGCTGAGAAAGCCTTTGACAGAGTTGAATGGCCTTATTTATTTAATGTTCTTGAGAAATTTAATTTTAATTTGACATTTATATCTTGGATTAAATTGTTATATTACTCCCCGGTAGCCTCGGTTTGTACAAATAATTATAGATCTCCTTTTTTTCGTCTTTTTCGTGGTACTAGGCAAGGTTGCCCTCTTAGTCCTTTACTATTTAATATTGCTCTTGAACCTTTAGCAATTGCTATTCGTGACTCGCCAAATATTGTTGGTATTACCCGTGGAAACGAAATACATAAATTATCATTATATGCAGATGATTTGTTGTTATACATCTCTAACCCGGAGAAGTCAATTCCTGCTATCCTAGATCCGTTAGCTCAATTTAGTAACTTCTCTCGTTACAAATTGAATCTTAGTAAGAGTGAATTATGGACATTTACCATTTAAATTGGTTACTGATTCATTTATATATTTAGGGATAACAATTACGAAAAAATATAAAGATTTATTTAAAGCTAATTTTTTACCTTTAATTGATCAGATTAAACTTTTATTTACCAAATGGTCCCCAATCTCTTTGTCTTTGATTGGTCGGATTAATGCTATTAAGATGATCATTTTGCCCAAATTTTTGTATATATTCCAATCGGTTCCAATTTTTATCCCAAAATCTTTTTTTGATAACGTAGGTTCAAAAATTTCCTCATATATTTGGCAGAATAAAAATCCTAGGTTAGGTAAAAGGTATCTACAGAAATCTAAAAAGGAGGGGGGGCTCGCCCTCCCGAATTTTAGATTCTATTATTGGGCAATGAATATTCGATATTTAAAATTTTGGTTAGAAGATTTGGACGCATCTTTAAACCCTCATTGGGTAAATCTTGAATCTAATTCATTACAAGGGTTTTCCTTGGGTTCGGTTTTAGGAACTTTACTTCCTTTTACTTCTTTTAAATCATATAAACAAATGAACAACCCAATAGTTAAGCATACTTTACGTATATGGTTTCAATTCCGAAGATTTTTTGGGTTTAATCAATTTATTCTAGCAAGTCCCATTATATCAAATTTTCTTTTTCAACCTTCCACGATGGATCAAGCTCACTTTGATTGGAAAACCAAAGGTATAATAGCTTTTCGCGATTTATTCTTGGATAACTGTTTTATGTCTTTTGATCAACTCTCTAATAAATATAACTTACCCAGATCTCACTTTTTTAGATATCTACAGATTAGAAACTTTTTAATTACTGTCTCTCCTAATTTTCCACACCCATATCCAATGGACACTTTGGAAAAAATCTTAGATTTAAATCTCTCTCAGAAAAGTGTAGTAGCAATTATATATAATATAATTATGAATCTATGTCCTGATGCTTCTAATAAAATTAAAGCTGACTGGGAAAGAGAACTTGAGATTAATATACCGACTGAAAAATGGGAAAAAATTCTTCAGTTGGTGAATTCATCCTCTGTATGTGCTAAACATGTGTTGATACAGTTTAAAGTAGTGCCCAGGGCTCATATGTCCAAAGATAAACTATCTCGTTATTACTCTTATATTAATCCAATATGTGACAGATGTCATTCTGAGATAGCTTCTTTAACCCACATGTTTTGGTCATGTCCCTTGTTGGAGAAATATTGGAAAGATATTTTTGATATTATTTCAACGGTCCTAAATATAGACTTACAACCTCATCCAATTACTGCTATCTTTGGACTACCAATGATAGACTTAAATAATTTAACCTCTTCATCACGAAGGATGATTGCATTTCTTACTTTAATAGCTAGAAGGTCCATTTTGTTGAATTGGAAAGAGATTAATCCTCCTACTGTATTTCATTGGTTTTCACAAACTATGGTGTGTTTGAATTTGGAGAAAATTAGAAGTGCAGTTTATGACCCTTCCATTAAGTTTGAAAAAACTTGGAGGCCATTCATTCAGCAATTTCATTTGATGTAACTTGATCATTTCCAAACTTGTTTTATCTTTCTGTACTGTTGTTGGAGGGGAATGGAGTCGTCGACACTAAGGTTTTCTTCTTTTCCATTTTTAAGTTGCTAGTTTTGCCCAAGTCTTTTAGTTTAGTTGATTAATTTTGTTTTTCTTTGGGGATGGGGTTTGCTTTTTTTTGTTTTGTTTTTTTTTTCTTTTTTCATGATTTTTTTTCCAGTTTTTTTTTTGCTTTGTATTATCCATGGTTCATTATCCATGATTGGGAGCTTTGTTAATTTACACTACTTGGTTTTGCAATTACTTTTTTTAAGTGTAACAATATATCTCCTACTATTTGTATTATTCCAATGTTTTGTTTCTGTATTTTGAAATTAATAAAAAGATTGAAAAAGAAAGAAAGAAAGAATTGTTTTCTGCTTCTGCATTCTCTTAAAGATTATTACATCTCTAATTTTTTTTTACAGTTTATCTTACAAATTATGGCACCGCAATATATTGGTGATACTGCTTTCTATTTGTTAAGGTGTCCTTTACAATGAAATGATACTAAAAATAGAATCCTTTCAGTAATTTTAGAAAGTGTGCTTGGTTTTATGATCTCAGTGAGAAATGCCTACAGATGATGAAAGCCGATCAGGTCCCATCAAAGAACAAGGCAATAAGGCTAATGCCCCACCTCCCCCTCGCACCCCATCCGTTATTTATTTTTATACATACATTCTTTCTCTCTCTCTCCTTTTTCTCCCTCTGTCCCTCTGACTATACCCCTTACCCATCCTCTGGGCTTCCCCCCCCCCTTTTCTTTCTCCCCGGGCCTCCTGTCCCATGATACTCTCATATCCCTTTTGCCAATGACCTGTCTAGCTCTTGGCTCCATCCCTCCCCCTCCTGTCTTCTCCTTTCATTTTGGATCTCCCCCTCCCCCTCTCAAATCTCTTACTAGCTCTTCTTTCAGTTAGTCCTGACAAAGGGTCTCGGCCCGAAACGTCGACTGTACCTCTTCCTAGAGATGCTACCTGGCCTGCTGCATTCATCAGCAACTTTATGTGTGTTGCTTGAAGGCAATAAGAAGTCACAATTACCATTTGCAGCTGTGTTTTGCATTTACTTACAGTTGAGTAAATCGTTGTGGTTTATGGCATTATTAGTAACTTGTCAACTTGCCTGATTGCAATTAAAATGTAGGAGCACTATGGTGCCAGGAAGTGGTAATATCGAGCTAGTAAAATGAATATCATTATATCACAATAATTCTGTGTGATAAGTCAAAATCAGGGTTAATATCACTGACACGTTGTGAAATTTGTTATTCTGCGGCATAATAACTAAACTATAAATTACAGTTAATATATATAAATTTAAAAATTACATAAGTAGTGCAAAAGGAGGGAGAATAATACAGAGGTAGTGTTTAAGGGTTCATTATTCATTTCCTGAAATGTTGAGTATGTGTCTTCAGGCTCTTGTACCTCCTCCTTGATGGTAGCAATGAGAAGAGAGCTGCACTGCAGGAATCTTGTTGCCTTATAAAATCAGAGGATGCAAGTTTATTACTAAGGGTAAGAGATACAGACAGGATCTGAGGGTTTCCTTTTTTCACCCAAAGAGTAACAAGTACCTTGAATGCAATACTAGAGTGGTGGAAGCAGAATTTGTGACAGCATTTAAGAGCTGGTGAATCGCCTTAGCACAGAATGCTGTGGTCCAACTGCTGAAAGGAGGTTGGGGGAGGGGGGAGGAATTAATACAGATGGGTGTCCAGTGGTGGTATGGATGAGGGGTTACAATGGCCTGTTTCTATGCCATAAGACTCGATGACTCTGACTCTTAAGATTTTACTTCATATGATTTGCCTTTTAAGATTTTATGTCAGCACAAAAAAGGATTATTGCTAAATTTATTTATTTATTTAAAGATAAGGCACGGAACAGGTCCTTACAGCACCACCCAGCAACCCATCTATTTTAACACCAGCGTAATCACAGGACAGTTTACAATGACCAGTTAACCTCTTGACTGATAAGTCTTTGGACTGTGGGAGGAAATAAGAGCACCCTGAGGAAACCAACAGGGTTGACAGGGAGAACAGTGCATTCTCTCCATGAATTGCATGAGTTTCCTCTGGGTGCTCCAGTACAAACTCCTTACAGGCGGTGCTGGAATTGTACTCCAGAATGCCCCAAGTTGTAGCAGTGTCCCGCTAACTGCTGTGCTACTATGGCACCCACTAAATAATAGTTACACAGGAGGGAAACAGATCCTTAGGCCCAACTCATCCATGCCAACCGAGTTGCCTTGCTGAGCTTGTTCCATTGGCCTGATTTTTGGCCATAACCCCTCTAAACCTTTCTTATTCGTGTACCTGTCTAAATGCCTTGTAAACTACTTCCTTTATCAGCTTGATCCACCCTTGGTGTGGAAAAGTTTTTAAACTGCCCGTTAAGATGTTCTCCTCTGGTTCCAAATCTAAGCCTTCTAGTTTTAGCTCCCCAGCCTTGAGGAAAACACTGTGACCATCCACCCTATCTGTGCCCTCATGATTTTATCAGCCCCCATAAAGTCACCCCTCAACTTTCTATGCTGCTAAGAAAAAGCCCCAGCCTATCCATTCTCTCTTTATAACTCCATTTCTAGTAATGCTGTTACATTTTAAGGGGTTTTTCTAAATGTACGCAATTGCATGATTTTGATAAAATTAAGTCAATGTAACTGGTCAAAGATGTATTTTCAACAAAATAGTGCGAAATTATCCAATACAGTGGATTCTGGTTCATTGGGACACTTTAGGAACAGGACATCTTGGCCCAATTAAGCGGCTGCCCCAATTAGCTGGAATTTCATGGAAATAATGAAAGAGGTATTAAAAAGATTTAACTAAGTAACAAATTTTGTATTTGGAACACTGTAAGTAATACTACAGTGCTATAAACTGTATTAGTTCCTAATAGTTATCAACAGAGGAATTCACCCGTTGTATGCTGCTGTGTTCTTTTGATTGACTGAAAATAAATAAAATCAGCATGGACACCTTGTGTAGATAATGGTCTGCGTTCATAAATGCTTTCAACTATTGCATCCTCCAAATCTTCATTTTCATTTTAACATTCAAGGTGATTGTTGATACCTTTCAAATTCTTTGTAGCTCCTAACTTGTTGAAATAATGAAATCATTTCATTTCACACCCAGCCGTTTCTGGCACCTTCAAGCGTGAATTGTCTTAACACTTGTTTCTCACCAACTATCAGTGACAGAACTCACTGCTTTTTTTTTTGAACACAAACAATGCAACTGATGCTATTTAAAAACTGTCCGCTCTAAGCATGGTGCAGTGTCTAATGGCCACAACAAGTGCAAGTGACTGGCACTAATTAGGACTATTAGCCAACAGTCTCCTATCCCAATTAAATTGCATAGTGTCTCAAATAAATGAAGAGAATACTGGCTATTTTCTCAATTAGTCTTTGTTCTTTAAGAGTTGTCCCAAAAAGGCGACTGCTCCGATTAACCGATGTCCTAATTAACCAGAATCCACTGTACTTCAACAGAAACTGTTTTTCCATGAGCGTTTGTCTTAACTAGAAAGCCTAGAAGTCGAAAGGAGAATTGTATTATAATTTACTGTATAATTATTATTACTGCTTCATGAAACAATCTGGATTATCCATTAAGACGGAAATGTAACTAATGTTTACCAGAATGGCACACATCTTTGAAGTATGTGAATTCAATTTTGGGTGAATCCATGGCCGAATAACATGAGGCTGCATTTTATTTGACAACATAGGAGAAATGCTGCACGTCAAGCATTTGCTACTTTACCCATTTCTCCAATAATGTTGTGAGTGCTGTACTTGGCAATAAAAACCGGGGAATTGTAGTAGTGAAAGTATGGCAAGTACAGTAAAACTCCAATAATCCACTATCTGACTATTCCAAGATCCTGACAGTTCAGCACCTGGCTCACAAGCTAATGTTTGCCACCCTCTCTATCCATTTGCCAGGGCCTCTGTTCTCACATGTCCATTAAATACACCTGCTTGCATTGGCCATGCTCCCAATGAAATTTAACTCATTCAGTGGAATGTTACAGTGTAGAATTTTAAACAAATTAATTCATTATGTCAGAGTATTTTTATTTAGTATAGGAGTTGGGATGTAATGTTGAAATTGTATAAGGCATTGGTAAGGCCAAATTTGGAGTATTGTGTACAGTTCTGGTCACCAAATTATAGGAAAGATGTCATAAAATTGAGAGTACAGAGGAGGTTTACTAAAATGTTGCTTGAGTTTCATCTCCTAAGTTACAGAGAAAGGTCTTTATTCTTTGGAGTGTAGAAGGTTGAGGGGGGACTTGATAGAGGTGTTTAAAATTATGAGGGGGATTGATAGAGTTGACATGGATAGGCTTTTTCCATTGAGAATGGGAGAGATTCAAACAAGAGGACATGAGTTGAGAGTTAAAGGGCAAAAGTTTAGGGGTAACATGAGGGGGAACTTCTTTACTCAGAGAGTGGTAGCTGTGTGGAACGAGCTTCCAGCAGAAGTGGTTGAAGCAGGTTCGATGTTGTTGTTTAAAGTTAAATTGGATAGATATATGGACAGGAAAGGAATGGAGGGTTGTGGGCTGAGTGCAGGTCGGTGGGACTAGGTGAGATTAGCGTTCGGCAAGGACTAGAAGGGCTAGTTTCCGTGCTGTAATTGTTATCTGGTTATTAATAAACCCCATTTCATAGTCGAGGAATGTGTTAGACTGGCAGCATCAAAGTCCCATGTGTTACTGAAATAAGCAACATTTCAGTAATGGAACATAGCTTTTATTAGAATGTCAAGTCTTCCAACAACTAAGGGCTTTGTGAGCCTGGAGTAAATTATTAAGGCTTTGGACTCCATTAATGAAGAGAAATACCTTTTTGAAGGCAGTAAAGATTAGATTTACTAAATAAGTTGTCTTAAGAGGAATTTTATATGAGAATGTCACCACTGTTTAGAAGAATAAAATGCAATCCGATAGTCTCTTTTCTAGGTTGAGATATACCACAAAGCACTGTCTTGTTTTTCAAGAATTCCTGTCGCCTCTCTCGAATCCACATATTGCAATTTTGGTCTGCTATCTACTAAAATTAAGTAATTGGTGTCTTGACTCTTACTTTTCCCAATATATTCTATCAATTGTAGTAATGGGCGCAAATCAGGTATCTATTATGTCATTACTTACTTAAGCTCTTCACCCCTACAGGGGTATAGGCCGAAGTAGCTCACTGTTTTGGGCCAGTCTTTCAAGTTGCCCCCAGGTACAGCCCAGCTTCTTGCTGTATCTTTCCTCTCCCAGGGATGAGATTTCTGGAGCATCTGTTGAAGTTTCTGTAGCACTGTGTTTTTGAGAGATGAGGTTTCTAGCCCCATGCCCATCCCTCCTTTCGCAGCCGGGCTTGAGTGGAATTATTATGTCTTTACTGTTTGCTGAAATTATGATTATATTAACAGTTATTGTGAGATCCTCATGTCATACCTTGAAATCTCACTGTTTTGTTTCTTGTTTTAGGTATGGGATCTTGCCCCTTTTGTAAAAGAAGTGCTTTACCTCAATATCAAGCCACGATGCCAGATGGAAAACTGTACAACTTCTGCAGCTCCAGCTGTGTTGCTAAATTCCAGGTTTCTATGTTTTGTTCACTTTGTTGGTTTATTATTTGAGTACATTTTTCTTTTGTATGTTTGTTATAGATAAATGCTGATTCTATTTCAAAATATTTTGTGTGGTCTACAGTTCTCCAGATTCATATGCAGTTTGGGTCTCCCAGAACAAATTAAATCGCATTTATAGATTCATACAAGTTTCTTTAAAAAATGTATGAAATCAGTAGAATAAAATATGTTTGAGATGTATTTAAAAAGATGTAGAAATGTGTTTAACCTGTGTAGGTTAGTATATTAGAAGTGGTGTTTCTTGTTGATGTTGCTTAAGGGATCCACCTAAGATTTGGTATATATGTGGCACATCTCAGTGTTTTATCAATTTCTTTCACTTTTAATGCTCTGTTTAATTAATAAATACTCCTTATTGAAGAAATTATGTGAAATAAATTCAGGAAATTTTAACTTGTTTCATAGAGTGCATCCACCTAGAGCAATTCTCAACATCCTTCATACAGATTTTACAACCATAATAGAAGGCAATTTTTTTTCTACTTCAAAATGTTAACATTCAGAAGGTTTGACATTCACTCATTGCAATCATTCTGATTCATAGGGCAGATGCTTGGTATTAGGCAAAGGCATGAAGTTTCCTTAAAACAAAAATTGTAAGGGATAGGGAGGAGTTACAAGTAGAAGCACAATATTTATCGTGATTATATTTTAGTCTTACAGTGCGCAGACAGCTACAAATGGGCAGGTCGTAACAAATGAAGTACACCTGAAATGTATGTACTGCAAGAATGGATTCAGTGCTAAACCAGAATTATTGGAATGGGAGGTAAGATTAATAGAAAATTATAATATAGTTGCAAATAACTGAACCGTTATAAATGGTCACTGATCATAGCTATGGTTTAGTCATGTGGTTGATTGCCCTTTTTAATAACAACATCAACAAAAGCTATAAAGAAGTGAGTTCTTATTGTGTACAGGATGTTTCTTGGAAAACTGGGAGGATGCTGTATAATGAAAGAAGAAAGATTAGCTTTATTTGTCGCATGTACATTGAAACATACAGTGAAATATATCATTTGCATCCATGACCAACACAACCCAAATACGTGCTGGGGATAGCACGCTAGTATCACCGCACTGCCGGCTCCCACATAGCACGCTCGCAATTTACTAACCCTTACTTACCCATACATCTTTGGAAAGTGGGAGGAAACCACAGCACCCAGCAGAATCCACACAGTCACAGGGAGAACATACAGACTCCTTACTGACAGGACTTGAATCCCAATCGCTGATTGCTGGCACTGTAACACAAACCACTGCTATGTGGACTACCACTCTGTGGATGAGAATTGAGAGAAAGCAAAAGTGTATTTGGAAAGGAAGATCCAACAGAATTCAGAAATAAATGATAAAAAGGGAAAGATCCTGGAAGAAATGGTAGTACCATGGATGAAATTCTCTTGGGTGGAAAATATCATAAAAAATAAATTCAGAAAATGCTAACCGGTTTCATGGAATATTGCATAACTTCCTACATATAAATGTTATTTTAAAAGCATCAGTGTTTCTCTAAATGCAGTCAAGTTTGTTATCCATGGCGATAACAAGGAACGCCTCTGTGGATGATAGAAAAACTTAAATACTCCTCCCTGAAGAAACCACACAAAATAAATTTGGAAAACTTTAGCCTTTTTCATACGGTGCATCCACCTGAAGCAAAGAATTAAATCCATTGAAAGGAATCAAACTTCAGATATTATTTAGTCTGTCTGTTGCAGAATCGTAAATGCAGCGAGAGAAGGGAACAGATGGCTCACCATGTTCCAGAGAAACACTCCAGTTCCACCCATTAGCTATTTCTTCATGTTCTTGGATATTTTCTACCTATGTATTTACCTAATTCCAATTGCATGGCAGTACGTGACTCTACATCTGTTGCAGGCAGTACATTCCAGATTCCCACCACAGTCTGCATAAAGCAAGTTTGCCTCACATCACTTTTGATCCCCTTCCCATGCATATTATGTCTTTGGTGTATGGTTCTCGACCCTCCACCAAAGAGAACAGTCTCTACTATCAGCATTTTATATACTTTTATCAATTCTCTACTCAACCTCCTCTTCAAAATATGTTTCCAACCCTTCTAATATTTCATTGTAACTATAGTGCCTCTCCCTTGTAACATTTTCATAAACCTCTTTGGGATCCTTTCTAATGTCTTCACATTCCTTTAATGCGGTGACCAAAATTAAACACAATACCCCAGTTGAGGCCATACCAGTGACTCATAAAGGTTCTGCGTAACTTTCCTGCTTTTACACTCTGTTCCTCTTTTGATAACACCCAAAAAAGTAAATGCCTTATTAACTGCTTTATTAACCTGTCCTGACACTTACAATGATTTGTACACATAACAGATTTCCTCAGGTCCCTCTGCTCCACTTCAGAATCACTTGAGAACAGTTCCCCTTATTCTGCATTGTTTCTTATACCAATTCCCATTTCTTAACATTAAATTTAATCTGCTATCTATTTATCCATTTCTCCAACCCATTTTAATCCTGCTGCAATCTGTCATTATCCTTTGCCAAGGTTTGTGTCATCTGCAAATTTAGAAAATGCAGCTTGTGCCCCTGTTTGTTAGTCATTAATATAGATCCAAAAAAGCATAGTATCTCTGGGGAACGTCAATATTCACAGTTCTCCAGTGCAGAAACAACAACTATTTACCACAACCTGCAGCTTGATGACCTTCAGCTCATACTGGAGAATGAAGAGGTGATAGATGGCAGCTACAAGGAGGTAGTCACCCCTAAGTTACAGGAGGTACCTGGGTGACTGTAGGAGAGGGGAAGGGAATGGGAAGCCAGAGGAGAGTGGCTGTTTCCTTCAATGATAAGTATACAGCTGTGAATACTGTTGTGTGGTGGTGGGGGGGGGGGGGGTTCCTACCAGGGGAAGTCACAATGACTGGATCTCTGCTATTGACAAGAAAATCTGCAGATGCTGGAAATCCAAGCAACACACACAAAATGCTGTGGGAACTCAGCAGGCCAGGCAACATCTATGGAAAAGAGTACAGTCGAAGTGTGTTGCTCTGGTATGGAGTCTGGCTCCGTGGCTCAGAGGGGAAGTGGGGAGAGGAGGAGTGCAATAGTGATGGGGGAATCCATACTTAAAGGAGCATACAAGAGATTATGTGGATGTGAAAGAGATAGCGGGATGGTATGTGGTCTTGGATGGGCTTCACAGCTTTCTAAAGGGGGAGGTTGAACAACCAGAAGTCATGATGTATATTGGTACCAATATCATTGATAGGAAAAGGGAAGAGGTCTTGAAGAGAGAATGCAGGGAATTAGAAAGCTGAAAAGCAGGACCTCCAGGGTAGTAGTCTCTGGATTGCTGCTTGTGCCGTGTGTGTGAGAGTAGGATTAGGATTATTTGGCAGTTGAATATGTGGCTGAGGAATTGGTGCAGCGGGGTGAGGTTACAGATTTTTGGATCACTGGGATCTGCTGGGGAAGTATGCCTTGTACGAAAAGGATAGGTTGCACCTGAACCCGAGGGGGACCAACATCTGTGCAGGCAGGTTTGCTAGGGTTTAAACTAATTTGGCCGGGGGAGGGGTTGGGAACCAGAGTTATAGGGCTGAGGATGGGGCAATGCAGTGTGTAGTGAGACTGTGAGAAAGTACAGGCAGATGATAGGACAAAATTGCAGTCAGTAGGATGAGTTGAACTGTAGCATGGGGGAGAAATTGAAAAAGGTGATGAATACAGGACTGAAGGTGTTGTAGTTGAGTGCACGCAGTACTAGGAATAAGGCAGATGATCTTGTAGCACAGTTAAAGATTGGCAGGTATGAAGTTCTGGGCAACACTGAGTCATGACTGAAAGAAGCTCATAATTGGGGGTTAACATCCGAGGATACACATTGTATTGAAAGGGCAAGCAAAGAGGCAGAACAAGTGAGATGGCTCAGTTGGTAAAAAATGAAATCAAATCCTTAGAAAGTGGTGACGTAGGATCAGAAGATGTAGAATCCTTGTAGGTAGAACTGCAAGGTTAAGAAGTCCCTGATGGAAGTTATATACAGGCCTCCAAACAGTAGCCAGGATGGGGGATTCATGTTACAGTGGAGATAGAAAAGGCATGTAAAAAAAAAGGTGATGTTATGATAATTGTAGGGGATTTCAATGTGCAGGTAGATTAGGAAAATCAGTTTGAGCTGGATCCCTTGAGAGGGAATTTGTGGAATGCCTATGAGATGGCTTTTTAGAGCAGTTTGTGGTTGAGCCCCCTAGGGGAAAGCGATTCTGGATTGGGTTCGGTGTTGTGTAATGAATCAGATTTGATTAGGGAGTTTAAGGTAAAGAAACCCTAAGGAGACTGTGATCATCATGTGATAGAATTCACAGTGCAGTTTGAGAGGGAGAAGATAAAGTCAGATGTATCAGTATAAAAGTGCAGTAAAGGGAATAACAGCCATGAGAGCAGAGCTGGCCAAAGTTGATTGGATTGGGACACTAGCAAAGGCTAGAGTTTCTGGGGCCGATTTGGAAGGTACTGGATAGATGCACCCCAAAGATAAAGAAGTATTCTTAAGGAAGGATGAAGCAACTGTGACTGACGAGAGAACTCAAAAGACAGAAGACAACTTGAAAAGCCATAACGAGAGGAAGAATGAAATATGAAAGTAAAAGATATCAAAGGTTTTTTCAGATATATAAAAGGTAAAAGGGGTGAGAGTAAATATCGGACTGCTGGAAAATATGGCTGGAGAGGTAGTAATGAGAAACAAAAAAAAGGGTGGAAGAACTTAAGTATTTTGTGTCAGTCTTTACCATGGAAGACACTATGCCAGATATTTGAGAGTGTCAGGGGGCAGAAGTGAGTGTAGTTGCTATTACTAAGGACAAAGTGCTTGTGAAGCTGAAAGATCTGTAGGTTGATATGTCACCTGGACCAGATGGACTACACCCCAGAGTTCTTAAAAGAGGTAGCTGAAAAGATTGCAAAGTCATTAATAGTGATCTTTCAATAATCACTAGGTTCTGGAATGGTTCCAGAGTACCAGAAATTTGCGAAGTGGCACCACTCTTTAAGAAAGGAGGGAGGCAGAAGAAAGGAAATTATAGGCCAGTTAGCCTGACTTAAGTAGTTGGAAAGATGTTGAAGTTCATTATTAATGATGAGGTTTTGCAGTATTTGGAGGCACGTTATAAAATATGCCATAGTCAGCAAGGCTTCCTTAAGGGGAAATCTTGCCTGACATATCTTGAAATTTTTTGAAGAAATAACAAGCAGGATAGAGAAGGGAGAGTTAGTGGATGTTATTCACTTATATTTTCAGAAGGCCTTTGATAAGGTGTTGTACATGAGGTTGCTTAACAAGAGCCCATGGAAAGATACTAGCATGGATAGAAGATTGGCAGAGTGGGAATAAAGGGGCCCTTCTCTGGTTGGCTGCCAGTGAATAGTGGTGTTTTGCAGGGTTCAGTGTTGGGACCACTTTCTTTCACGTTGTATCTCGATGATTTGGAAGACAGAATTGATGGCTTTTTTGCCAAGTTTGTAGACATGCGAAGACAAGTGAAAGGGCAGGTAGTGTAGAGGAAGCAGAGAGTCTACAAAAGAACTTAGATTGAAAAGCATGGGCAAAAACAGTGGAAAATGGAATATAGTTAAGGAAGTGTATGGTTATGCACTTTGGTAGAAGGAATAAAGACGTAGACTATTTTTTAAATGTGGGAAAAAAAATCAAAAATCAGAAGTGTAAAGGGATTTTTGTAGGATTCCGTAAAGATAAACTTATAGGTTGAGTCAGGGGTAAGGAAAGGAAATAGCATTCATTTCAAGAGGACTAAAATGTAAGAGCAAGGATGTAATGCTGAGGCTTTATAAGTCATTGGAAATATTGTTAGCAGTTTTGGGCTGCTTAACTAAGCAAAAATGTGCTGGGATTAAAGAGGGTCCAGAGGAGGTTCATGAGAATGATTTCAAGGATAAAAGCATTAACATACAAGGAGCACACATCAAAGTTGCTGGTGAACGCAGCAGGCCAGGCAGCATCTGTAGGAAGAGGTGCGGTCGACATTTCAGGCCGAGACCCTTCGTTAGGACTAACTGAAGGAAGAGTGAGTAAGGGATTTGAAAGTTGGAGGAGGAGGGGGAGATCCAAAATGATAGGAGAAGACAGGAGGGGGAGGGATAGAGCCAAGAGCTGGACAGGTGATAGGCAAAAGGGGATACGAGAGGATCATGGGACAGGAGGTCCGGGAAGAAAGACAAGGGGGGGGACCCAGAGGATGGGCAAGAGGTATATTCAGAGGGATAGAGGGAGAGAAAGAATGTGTGCATAAAAATGAGTAACAGATGGGGTACGAGGGGGAGGTGGTGCCTTAGCGGAAGTTAGAGAAGTCGACGTTCATGCCATCAGGTTGGAGGCTACCCAGACGGAATATAAGGTGTTGTTCCTCCAACCTGAGTGTGGCTTCATCTTTACAGTAGAGGAGGCCGTGGATAGACATGTCAGAATGGGAATGGGATGTGGAATTAAAATGTGTGGCCACTGGGAGATCCTGCTTTCTCTGGCGGACAGAGCGTAGATGTTCAGCAAAGCGGTCTCCCAGTCTGCGTCGGGTCTCGCCAATATATAATATATTACAGATGCTGCCTGGCCTGCTGCGTTCACCAGCAACTTTGATGTGTGTTGCTTGAATTTCCAGCATCTGCAGAATTCCTGTTGTTAACATACAAGGAGCATTTGATGGCTCTGGACCTGTACTCACTGGAGTTTAGAAGAATGAAGGGGTATTTCATTGAAACCTATTGAATATTGAAAGGCCTAGATACAGTGGATGTGGAGAATAATGTTTCCTATAGTGGGTGAGTCTAGGACCAGAGGGCATACAGTCAGGATAAAGGGAAGTCCATTTAGAATGGAGGTAAGGAGAAATGTCTTTAGCCAGAGGATAGTGAATCATTGCTACAAACAGTTGTGGAGACCAAGTCATTGGGTATATTTAAAGTGAAGGTTAATAGGCTCTTGATTAGTCAGGATATCAAAGGTTACTGAGAGAAGGCAGAAGAATGCATTCAAGGGAGATATTGAAGATGGGTAATAAATCAGCCTTGATGGAATAGTGGAAAAGACTTGATGGGTTGAATGGCCTAAATCTGCTCCTTTGTCTTATGGTCTTCAATTGTCAGCTAATTCTGTATTCAGTATGCTTTTTGTGCTATGTGCTGTAGCTTTGTTGAAAGCCTGTTATGTGGCACCTTTATCAGAAACCTTCTAGATGTGTATGTACAACACAGGGATTCTGTTACCCTCAGCAACTGTAAATATTACCTTAGTGTAAAAGAATTATCAAATTGGTTAAACACATTTTACCTTATTAATCCATTTTTCTCTATGTGACTAATAATCATTTTTCTAAATCTTTCCTACTGCTGAAGTTAAAACACAGTTGCTGGGCTTAACCTTGTTCTCTTGTTTGAACAGAAGGGTAAACATTTGTTATCCTCCAGTGTTTCTGTTGGGTCTTCTGTCGACTCACAGAACATTGAAAGGTTATGGTTAGGGCGTCAATGTTTTCTTCGAGTACTTCCCTCAAAACCTTAGGATGCATCCAACCCTCAGGACTTGCTTACTTTGTTTTGTTAGCTTTGCTAATAACTCATGCTATAAATTTTTAATATATCCAATGTCTTGACTAGCTCCTTTGCTATTACTTTGAATGGTTCTTAATGCCTTAAGAGTTTCTACTTTTGTGCTTAATGGATCCATTGGTCCAGGCGCTATCATTTTACTACTAGGTGTGTGTACAGGACACTTTTAATTCCCATTTATGTCAGTAACTAATCTTTTTCCATACGCTTTCTTTGCCGTTCATACTTAAATTTTCACATTTTAGATTGCCTTTATAATCTGCTTGGCTCTCACTAGTATTAACAGCACAACACTAATCACACACAGCCATTTTGTTTCATCTTCCTTTGTGTCTTTTCATCATCTAGGGAGCTCTTAAATTAGTCTTAAAGGGCTAATATTGTTATGTTATAGCTTTGCCTGTCTTTTCCTCCAATTTACCTGAGCAGGATCTGCTTTCAACCCATTGAAATGAGCCTTACTCCGATTAGTCAATTATTTTCTCTTTATTTCTCAATTGAGAGGGGTCCAAAGGCTAGGTAAGGACTGTAAGTAAATGAGCAACATTACCTCGGGTGTAATTGAGGCAGCTAGCTGAAGCTATGTCCAAAATCTGGGTAATTTCTTCAGGAAGATTAGCTACAAAGTTTCATGCAGCAACGGTCACTCACACCAGGGTTTCAGCTGAGAGAGTGACTGCCTACCTCTTGACTCCAGCTAGGAGAATGCAAACCCTAACACAATGTTCCAACCAGGAGAATGTGTTCTAGAGCAAATTAGAAATTGCTTCCTAGGGCTATGATGTTCATGATTTGGTGTAACACAGTTGATTTACAGACCATGTAAATTCTTGCTGGACAATTGGGAATTGACTGCACTCATGAAAATGGTTGGGAACAGCACAAATGCAGAAATGTGTATCCAGGAATATTTTTCTGTCTGGGTTTAGAACTCTTCTTGAAGAATTTGAAGAAGTCATGTACCATTTGAATCTGTAAGTGCAGGATTTCAAAAGTGTACTTATTAATTTGATGAATAAAATAAAGATTTTGTAGTAATTTACTTCTTTTTCTTCAGAATAATGTATTTCAGTTCTGCAGCAAAATGTGCTGTGAGGACTATAAGAAGCTGCATTGTATCGTGTCATACTGTGAATACTGTCAGGAAGAAAAAACTGTGTATGAAACTGTGAAGTTCTCAGGAGTAAAGAAAACATTCTGTAGTGAAGGTATGTTTCCTTATGATTTTATGATTGAAAAATAACTTTAAATGTCTGCATGAAGTGGCAATGCGATAGCCAGCCAGTATGGAGATGTTTAGGTAATTCCCGTTTGTCACTCAGCTGCAGGTGTGTGGGGTGGATTGTTTGCTCATCATTTATATGTAACTATGTTCCACCCACTCCATTTTCTGGAGAAATTACCCAGCTTTTATTTGGAGGAATTGCTTTTGGTTTTGTTCATTCCACTCCTTTGTTTCCATGCCTATTTTTTTCCCTGATTAAATTAAATTTGTTCACTGGGCCATAGACTATTTACAGTGAATCATGCACACCACCCCAAATTCAGTTCCTTGACTGGCACTTTGTTGTCTAAATGCCTTGTTTACTGAGATATTTTCCTAAGATTTTTATATCCTATTGAAGAGTCTTCATTAATGTATATTGAGCATTAAAATATAAAGAAACGCGTGGTGAGCAACTTTCAGGATAAAACAGTTTTCAGCCAGTGAAATACTTATGTAGTGTAATAGAGAAAACAGGGCATCCAGTTCATGCAAAGAACATAGCAATGAACAGACTCCCTTATCCATTCGTCCTCCCCATCCCTCCCCACTGATCTCCCTCCTGGCACTTATCCTTGTAAGCAGAACAAGTGCTACACATGCCCTTACACTTCCTCCTGCACCACCATTCAGGGCCCCAAACAGTCCTTCCAGGTGAGGCGACACTTCACCTGTGAGTCAGCTGGGGTGATATACTGCGTCCGGTGCTCCCAATGTGGCCTTCTATATATTGGCGAGATCCGACGCAGACTGGGAGACCACTTTACTGAACACCTATGCTCTGTCCGCCAGAGAAAGCAGGATCTCCCAGTGGCCACACATTTTAATTCCACATCCCATTCCCATTCTGACATGTCTATCCACGGCCTCCTCTACTGTAAAGATGAAGCCACACTCAGGTTGGAGGAACAACACCTTATATTCCGTCTGGGTAGCCTCCAACCTGATGGCATGAACATCGACTTCTCTAACTTCCGCTAATGCCCCACCTCCCCCTCGTACCCCATCTGTTATTTATTTTTATACACACATTCTTTCTCTCACTCTCCTTTTTCTACCTCTGTCCCTCTGACTATACCCCTTGGCCATCCTCTGGTTCCCCCCCCCCCCCCCCGTCTTTCTCCCCGGGCCTCCTGTCCCATGATCCTCTCATATCCCCTTTGCCAATCACCTGTCCAGCTCTTGGCTCCATCCCTCCCCCTCCTGTCTTCTCCTATCATTTTGTATCTCCCCCTCCCCCTCCCACTTTCAAATCTCTTACTAACTCTTCCTTCAGTTAGTCCTGACAAAGGGTCTCGGCCTGAAACGTCGACTGTACCTCTTCCTAGAGATGCTGCCTGGCCTGCTGCGTTCACCAGCAACTTTGATGTGTGTTGAATGAACAGATCTGTTTCTTTAAGTACATTTGTCCCTGCGTACTGCTACCCTTTATGCAATGCTTGGTCCTCTCAGTCCAAACACTGTACCCTGTACCATCTCACTTCTCAATTTGCCTGCACAGCTCTCATTAGTGTGAACTGGCTGACAGCAGCTGATGGTGAGAGTGACTGTAGGATTCAGACAGTCTCTCAATGCATGCATCATGGACTGTCAGTCAGCAGCAATAGTTCATACTTACTGAGTCGGCCAAGGTGCAAGCTGCATCTAAGTGCGGGGTAATCAACAGCAACTCTCACAAATGGTTTCCTCATTGTGCTGTTATTGATTCAATGCTGGATTTTCTCCAGCTTCCCTGCAAAAGCGAACACTGGGATTTAGGCCCTGTTTACAACCTAGCAGGAAAGAGAAGAAGAGATCACATTTGTTTCCAATGTGCATAGTGTTATAATGACCTCTCTTACCACAGATTCTATTAGTTTTTCCATTCCTGGGAACATTTCTGAGCATGAAGCATTTCTGAGCATGAAGCAAGGTAGCAGTATAATATTGAAGAGCGATAAATATTATCTAGTACACCAAATCTTGTCACAGAGTATTTTAGTTCCACAAAGGAGTATTTAGATCTTTGATTTATTCCTTCATTGAAAAACAACAATTGCTATACTCCCTCAGTACTGTACTGAAGTGTCAACCTTTGAGTATATTGTGTCAAGCAAGAGTAACAAAAAACTATGTCACATCTAACATAGGAACAGAAATGGCTGTTCAGCTCCTAAAGTTAAATTCAAAATAAGTTTATTATCAAAGTACATATATGTCACCATATACTACCTTGAGCTTCATTTTCTTGCAGGCGTACTTAATAAATCCAATAACTATAATAGAAACAATGAAAGACCGCACCAGTTGGGCGGAGAACCAGTATGCAAAAGACAACAAACTGCAAATACAAAAAGAAAGAAAAAAAATAATAAATAAACAATAATTATCAAGAAGGTGAGATGAAGAGTCCTTAAAAGTGAGTCCATAGGTTGTGGAAACAGATCAGTGAGAGGGCAAGTGAAGTTGAGTGAAGTTATCTCCTCTGGTTCAGGAGCAGATGGTTGGGGGGTAATAACTGTTCCTGAACCTGATGGTGTGAGTCCTGAGGCTCCTGTGCCTTTTTCCTGATGGCAGCAGTGAAAAGAGAGCATGACATGGATGGTGGGGGTCCCTGATGATGGATGCTGCTTTCCTGCGACAACACTCCGTGTAGATGTGCTCAATGGTGGGGACAGCATTACCTGTGATGGGCTGAGCCTTATCCACTATTTTTTTTGTTGGATTTTCCATTCAAGGGCATCGAAACAACTAGTCCATATACTCTCCACTGCACATCTCTAGAAGTTTGTCAAAGTTTTAGATGTCTTGCTGAATCTTTATAAACTCCGAAGGAAGTAGAGGCACTGTTGTGCTTTCTTCGTAATTGCACTTAGATCCTGGGCCCAGGACAGGTCCTCCAAAATGGTAACACCAGGGAATTTAAAGCTGCTGACCCTCTCTATCTCTGATCCCCCGGTGAGGACTGGCCCATGGATGTCCAGTTGCTCCTGAAGTCAATAATCGTGCTGACATTGAGTAAGAGGTTGTTGTTGAGGCACCACTCTGTCAGATTTTCAGTCTCCTTCCTATATGCTGATTCATCACCACCTTTGAATCAGCCTACCACAGTGGTGTCATCAGCAATCTTAAATATAGCACTGAAGCTGTGCTAAGCCACACAGCCATAAGTATAAAACGAGTAGAGCAGGGGGCTAAGGACACAGGATTGTGGAGGAGATGTTGTTGCCATTCTGAACTGACTGTGGTCTGCAAGTTAAGAAATCGAGGATCCAATTGCACAAGGAGGTATTGAGGCCAAGGACTTGATGCTTGTTGATGAATTTTAAGGGGATGATAATATTGAATGCCTAGCTGTGGTCAATAAAGAGCATCCTGTTGTGTGCATCTTTGTGACCCAGATGTTCCAGGATTATGTGAAGAGCCAATGAAATGGCATCAGCTGTGGACTTATTGCCAGTAGGCAAATTGGAGTGGATCAAAGTCAATTCTCAGGCAGGAGTTATACAGTGCCTATAAAAAGTATTCACCACCTTCCCCCCGGAAGTTTTCCTGTTTTATTGTTTTGCAACATTGAATCACAGAGGGTTTAATTCGGCTTTTTTTGACACTAATCAGCAGAATAAGACTTTCATGTCAAAGTGAAATCAGATCTCTATAAAGTGAGCTGAATGAATTACAAATACAAAACACAAAATAATTGATTGCATAAGTATTCACTCCCTTCAAGTTTGTATTTAGTAGATACACCCTTGGCAGCAATTACAGACTTGAGTTTGTGTGGATAGGTCTCTATCAGCTTTGCACAGCTAGACACTGCAGTTCTTTCCTATTCTTCTTTAGAAAACTGCTCAAGCTCTGTCAGATTGCATGTGGATCATGAGTGAAACAGCCCTTTTCAAGTCCAGCCATAAATTCTAAATTGGATTGACGTCTGGACTCTTGACTTGGCCACTCCAGGACATTAACTTCGTTGTTTTTAAGCCATTTCTGTGTAGCTTTGGCTTTATGCTTGTGGTTATTGTCAGACTAGAAAACAAATCTTCTCCTAAGTCACAGTTCTCTTGCAGACTGCATCAGGTTTTCCTCCAGGATTTCCCTGTATTTTGCTGCATTCATTTTACCCTCTACCTTCATAAGCCTTCCAGGGCCTGCTGCAGTGAAGCATCCCTACAGCATGATGCAGCTGCCACCATGCTTCACGGTAGGGATGATGTGTTTTTGCTGATGTGTGGTGTTTGGTTTACACCAAACATACCATTTAGTCTGATGGCCAAAAGGCTTAATTTTGGTTTCATCAGAACCATCTTCCAGCTTTCCATCTGTGCCGGATTGAGCGTCGAGCTAGCCACTGGAACTCGTAAAAAACAAGGGTTGAGTCAGGAACGTTCATATCGTGACCAGGTTAATCCGAAAGGAGACCAATCCTGACACCACATGCCAGACAAGAATGTCTGACTGTCTGGTGCGACACTCTAAAAAAAATCTTCCAGCTGACTTCAGTCTCCCACATGCCTTCTGGCAAACTCTAGCCAAGATTTCACTTGAGTTTTTCCTCTTTGCCACTGTTCATAAAGCTGCGATTGGTGAAGCACCTGGGCAACAACTGTTGTATGTGCAGTCTCTCCCATCTTAGCCACTGAAGCTTGTAACTCCTCCAGAGTTTTCATGGGGTCTCTTGGGGGTCTCCCTCACTAGTCCCCTCCTTGCTTGGTCACTCAGTTTTTGAGGTGGCCTGCTCTAGGCAGATTTCTTGATGATTGTCTTAACTGTACTCCAAGGGATAGTCAGTGACTTGGAAATCTATATACTACTAAAACTCTCATGCTATGTTTGTCTGTAACCTCCAATTAGCGCAAACTGTGCATTACAGCAGCACTATTTTTGGCTAAATGGACTTAAAATGCACTAACTTACAGAATGCAGGGAAAGTTCAGAGTTATATATTCGTATAAAATTGCTCACTGACCAAAATCAACAGCGCCGCTTTCACCCGAGAACCGCTGCCAGCTGTGATGGAAACCGCGACGTGACACCACGACGCATGCGCACGGCCAGCCTCAGAAGCGACTCACGATGCTCACAGCAGCGACACCAACTGGATCAAAGGGCAGGGCAGCTCTATTTCGAGCAGTCACATTCTGCTAATCCCCATCAGCATGTGCAGGATTGGGACAGATCAAACTGAGACCCATCAATAAGAGATAATTATATCTTATTGTAATGATGTACTTCGAGACACCCATCAAACCCTTTGCTGCAGTCAAAGGACAGCGGTGACTATATCGCATCCATTTAGGAGAGCACCAACCACATCATCAAGAATAATCAGCATCCCGGAGGCCTCGGTGTTACTGCTTCGTATCTTCTATCCAGCATTAGGGTAAAAAAAAATATGGTCAGCCTAATTATGCCGTGTGGAAAGAGAAGGGGGACATTATGGTCAAGAGATGATGTCAAACGTTGTCGGGAAGCAGCAAGGAGAGGGAGAGAACAAGAATCGGATGATGCCAGGGCCGCACGACTCCAGGATCAAAGAGTCAGGACAAAAAAGGTGAGAGAAGAAGAGACAGAGGAGGAGAGCCATGCGCGTCTCCAAAATGACAGCAACTGGCATAGAAGGAGGAGAGACCAAGAGACAAAGGAGCTGATAAATGCACGTCTCCAGGATCAGAGACAAACAACAAACAGCAGAAGAGATGAAGAGACGGGGGGATGAAAGGGCTGCACATCTCCAGAATGACAAAAGCAGGCACAAGGGTGGCAGATCAACCAGAAATGTTGCCATCAAAGGTGTCCGCCGTTAAACGAGGAGGAGCTATATTTGCCTTGCTACGCGTCATTCTTTAATAAACTGAGGTTTTCTTCTTTAATTTCCAAAGCAAAATGATACCAATAGCATTCAGGAAAATTTAATGTTCATTCTGGTCACATCAGACTGCACTACTCCTCTCTCAAAGGGTGCCCCAACGGGTCACCCAGTTGTCTAGTTTTCTTGTATCTATCTCCTTACTTGTGCTTTTCAATAACGTTTTCGCAGAGTTGCTTGGAGTGTTCTTTTGTCTTTATGCTGTAGTTTTTGCCAGGAGACTCACTCACCAGCAGTTGGACCTTCCAGATACGGGTGCATTTGTGCTACAGTAAAATTGAAACACCTTGACTGCACACAGGTGATCTCCATTTAACTAATTATGTGACTTCTATAACTAATTGGCTGCACCTGTGATGATTTGGTGTGTCATATTAAGGGGGTAAATACTTGGCTTTTTGTATATGTAATTAATTTAGATCACTTTCTAGAGATGTTTTCATTTTGACAAGAAAGCCTTTTTCTGTTGATCAATGTCCAAAAAAAGTCAAATTAAATCCACTGTGATTCAATGTTATAAAACAATAAAACATGAAGACTTCGGGGGGTGGGGGGAATACTTTTTATAGGCACTCTATATTTAGAACCATAGAACACTGCAGCACAGAAAACAGGCCATTCAGCCCTTTTAGTCTGTGCCGAAACATTATTCCACTAGTCCCATTGACCTGCATCCAGTCCATAACCCTCCAGACCTCTCCCATCCATTTACCTATCCAATTTATTCTTAAAGCTTAAGAGTGAGCCCGCATTTACCACATCAGATGGCAGCTCGTTCCACACTCCCACCACTCCCTGAGTGAAGAAGTTCCCCCTAAACCTTTCCCCTTTCACCCTAAAGCTCTCGTATTTATCTCTCCTAATAGACAATAGGTGCAGGAGTAGGCCATTTGGCCCTTTAAGCCAGCATGGCCATTCACTGTGATCATGGCTGATCATCCACAGTAAGTATCCAGTTCCTATCTTATCCCCATAACCTTTGATTCCACTACCTTTAAGAGCTCTATCCATCTCTTTCTTGAAAGTATCCAGAGACGGCCTCCACTGCCTTCTGGGCAGAGCATTCCACATATCCACCACTCTCTGGGTGAAAAAGTTTTGCCTCAACTCCGTTCTAAATGGCCTACCCCTTATTCTTAAACTGTGGCCTCTGGTTCTGGACTCACCCATCAGTGGGAACATACTTCCTGCCTTCAGCGTGTCCAATCCTTTAATAATCTTATGTATTTCAATCAGATCCCCTCTCATCCTTCTAAATTCCAGTGTATACAAGCCTAGTCGCTCCAATCTTTCAACATATGTCAGTCCCACCATCCCGGGAATTAACCTTGCCAACCTACACTGCACTCCCTCAATAGCAAGAATGTCCTTCCTCAAATTTGGAGATCAAAACTGCACACAATACTCCAGGTATGGTCTCACCAGGACCCTATACAGCTGCAGAAGGACCTCTTTGCTCCTATACTCAATTCCCCTTGTTATGAAGGCCAGCATGCCATTAGCTTTCTTCACTGCCTGCTGTACCTGCATGCTTGCTTTCAGTGACTGATGTACAAGAACACCTAGATCTCGTTGTACTCCCTCTTTTCCTAACTTGATTCCATTTAGATAATAATCTGCCTTCTTGTTCTTACCACCAAAGTGGATAACCTCACTGCATCTGCCCACTCACCCAGCCTGTCCAAGTCACCCTGCATTCTCATAACATCCTCCTCACATTTCACACTGCCACCCAGCTTTGTGTCATCTGCAAATTTGCTAATGTTATTTTTAATCCCTTCATCTAAATCATTAATGTATATTGTAAACAGCTGCAGTCCCAGCACTGAACCCTGTGGTACCCCACTGGTCACCGCCTGCCATTCCAAAAGGGACCCGTTAATCGCTAATCTAAGTGGAAAGAGCCTATTCACGTTTACTCTGTCTATACCCCTCATAATTTTGTAAACCTCTATCAAATCTCCCCTCATTCTTCTACGCTCCAAGGAATAAAGTCCTAACCTGTTCAATCTTTCCTTGTAACTCAACTCCTGAAGACCCAGCAACATCCTAGTAAATCTCTGCACTCTTTCAATCTTACTGATATCCTTCCTATAGTTAGGTGACCAGAACTGTACACAATACTCCATATTTGGCCTCACCTATGTCTTATACAACCTCACCATAACATCCCAACTCCTATACTCAATACTTTGATTTATGAGTGCCAAGATGCCAAAAGCCTTCTTTACAACCCTGTCTACCTGTGACGCCACTTTCGGGGAATTATGTATCTGAACTCCCAGATCTCTTTGTTTCTCTGCACTCCTCAGTGCCCTGCCATTTACTGTGTATGTCCTACCTTGATTTGTCCTTCCAAAATGCAACACCTCACACTTGTCTGCATTAAATTCCATCTGCCATTTTCTGGCCCATTTTTCCAGTTGGTCCAGACCCCTCTGCAAGCTTTGAAAGCCTTCCTCGTTGTCCACAATCTTAGTGTCATCAGCAAACTTGCTGATCCAATTCACCACATTATTATCTAGATCATTGATGTAGACAACAAACAACAATGGTCCTGGCACAGATCCCTGAGGCACACCATCAGTCACAAGCCTCCAGTCTGATAAGCAATCATCCACTACCACTCTCTGTCTTCTCCCACACAGCCAATTTCGAATCCACTTTACACCCTCTCCGTGGATACCTAGTGTCTAAACCTTCTGAACTAACCTCCCATGTGAGACCTTGTCAAAGGCCTTACTGAAGTCCATGTAGACAACATCCACAGCCTTTCCTTCGTCTACTTTCTTGGTAACCTCGAAAAACTCTACAAGATTCGTTAAACACAATCTATCATGCACAAAGCCATGCTGACTATCCTTAGTCAGCCCTTGGCTGTCCAAATACTTGTATATCCAATCTCTCAGAACACCTTCCAATAATTTACCTACTACTGATGTCAGGCTCACCGGCCTGTAATTACCTGGTTTACTTTTGGAGCCTTTTTTAAACAACGGAACAACATGAGCTACCCTCCAATCCTCCGGCACCATACCCATGGCTAAGGACATTTTAAATATTTCTGCCAGGGCCCCTGCAATTTCTACACTAGTCTCTCTCAAGGTCCGAGGAAATATCATGTCAGGCCCGGGGGATTTATCTACCTCTATTCACTGTTATGCAGCAAGCACCTCCTCCTCTTTAATCTCTGTATGTTCCAAGACACTGCTGCTTGTTTCCCTTCCTTCCATATACACTCTGCCAGTTTCCTGAGTAAATACTGATGCAAAAAAACTGTTTAAGATCTCCCTCATCTCGTGAGGCTCCACACATAGACAACCACTTTGATCTTCTAGGGGACCAATTTTGTCCCTTATTATCCTTTTACTCTTAATATACTTGTAGAAACCCTTCGGGTTTACCTTCACATTATCTGCCAAAGCAAACTCATGTCTTCTTTTTGCCTTCCTGATTTCCTTCTTCAGTATTTCCTTGCATTTTTATACTCTTCAAGTACCTCATTTGTTCCTTGCTGCCTATACCTGCTATACACCTCTCTCTTTTTCATAGAACAGAATAGTACAGCACATTACAGGCCCTTCGGCCCACATGTTGTGCCGACCCTCAAACCCTGCCTCCCATATAAGCCCCCACCTTAAATCCCTCCATATACCTGTCTAGTAGTCTCTTAAATTTCACTAGTGTATCTGCCTCCACCACTGACTCAGGCAGCGCATTCTACGCACCAACCACTCTCTGAGTAAAAAACCTTCCTCTAATATCCCCCTTGAACTTCTCACCCCTTACCTTAAAGCCATGTCCTCTTGTATTGAGCAGTGGTGCCCTGGGGAAGAGGCGCTGGCTATCCACTCTATCTATTCCTCTTATTATCTTGTACACCTCTATCATGTCTCCTCTCATCCTTCTTCTCTCCAAAGAGTAAAGCCCTAGCTCCCTTAATCTCTGATCATAATGCATACTCTCTAAACCAGGCAGCATCCTGGTAAATCTCCTCTGTACCCTTTCCAATGCTTCCACATCCTTCCTATAGTGAGGCGACCAGAACTGGACACGGTACTCCAAGTGTGGCCTAAACAGAGTTTTATAGAGCTGCATCATTACATCGCGACTCTTAAACTCTATCCCTCGACTTATGAAAGCTAACACCCCATAAGCTTTCTTAACTACCCTATCTACCTGTGAGGCAACTTTCAGGGATCTGTGGACATGTACCCCCAGATCCCTCTGCTCCTCCACACTACCAAGTATCCTGCCATTTACTTTGTACCCTGCCACCTCTCAGCCCACTTCTGCATCCTATCAATGTCTCTCTGCAATCTTCGACAATCCTCTACACTACCTACAACACCACCAACCTTTGTGTCGTCTGCAAACTTGCCAACCCACCCTTCTGCCCCCACATCCAGGTCATTAATAAAAATCACGAAAAGTAGAGGTCCCAGAACAGATTCTTGTGGGACACCACTAGTCACAATCCTCCAATCTGAATGTACTTCCTCCACCACCACCCTCTGCCTTCTGCAGGCAAGCCAATTCTGAATCCACCTGGCCAAACTTCCCTGGATCCCATGCCTTCTGACTTTCTGAATAAGCCTACCGTGTGGAACCTTGTCAAATGCCTTACTAAAATCCATATAGATCACATCCACTGCACTACCCTCATCTATATGCCTGGTCACCTCCTCAAAGAACTCTATCAGGCTTGTTAGACACGATCTGCCTTTCACAAAGCCATGCTGACTGTCCCTGATCAGACCATGATTCTGTAAGTGCCCAGAGATCCTATCTCTAAGTGTCTTTTCCAACAACTTTCCCACCACAGACGCAAGGCTCACTGGTCTATAATTACCTGGACTATCCCTACTACCTTTTTTGAACAAGGGGACAACATTCGCCTCCCTCCAATCCTCTGGTACCATTCCCGTGGACAACGAGGACACAAAGATCCTAGCCAGAGGCTCAGCAATCTCTTCCGTCACCTCATGGAGCAGCCTGGGGAATATTCCGTCAGGCCCCGGGGACTTATCTGTCCTAATGTATTTTAATAACTCCAACACCTCCTCTCCCTTAATATCAACATGCTCCAGAACATCAACCTCACTCATATTGTCCTCATCGTCATCAAGTTCCCTCTCATTGGTGAATACCGAAGAGAAGTATTCTTTGAGGACCTCACTCACTTCCACAGTCTCCAGGCACATCTTCCCAACTTTATCTGTAATCGGTCCTACCTTCACTCCTGTCATCCTTTTTTACTTCACATAATTGAAGAATGCCTTGGGGTTTTCCTTTACCCTACTTGCCAAGGCCTCCTCATGCCCCCTTCTTGCTCTTCTCAGCCCCTTCTTAAGATCCTTTCTTGCTTCCCTATATTCCTCAATAGACCCATCTGATCCTTGCTTCCTAATCCTCATGTATGCTGCCTTCTTCCACCTGACTAGATTTTCCACCTCACTTGTCACCCATGGTTCCCTCACCCTACCATTCTTTATCTTCCTCACCGGGGCAAATTTATCCCTAACATCCTGTAAGAGATCTCTAAACATCGACCACATGTCCATAGTACATTTCCCTGCAAAAACGTCATCCCAATTCACACCCGCAAGTTCTAGCCTAATAGCCTCATAATTTGCCCTTCCCCAATTAAAAATTTTCCTGGCCTCTCTGATTCTGTCCTTTTCCATGATAACGCTAAAGGCCAGGGAGCGGTGGTCACTGTCCCCCAGATGCTCACCCACTGAGTGTTCTGTGACCTGACCCGGTTTATTACCTAGTACTAGATCTAGTATGGCATTCCCTCTGGTCGGCCTGTCCACGTACTGTGACAGGAATCCGTCCTGGACACACTTAACAAACTCTGCCCCATCTAAACCCTTGGAACTAATCGGGTGCCAATCAATATTAGGGAAGTTAAAGTCACCCATGATAACAACCCTGTTATTTTTGCACCTTTCCAAAATCTGCCTCCCAATCTGCTCCTCTGCTCCTCTGTATCTCTGCTGCTACCAGGGGGCCTATAGAATACTCCCAATAGAGCAACTGCTCCCTTCCTGTTCCTGACTTCCACCCATACTGACTCAAAAGAGGATCCTGCTACATTACCCACCCTTTCTGTAGCTGTAATAGTATCTCTGACCAGTAATGCCACCCCCCCTCCCCTTTTCCCCCCCTCTCTATCCCTTTTAAAGCACTGAAATCCAGGAATATTGAGAATCCATTCCTTCTCTGGTGCCAGCCAAGTCTCTGTAATGGCCATGACATCATAATTCCATGTATGTATCCAGGCTCTCAGTTCATCACCTTTGTTCCTGGTGCTTCTTGCATTGAAGTACACACATTTCAGCCCTTCTACCTTACTGTCTTTACACCGTTTATTCTGCTTTTCTTTCCTCAAAGCCTCTCTATATGTTAGATCTGGCTTTACTCCATGCACTTCTTTCACTGCTCTATCGCTCCAGGTCCCATCCCCCTTGCAAATTAGTTTAAACCCTCCCAAACCATTCTAGCAAATCTACCTGCAAAGATATTGCTCCCCAGAAGAGATCCCAATGATCCAAAAATCTAAAACCCTGCCCCCTGCACCAACACCTCAGTCACGCATTCAACTGCCATCTCCTCCAATTCTTACCATCACTGTCACGTAGCATTGGCAGCTATCTTGAGAACGCCACCCTTGAGGTCCTTAATTTCTTAACCAGATTGCCAGTATCCCTTGAAAACCAAGGCTCCCTATGCCTGTTAACTTTGCCTTTAATCCTGGCAGGAACTTGCAAACTCTGCACTCTTAAAATTTCGCCTTTGAATGCCTTCCACATACTGAACACATCCTTGCCAGAAAACAACTTATCCCAATCCACTCTTCCTAGATCCTTCCTCATTTCCTCAAAATTGGCCCTTCTCCAATTTAGAACCTTAACTCGAGGACCAGACCTATCGTTATCTATAATTAACTTGAAACTTTTTTTTAAATTAACTTGAAACTGATGACATTATGGTCACTGGACCCAAAATGTTCGCCTACACATACTTGTCACCTGACCTGTCTGGTTCCCTAATAGGAGATCAAGTATTGCATCCTCTCTCATTGGTACCTCTATATATTGATTTAGAAAACTTCCCTGAACACATTTGACAAACTCCACGCCATCTAACCCCTTCACAATGTGGGAGTCCCAGTCGATATGTGGAAAGTTAAAATCCCCTACTGTTGCAACTTTCTGTTTCTTACATCGGTCTGCTATCTCTCTACAGATTTGCTCCTCCAATTCTCTCTGACTATTGGACAGTCTATAATACAACCCTATTAGTGTGGTCACCCCTTTGCTGTTCCTCCCATATGGCCTCTTGTAGACAAGCCCTCCGGGCTGTTCTGTCTACACACAGCTGTGATATTCTCCCTGACTAGTAATGCCACTCTTCCCCCTTTCATCCCTCCCCCTCTGTCACATCTGAAACAATGGAACCCCGGAACATTAAGCTGCCAGTCCTGCCCCTCCTTCTACCAAGTCTCACTAATAGCAATAATGTCGTAATCCCACCTGCAATCCATGCCCTAAACTCATCTGCCTTACCTACAATACTCGGTGCATTGAAATAGATGCACCTGAGAACATTTCTATCATGTACAAACCTTTGATTACTGTCTATACATGCAGTCCTCGCATGACCTTTATCCTCCTCCACCTCACTATCTGCTCTAACGCTCTGGTTCCCTCCCCCTGCAAATCTAGTTTAAACCCCCCTGAGCAGAACTAGCAAATCTACCCGCAAGGATGTTAGTCCCCCTCTAGTTCAGGTGCAAACCGTCCCCTCGGAATAGGTCCCACCTTCCCTGGAACAAAGCCCAATTGTCTAGAAACATGAAGCCCTCCCTCCTGCACCATCTCCTTAGCCACATATTTAGCTGCATTATCTTCCTATTTCTAGCCTCACTAGCACGTGGCACGGGTAAAAGTCCTGAGATTGAAACCCTGGAGGTCCTGTCCTTCAACTTTGCACCTAACTCCCAAAACTCTCTTTGCAGGACCTCCCCCTCCTTCCTATCTACGTCATTGGTCCCTACGTGGGCCACGACATCTGGCTGCTCACCCTCCCTCTTGAGAATACCGAGCACTCGATCCGAGATATCGCGATCCGAGATAACAGACAATCCAGGATTCTCAATCTCTCCCACAGAACCTCTTATCTGTTCCCCCTAACTATCGAATCCCCTATCACTACTGCTCTCCTCTTTTCCCTCCTTCCTTTCTGAGCTTAGGGTCTCGGTGCCAGAGACGTGACCACTACAACTTGTCCCTGGTAGGTCGTCCTCACCAACAGTATCCAAAACGGTGTACTTATTATTGGTGGGAACAGCCACAGGGATGCTCTGCTCATTCTGTCTACTCCCCTTCCCTGTCCTGACAGTCACCCAGCTTCCTGCCTCCTGACTTTAGGGGTGACTATCTCCCTGAAACTCCCGTCTATTTCTGCCTCTGCCTCGCGAATGATCCAAAGTTCATCCAGCTCCAGCTTCAGTTCCCTAACTTGGTTTGTCAGGAGCTGCAGCTGGATGCACCTTTTACAGGTGTAGTCATCAGGGACAATTGTGCTGTCCCTGTCTTCCCACATACTGCATATGGAGCACTCGACTGCCCTAACTGCTGCTTCCATTACCTACTCCTAAGTTAATTAACTTAATTAAAGGAACTTACCCAGCCTTACCTCACTGGGAGCAGGCTCATCCTCAGCCTCTGCTCGCTGAAGCCTCTCAAGCCAAAGCCTCAAAGCTCCACTCCTACCCTGAGCCACTCACACACTGGCCACTCCGCTTCAGTTGCCCCTCCTTTTATTTGTCCCTTCCAATTATCTCAAGTACTCACTCCCTCTAATCAACTAATCAACACTCTGTTTAACCCTTCAGTTGCCCTCCACGCTCCTTTTTAAAGCACACTCACCTGAGCTGCTTCCCAGCACTGAGCACTCTCCCAAGCCCCTTGCTCCTCCTCCTGCTGTGACCGTTCCTCAATCACATGATCCAGAGTCCCCGCTTCGCGCTCCTTTTTAAAGCACACTCACCACCAACCTCTCAAAACAGTTTATCACGATGGATGTAAGTGCTACTGGATAATAGTCATTGAGGCAAGCTACCATGTTCTTCTTAGGCACCGGTATAATTGTAACCTGCTTGAAGCAGATGGGTACCTCAGACTGCCAAAGCGAGAGATAAAAGGTCTCGGTGAACTGTCCTGTCAATCATCAGCTCAGATGCTCTTGTGTCGGTCTTAGAGGCTGGAATCACAGTATCATCAGGGGGGAGTTTGTGATGGTTCCTCCATGTTTTGAAAGTCAAAGCGAGCATTGAAGACATTGAACTCATCTGGAAGTGAAGCCCTATTGCTATGTTGCTTAATTTCACTCTGTAAGAGGTGATAGTACTCAAGCCCTACCACAGCTGATGGGGATTCTTCATTGATTCAAGCTTAGTCCGCAATTGCCACTTTACCATGAGATGGCTTTTCAGAGTTTGCACCTGGACCTCTTGTAACTTTGTTAGTCACTAGACTTGAATGTCTCTGATCTGCCCCTCAGCAGATTGCGTATCTCATGGTTCATCCAGGGCTTCTTGTTGGGAAAACTGATTTTATGGGGACGCATTTGTCTACACTGTATAAGGTCTGTGACAGCTGTGGTGTATTCATTCAGATCCACAGATGAGGTCTTGGAACACGGACCGGTCCACCAACTCGAAAGACTGTCCTACCTTTTAATTAAGTAGTGGCTGAATGAAATCTCAATTCCATTTTCACAAAATCTGTAAATCCTGATAACTTATTTCAACTCTGACCCAACCCTTTTGAGGAAAATAGAGTTTTGTATCAAGTTGTATGCTTTTACTTGTTGTTATTGAATCAAAGAGAGGGCATGTATTGAAGAATATTACAGCTATGTAGGACTTCGATTAGAACACATGCTTACAGTTTTCATCTCCCAGATAAAGAAAAGTTAACTACCTTCCTGGCACCCCATTGATTCCAGGGAAGAGGAAAGATTGAACTGATAAGCCCCATGTTCACTGGTGTTTAGAAACTAGAGGGTTCATCACTTATAAAGTTGCATGGTTTGAAGGAGCCTGAAAGGATGAGGCTCAAATTTGTTTTTGAGTGAGAATAAAGACTGTGCAACTTTACCCATTGAAGGCTAAATTGTGGGTGAATTTCTTTAAGTGTAATAGATCTTTAGAAATCTCTACCACAGAAGCTTATGATTACTGAGTTGCTCTTTATATTCAAGGATTAGATGGATTTTTGCATGGAAGGGGAAATAGAGGTTATGTGGATTTGGAAAGAAAATGGAGGTGAAGGCAATGGTCTTGTTCAGCCATGATCAATTCAGCCATGGTCTTATTGAATGGCAGAGTAATACAGCTTTTACTGCTTCTCTTTCTTATGTACAAAGGTTAAAAAGCTAAATAGATGAAGCAATCTAACCTGGATGTTAAAAATATGCATTTTCCACTACTTGGTTTTATCCAAGTTTGCTTACAATATTTACAAGATGGACAATTGTGTGAAAAAAAATGTTTGTTTTTAGGCTGTAAGCTTCTGTACAAGCAAGACTTTACAAAACGTCTGGGTCTGCGCTGTGTTACCTGCAGTTACTGCTCCCAGATGTGCAAGCGGGCTGCAGCTAAAGAAATTGATGGAAAAGCAAGGGATTTTTGTAGTGACGACTGTTGCAAAAGGTTTATAGACTGGTACTTTAAGGTCAGTGAAGTTTATCTTATTATTTCAATGCTTTTACCATACATTATTGTACACAATTAAAATTCCCAAAATAGTTTGCAAATAGTTCCTTTGTTTGAAGTCTGATTAAAAAATTGCTTCACTCGGATATAATGCCAACTCTGTACAATATTGCTGATTGGACAGAACTATTATGCTGGAATGGAAACAATTGAATGACAATAGTATATAAGGGCAAAACTGTAGATGATGACCTTTTGGGTGTTATACAGAATAATAGATAACTACTTGTTAGATTTTTCACAAAGGAGATTATTAATGGAATGGAAATTATCTTATTGTCACAGTATCAATTCTATTAGAAATTTTCTTTTGTGTGTTTTCAGAATGATTGTGAAATCTTGTGTGTTTTGAAATGTGCAGTTTTCTTTCTGTGTTTTCTTGTTTAGTTGTGTGGATTGACATGAATGGGCTAATATGAACTTGTGGTAAATTGTATATACAAGTTGAGCATTTTTGCATCTTCCACAAAGATTTACGTTGCTTAGCTTTTTGTCATATGTTGCCACTGTGTGGTTTTAATAATCTATCTGGAGTAAACAATATGACCTCAACTTCTTGATGGCATAACACTATAGGCACCTCTTAATATTCTTTTTTTTAGTAGTATCATTTTAGACAAAAATACAGAACAAAATTTACATGAGGAAAAGTGAACAACTTACAAAACTTAAACTTTAAGCTATCAGACAACTATCATAATAAAGTATTTAAGTGTATTATTTAATCAAATTTGATCTAAAAATCTATATATTTAATTTGCTGCCCACAAGTTTTTTTAAATGTAAATCCCTGTGCTAATCTTTTTATGGTATCTATATTGAGCAGAGCTGTAGAACAAACATAGAATAGTACAGCACAAGACAGGCCACTTGGTCCACAATATTGTACTGATCTTGATGCCAGTGTTCTCTTTCTGTGTATTATCTATATTCTCCATTCCCTTCACATCCATGTGTCTATTCAAAAGCTTCTTAAATATCACCAAACTGCCTCCTCCTGCCATTTGGTAATATATTCCAGGCACCTACTGTTCTCTGCGTTTAACAAAATACTTGCCCTTCTTCTAATCTTAAAAACATAACCTCAGGTGCTTGACATGCCTACCCCTGAGAAAAGATTCTGATGGTCTATCTGTGACTCATATTTTTAAAAACGTCTGTCAAACCTCCAACACTCAAGCGAGAGCAACTCAAGTTTATCCAACCCTTCCTTATACCTCATACCCTCTAATCCAGGCAGCATCATGGTAAATCTCTTCTGCACCCTCTCCACATCCTTCCTGGCATGCAATACTCCTAGTGCAATCTGACTAAAGTTTCACATAACTGCAGCTTGTAACCCCTACCAATGAAGGCTGGCATGTCATACACCTTCTTTACCACCTTAGCTATTTGCATACACTTTCCGTGAACTGTGGACCTGGATCCTAAAATCCCTGTGCATTTCAATGCTCTTAAGGTATATGCTATTAACTGTACACTTTCTCCTTTCATTTAACTCTCAAAGAGCAGCACCTCACACTTGCCCAGATTAAACTCTCAAGCCGTATCTAACTGAACCACATTCTGCTCTGTCTCACTACTTCACCAGTCTTCATCCCAAATTTTGTTAATCCACTCACCTATATTTTCATCCAAGTCATTGACATGCATCACAAACAATAAGGTCCCAACACTCATCATTGCAGAGCAGCACTGGTCATGGACCTCCGGCCTGAATAACAACCTCCCTGTCCACCCCACCCCACCCCAACTAATCTCTGTGTCTGAATCTGAACTGACAATTCACCCTGGATCCAATGCATCTTTATCTTTCTGAATCAATCTATCATGAGGATCTTATCAGATGCCTATGTAGATAACGGTCACTGCCTTACTCTCATCAAGCTTCTTTGACCCCATCTCAAAAAACTTGATCAAGTTTGTAAGGCTTATTCTGCCTGGCACAAAGTCACTGACTGTCCCTAACCAGGCTATGCCTTTCCAAATGCATGTAAATCCAATCCTATATAACTCAGTTATAATTCAAAAAGACATTTTGCATGCAAGTGAAGTAATTGAATTTTATTTCTTTCATTTTAGGCTGCAAGATGTGATTGCTGTAAAGCACAGAGAGAATTGAGTGAAACGGTTCAGTGGCGGGGAGAAATGAAGCATTTTTGTAATCAGCAATGCCTTCTGCAGTTTTATAGTCAACAGAATGAACCTAACATGTTTACACAAAAAGGTCCTGAAAACATGAATGTGGGTAAGTGCTTAATCACCAGAAAAATGCATTGCACGTAGAGATATTTACACATTGCAATCACTACCCCTGCCAGCCAACTGCAGAGCAGTCCAGATTTGCCACTTTCCTGATAGCAGTTGCACTCTCAGTTAACAAACTATGGGGAAAGGTATTTCCTCATTTATCTATAACTTTCCTTATAGTGTCTAACCGGTTCGCCATTCCCATGTAACCAGCAACGTACCTTCCCATCCTTAACTAAATGTTCCCTATTTAATCATGTTTACTCAAGAT
The DNA here is from genome assembly GCF_963921235.1 of Mobula hypostoma. NCBI lineage: Eukaryota > Metazoa > Chordata > Chondrichthyes > Myliobatiformes > Myliobatidae > Mobula > Mobula hypostoma. Next base: position 141,544,817 of record NC_086103.1, read on the forward strand.
TTATATATTATTTTATGGTTAATACATTTGCATACTTAACAATTCTGTTGAGACAGGAGCAATGGTCATTGTTCCAACATTTCTGTTTACTATTGTCACCCACGACAGCTTTAATATAAGCTTACCAAGCAGTATTATAATTGGTAATACTGGAAAACACCTCATTGATTGTACTTTCCCATCATCCTGTAAAATGTTGAAGTGTATATTCACCTTCCCATTCGAAGTCATTACTGAATTTGCCTTCACCGCCCTTTGGGCCAGTGTACCTCCAATTACAATATACTGGAGCTGCATTAAAAGAAAAGTCACCACCACCTTGAGTTCTTCCCAGTTATCATGTTATGGCCTGAAGCTGCTCAATTTTAAATACCTCTGTATCACTGTGCATGAATGCAGTCTCTCATCTTTGAATTTCATTTTCATTTTGCCAGAAAATCAGCATCCCACGTGCTCTTATAGAATTTTTTTTTAATCTACTCGTGGTGTTTGGATAAGCAAAGCACCAACACCAAAAAATTAGTCTATGCAACATTGAATTAAAACTTTAAACACTCCTTCCAAGACACCTCAACGATAAAGCATATCAGCAAAGCCACTTCTTTCATTTGCATGTACTTTTGTGCTTTCTAATAAACAATGTATTAAATATAAGCTTAAAAAAAACATGCCTTTGTACCTCCGTCTACAACTGGATCCTTGACTTCCTCATCAGTGTATATCAATAATAACATCGCCTCACTGTCAACACAGTGTACCTCAGATGCATGCTTAACACACTGCTTTGCTCTCTCTAAATTTATGATTGTGTGGCTAAGCAGACCATATTGATGCAGGAAGGTACACAAGCAGATCTACTTTGTTAGGAGTTAGAGGAGATTTGGTATGTCACCAAAAGACAGCTAAAATTTTGTTCATGTATATGTTGGGAGAGCATTCTGACGGGATGCATCACAGTCTGATTTGGAGGCTCCAATGCACAGGATTTTAAAAAAGTTGCAGAGGGTTGTAGACTTAATCGGCTCCATCATGGGCACTAGCTTCCCCACCCTTTGAGGACATCTTATAAAGGCAATGCCTCAGGAAAGCCGCATCCAGGATTAAGAACCCTCATCACCCAGGGTATGCCCTCTTCTTATTACTATAAAGAGGAGGTGGTATAGGAGCCTGAAGACCCACACTCAATAGCTTCTTCCTCTCCATCAGATTTCTGAACAGCTTGAGAACCTATGAACACTACCTTCTGATTTTTTTGTGCCCTATTTACTTATGTTTGTAATTAATAGTAAATTTTATGTCTTTGCTCTGTACTGCTGCCACAAAACAATAGACAATAAGTCAGTGATGAGGTCTGATTTTAATAGCCTGTAGCTCATATATCATTTGAATTAACTGTATAGTTAGCCATTTTAATAAGTATTTGGTGCAAACTCTGTTAGCAATGACTCTTGACGATGGACTAGATCAGCACTGAACCTAATACTTAATACACTAGTGGAAGTATGTTTCATGATTATGAGTTCGTGAATACTTCCTAACATTCGTGGTTGAGTGTAGAATCTTTACTTGTATATTACAGCATTTTAAATTTAGAAGCTTTATTTTATTTTTCAACTATCTTTCCCCATCCTCCTCTTAAAGGTTTGACTCCAGAAGACATGATTGTCAGGCATTTTTCTTGGAGAAGCATTATTCTTTTTTTTAATATATTAAGCAAGAAAACTTTTTTATTTCCATCTTTTACAGTTTCCTTTTTTAATTTTTTTTATTTGGATAAGGAATTCACAAGTATCATGAACTATTTTCACATGTATAACCTTTTACTGTTTTTGTTTTCTTTTTTTTGGAAAATGGAGAATTAACACAAGTAAAGGAAAAGATTTGGGAAAGGGATAAAAAATGATAAAATTAAGTAAATAAGTACATAGGGATTGGATAATTATGTTTGGGGGTAGGAGCAAACATGAACAAGTTAGGATATAAACACCTACAATGGTAGTTACATAGGCTTACGTACAACATTTTGGACCAGAAGAAATGGTCCAGAAGAGATATATGGAAATTATTATTAATCCTCTGTTATTACTATTTTTCTTAACAACTAATATCATTATTTAGCCTAATAGAGTAGAATTTCAACTGCACATAATTATCTATTTAAGTGTCTAATTTCTTTTTATATCATCTTAATGTGTACTTAGGTTTGTATAAATAATTATAGTTTTATACATATATTAAAAAAATGGAAAAGGAGAAACATTATTCTTTAACACATTTCTGCCCAGCTTGTGTTCACTTGGGTTTACTACTTCAAGCTTTGATCACAGGAAGCAATTATGAGTTTGGCCTGTGGGTGGCAGTCTCTCTCCATTCCCCACTACCACTAAAACTAGGACACCGAGACCAATTTTATTATTCCTGTTAAAGTGATGGCTGGTATCAACTTACTCTCTTCTAAGCAGGGATTGAATCTGGGCGTTTGCTGCTCTGAAATTGTTTCATGTTTACTGGATTGTACATACTAGATTATTAGGTGCGAAGATTTTTTATTTACCTGTATTTTAGATTAAAATCATGCAACACTGAAATTATGATTCTAATCAATTTTTTTCAGTGTAAAACTATGCCTAATTAAAAATTTTGCTTTTTTTCCAGTTTCAGATCATATTATTCAGACCCAAGTCTTTAAAGTTACAGTGAGTATTTTTCAGATAGTATTTTTTCCTATAACTGCAGTTGGTATTTAAACCTAGTTTTTTCACAGGATTGCCTTCTGTGCTCCAATCTTTTTAATTTGGGGCATTGGGGCTTAGAATCATATTTTTAGCAAAATGTGATCATCTTAGTGTTTATTACCGCATTAATGAAGTCAGTTTATTGCTATTTATTACGTTTATATTGCTCAGTTCCATTCACAACTTCTCGAGAATGAAGCAGTCAGTGCCGGAAGGCAGCTGGGCCTAAACAACATTCCAGAACACACAGATATTTCCCATCACCTGTATGGTGAAATACTTGCACTGCACAAATGCTATCAAAAACCCTCCAACATGAGCGAATCTAATAACCACCCCACTACCGCTACTATTATCAACCTCCCTCAGTTCACTGCTGACTAGAAGTGGGCAGAACATACAGCGAAACAATGCAGAAACAGGCCCTGCGGCCATCATGTCTGTGGTGCCCACAATGCCAAACTAAACTCGTTCCATCTGTCTGAACATGATCACTATCACTTTACTCCTTGCTTGTTTACTTCACTGTCTTAAACAATGTCTTTTAAGCATTACTCTTGTATCTGATTTTACCACCTTCCCTGGCAAAGCATTCCAGGCATAAGCACTCTGTGCATAAAAAAAATTGCTCATACATCTCCTTTAAACATTCCCATTGTACTTTAAACCTATATCCACCAGTATTTGACATTTCCACCCTGAGATATAGATTCTGACAATCTATCCCATCTATGACTCTCATAATTTTATATATTTTTATCAATTCACTTCTCAGCCTCCAGTACTGTTGAGAAAACCATCCAAGTTTGTACAACTTCTCCACATACAGTTGCAAGAAAAAGTTTGTGAACCTTTTGCAATTACCGAGTTTTCTACATTAATTACTCATAAAATGTGGTCAGATCTTCATCTAAGTCACAATAATAAACACACACAATCTGACTAAACTAATAACACACAAACAATTATACTTTTCATGTCTTTATTGAACATATTGTTTAATCATTCACAGTCCAGGCTGGAAAAAGTATGTGAACCCTTGTATTTAATAACAGATAAAATCTCCTTTAGCAGCAAAAACCTTCACCAAACGTTTCCTGTAGCTGCTGATCAGACTTATACAATGGTGAGGAAGAATTTTAGACTATTCCTCCATACAAAACTGTCTCAGTTTATCAATATTTCAGGAATACCTTGTATAAACAGCCCTCTTCAGGTTATGCCACAGCATCTCAGTCGGGTTAAGGTCTGGACTCTGACTTGGCCATTCCAAAACATGAATTTTATTTTAAAATCATTCTGTTGTAGGTTTACTCTTGTGTTTCAGATCCTTGTTTGGTTGCATCCAAACTTGAGCCATGAGTCTACGGTCAACCACAATAGACCTTGACTCTGCCAAGCAAACACTGGGGGCAGTACTGACTCCAGCCTGGGTGTCATGCCACACCACCCTGGTAGAGTACATCGGCTCCAATATCTCTCTCTTGGCAGTTGTAAACAGGCAACACCATGGATGAGGCCTAGTCCTTGTAATCACAAGCATGTACTGAATATCAGTAAAATCCAACCATGCCAATATTAGGCCAAACCCTTCTGCCAATTGAATGCTGCAGAGATCTGCCTGAGGCCTAGTGTTCACTATAACCGAGGCCACGCAGCCCCTTCACCATCCGCTCCTGCTGTCCACCAATAACTCAGAGCACCAAACTTGCTGCAATCCATGTTAACAATGTCCAAGAGGGTCTTGCAATCACGAGAAACACCCAGTCTAAAGCATTCACTTTGTCCACCAATAACACACCACAGCTGTAGAATTTGTTGCAGTAATTCCCAAACCTATGATTTCCTGCACAAAGGAGGACATAAGCAAGCAGACACAAGTAAATGGCACCACTTGTTAGTTCCAAACCAAAATGCACACTCACCTGATTTGGATATATTGTTACTGGGCCTGAACACCGGAACTTGTGACCCAACAGCATTTACAGTCCACACACTGCACAGATTGCTTTTGAAGGTGGTTCATCACCATTTTCTCAAGAAAAATTATGGTTTATTACATTAACCCTAAAGTAATAAACACTGGCTATGCAGTAAAATCTGTGTCTTAACTGAATATTTAATAGAACTCTAAATGTAATGCGACCAGTGAGAAAAGATTATGTGTGTACTATTTGGAAGACTGAGTTGAAGGGAACAATATATTCAAAATTGGGCAACTCTTCTCCTGTTATGTCAATAAGAAGCATTAAAATCCATTTCCACTTATTATTTAGGCTGCATTTCTGGTTTTAACAGGCAAGAAACCAGAGTGAAGTGATAAATTCCATAATGATTCTGAATTAAAATGGAGATGAATTGAAAATTAGTTATTTAGAGCATCAGTATAATTTTGACAGTTTTTTTCACAGAGTAGATTCCAAGAGGCTGTTTTCTCTTGCTGGAGAGTTGAATAGTATTTTCAATAGAAGGAGTCATCAATTTACGACTGAGATGAGGAGAGTTTCTATACACAGATGGTTGAAAATCTTCAGAATTTTCTACCTCAGCAAGCAGTAGTTACTCAGTCATTATGTCTAGGGTGTGATGGTTATGTTTTGGACACAAAGAGAACCAACAGGACTGGTAAAGTGATCTAAAGGCACAGAATCAGCAGCAAACTTATGAAGCATTACTCCTGTAGATATTTGGCCAATTCCTGTTATTTCTTATCTCCTAATGTAAGAAATTACCTTGACCTTTTTTTTTAAATGGACACAATTAAACACATTACCAATGTGCTTTTTGCAGTCCAAAAGTTTCAACAAGTAAATAAATGCTCAGTGCAATTGTGTTATAATATAGAAGCCTTGATTCTCTTGCTTTTCATGTTATATGTAATCAGATCTGGTTGAGGATACTGAGATTATACTATAATTTGGAAAGTTTGTTCTTTTCATTCCGGCAGTGTTTTTGCTTGCAAGGGAATTTGTTTTCTAATGCGCTTTGTCTTTACCACAAGCCTAAAATAAGGAAATAAGTCTGATATACAGAAAGTATGCATACTTTTTGACAAGGATGAGTCTTTTTCTGTTGATCAGTGTCAAAAAAGCCAAACTAAGTCCACTGTGACTCAATGTTGTAAAAAAAAACATGAAATCTTTCTGGGGGGAGGGGGGTTAATACTTTTTATAGGCACTATATTCCTTGAATTTTACGGGCAATCTATTGAAAAACAATGGAACTACTTTTATAGTCTCTTCTTTGATATTAGAAAAGTAACCCTAAAGACTTGAGTAATGTCAGTTGTTCATTTGTGACTTAATTATTAAAAACAAAATCAAGATTCCAGCAGGACTCCATTTGATACAGTAGTCCAAACATATTCATAAATTCTGGGACAACTACAGAATTTGACTCTCTTTTTGGTTATCTACTATTTTCCAAGCTAGGCTTCTTTGTTTTAAGTTTTGTTTATTTAAATATTGTTAAGTATCATCTGCCTGTTGATCATCACTGCAGCTCATTGATCTCTGCAGAAGATTTATAAAACACGTCCCATTTTGTTTAAGTACAGGAAGGTAGCATTCATACCAGTATTGGAGCAGTTGCATTTAACCAATTCCTGGAATGTTTGCTATATGAGAAATTACATTCTGGAGTATTTTTAGCTGGTTATGAAATGTAAACAAAATCTTAGTTGTTACATAACTTTCAATTGCAACCAAATTGCAGTAAACATTTGAGTTTGAATTGAATTAACAGTTCTTATCAGATTAATTCACACCACTTTAAAACGATAGGAGCATGTGGCAGCTATTTCACTATAACCATACGTGCAAGATATATCAAAGCCACAAAATACACAGACTGACTGCCACTGCTCATTGGAGTGTGAAAATGATACAACTCCTTCTTCATTAATGGGAAGGTATTTGCAACACAAGAGGCAGAGTTTTTTTTTAAATCAGTGCTCGAGCTTCTGGCAAATAATGACATCTGGGTGATATTGGTTTAGTGATGATAATAGTATTGTGCATGAACAGAATAGTCTGTGGATGATGGCAATCTCAAATGAAAGCAGTAGACAACAAATGGGCGTGAACTGCTTCATCACTTGAAAAGTTGCAGACTGAGTTAAACATTGCACAATAACCTATGGGTAGTCTGATTTTAACCCCATGGTCAGTCTGATTTTAACCCCATGGTCACAGCAGGTGGGCAGATCTGAGGCAGACTTCTGAGAAATTCCTCCATTAATGTTCTGGGGATGAAACATTTGGCCTGCAATTGTCACAAATTTATTAAAATAACTGTCTTTGTTAAGATAACAGTGCAGGAGACCATAGATGGTTCCGAGTGAATGTGGGGTTGAGAATTAAAATGACAGGAAACCAGTAGTTCTATCCCACTCCCATCCCAACCTATGACTGCAAGGTTTCCTAAATGCCTGCAAGAAAATACATCTCAGGGTAGTATATGGTGACATATACATACTTTGATAAAAAATTTACTTTGAACTTTGATCTGACAGATTTTTATCTACCCATTAACAATTTATCCCCACTGAAACAATATTGCAGGTATTCTCTTTGTTTTATCCATTCCCTGCCTTATATATAACTTCACAATAACTTTTTTCTCTACTTCTCAGTTCTGATGAAGGGTCCTCGACCTTGAATATAACTCCACTTCTCTCTCTCTCTCTCTCTCTCTCTCTGCAAATGCGGTCCAAACTGCTGATGTGCACTTACTGTTCTTCATTGACATTTCCAGCATCTGCAATTCATTTGATTATCAAATAATTATAATAATTGGAATCCTCCCCCTACAAATGAAACAGCAGAAGAGCCAATCCTCAGTGAGTTGCAAATTCAGTAATTGTCTACTCACCATACCATGCACCAACACACCCACCAACTGTCTTGCTGTATAGTGCTTTAGAAATATCACTCAAATCCTACTGGGGATTTCTGGGATTGATCTCCACATTTGTGATCAAGGCTTCCGATATTAAATTTAGGCATGACAGTATTTTAATGCAACTTTGACCATTTAATTGCCAGGGAATTATTGAATCATTATAGCACAAAGGTTATTTGGCCCATGGGGTTAATTAGAGCTCTTTGGAGAGCAGTCTAGGCTGTAGTCCTGTAAACTTCTCTTCCTAAGTGCCTGTCACATTTTAAGAAGCTGTGATTACGATTTCCGCTACCTGTGTAGTGAATGAGTTGTACATCACTCTGTACATTAAAACATTCTTTCTTCATTTCACCCACCACTTAACATCTGCATCATCTGTCCCATGAACTGTTCATCAAAGGATAACCAGAGAGCTGTTACATCTAATCTAATCCTTTTTATAGAGGAGATCTAATACAAGTCTTATCAGATCTCCTCACAATCCTTTTTTTACTGCAGGGAGAGCAATCCCAGATTCCTCAGTTTAACCTTGTAGATGAATTCCTCCATCCCTTCAATCATTCCTGTATTCCCTTTCAGGTTCTTCCTAAAATGCTGTAGCCAAAAATCAAAATAATACTTAAATGTGGCCTAACCAGTGTTCGACATAACCTTGTTTTTTTGTTCTATGCCTGCAGTTGTGAAGCACAGGACAGCTTGTGCTTGACTAACTACTTCCTCAACATTTTCTGGCACTCTTATTAGATTCTTGTCCATGTACATAGAGATCCCTTTGTTCCTGAATAGTCTTTAGAACTTTGCTGTTTTTCCTGTTCTAGTTCTTTCTTCCAAAATAAATCCTTCCACTTTGCTCTGTGTTAAATTTCCTCTACCTGTGATAGGTGCTTGACATTAAGCCATAATCTATTAGAAGGGAGCTTTGGAATGTAATCTCCTCTGGCTTGAAATCAGTCCTTTTTTCTGCAGCATCAAATGTCTAAGTTGTAATTTCTTCCCCTCCCCCCATTTAGAAATCAGTGAAAAAAACTGAAAAGGAATAGAGAATACTGCGAATTCTGAAATTTAAATTGAAAATGCTGGAAATACTAACTAAACCTGCTGATAATTTGCATTTGTTTGTAATCCAGAAATATTCCTCGAGGTATTTATCCCCCTTTTATGCTTTCGCTCTTGTTTTAAAAAAAGAAAGGTGTAAATATATTTCTTTATTAACAGTCTTTATTTACTATTTTAGGCTTCTAATCAGACACTGACACCTTCACCAACACCTGTAAAAGAGCTGAAAAATAAAGCATTGCTGTGCAAACCTTTGACCCAAACAAAGGCGACATACTGTAAACCTCATATGCAGTCAAAATCCTGTCAAACAGGTATGAACTTCTCATCTTCCAACCAGCTACCAACTGCATGGATAGGTCTCAGAAGGTTTTTCTGAATTCTGCCTGCCTACTTATAACTATAGCAAAGCCTTACCATTTTGTAACCTTTATGGGCAATCTTGTTCAGAGTTTAGATGGAGACTGTTGCTGTGCAATTTAGGCCATTCTTAATTGGTTTGTAAGTCAGTTCATGTAATACTGAATGTGGGGCGTTAAGAAAACAAAAATATCAGTTAAAATGCAGTTGGAAGACTGGCATTAACTACACCAGGCACACTGTTATCCAATCATTATTTTAAAATGCTGCTATTATTTTTGTGTTATGCTTTGACTTGATACTTACAGTTAACACAACTTGCACTTGTTTCAGAAGCAAGGTAGAGTCTGCTGGAGCACAGGAGATAATCTCCTGTGCAGCCAAGCAGTTGGGAACTGCAAAACTGAGGCATAATATATCACCTACTGATAGATAGATGTAAATCATGTTGCATTTGGCAATTTTAACTATTTAGGTTTGAACATAAGATAAGAATTTATAATGGAATAAGTTGACACAAAATCTGGAAAAATGACATCAGTTAATGAATGCAGACATTTATATTTTAAATGTTACACGTTCCAAGATATTGCACATCAGGTACAGAGGCAAATGTAGCCTTTGGATGAAATGGAAGTAAATGTATGCAAATGTAATGTCATTCCTACTGTACTTAATTTTTATATCAGCATTATAAATTCCTAGGTCTTCATTTGCAATAGGTGCAGCAGTCGTTAACTGCCTAACAGTAACTCATACCAGTGGTTTACAACAGAAAGGTTGAGGTGCTAAACATAAATTCCCAGGGATTTCAGTTAATCTGTGTTGAAGCATGTGTCAAACCAGGGAACAGAGGATAAATGGAAAAGGTAGAGGGATGGGAAGAAGATGAGATGGGAGTCCCCGCTGCTGAGGTGAAGAGCTATTGCAACAACCTGATAGTTATGGGACCAGATTACAGAGAAGGGAAGGGGCACATCCATGAAAATATGAGAATTTTTAAATTGCATCATTGGGGAGGGAGGTGTTGTCTGGGTTTGGTATACTTTGAAGTATAACAGAAAGCAAGTATAAAAATGAAAAAAAAACAAAAAAGACAATTTATTATTGCACCGGCTTTTATTTGTCCAGTCTCTTTCTCACAATTTCACTCTGCCTTTCACTTATTCTTTGATTTTATCTGTGTATATTTGACAAGAAGATATGAAAATGCTTCATAAGTTCGCATATTTTCTTATTTCAGAGGATGACTGGAAGCCTCAGTTGGTTCCTGTGCCTATCCCTGTGCCAGTCTATATCCCAGTGCCTATGCACATGTATTGTAACAACTATCCAGTACCAATTTCTATGCCTTTACCGGTAAGTTCATTGTTTAAACATGTAGCTCAGCATTTTAAAAGTAAAACTTTTCTTTGTTGTAGGATTTAATTAAATGAAATGAACTAAATTTTGGCCATTTTCCATCCGTATTTCTCATAAGATGTGCAGCCATTAATGTAATATTTCTGGAGCAGGTACCTGTTCCAGTATTTCTACCTACTACCCTAGAGAATGCTGAGAAGATAGTTGAAACAATAGAGGATCTAAAGAGGAAGGTACCTTCCAATCCCATTGAGGCTGACATACTTGCTATGGCAGAAATGATTGCTGAAGCAGAAAAGAATCCAGTATCCATGGAACTTTGTGGTAAGCTTTTATACTTAAGTAACAGGGAAAAGAAAATGATATGGTGGAAAAGAAGATGCAATGTTGATGGTCTTTTGCTTAATAAAAGAAATAAAGCCAAAACTAGTTTAATCCCTATGGATTACTAGGAGTGCAGTTTTATGTCCCAGCACTAGAGTGTGCCATGTATACCAGTAAAAACTAAAGTGAAAAGAAATGCCAGTAACTAATTGTGAAGTCAAAAATACACCTGTTCATTTATCTTCCCTCTATAATAAATAAAAACATACTTATTGAAATTATCAAACCATTTATATTTTTCAAATCCCTTTCACTCAATATCACGATTTTGCTTTTAAAGATTTACAAAGTTGAAGCAAATGAAGAAATTAAAGAGAAAAGCAGCAACAAAATTAAAAAGATTTGTAAGAAGCATTACTGTGAAGAAAACAAGGAAACAAGCAATAATAGTGTAGTTTGCGAGAATATTATAAATAAGTTTAGTCCTGTGCAGACTAAAAATGACACAAAATGACGTTAATTTATTTTAACACAATAATCATTCCCTTTTATCAAACCAGCACTTTAAATCAGTTCTTAACAGCCTGAAGCCATCAGGTTGTCTGTGGGAATGTGACTGACCAAAACCTTTTTAGTTCAGTTAATAATCTTGAATTTTGTAAAATAACTACTAACTAGCATTAGTAATGATGACCATAAAACTAATGGATTATTGTTTCTGAACCCATTTAGTTAACTAATACTCTTGATGCAAGGAAAATTAGCACTGTTAACCTGTCTGGTTAAGATGTGATTCCAGAGCTACCCATATGGTTAACGCATAAATGCCCTCAGTGTTCTAAAACCACTCACCTGTGCTAATACTGCTAAATTCAAATTAGGACTGCAGCCCTTCTTGGGCAGCAACCCTCGTTGATTCCATTCTAGTCTGGAATCTTCACCGCCTGTGAGATCATACCTGCACCTCTTGTAGCATTCCTGATCTGGCTGTAAGCAGATTCCAGATTTCTTTGTTCATGCAGACTGGGGAAAACTGAAGGATTTTGTGGGGACACACTCATCCATAGCTGTTTAAATAAAGCCTGTCCCAGAGCATTCTAATTGACAGCAGTTCAAATGCTTGACCAGACACTTATTAAATGTTGTAAGAGTACCGGTAATGTTTTTCTAGCGCTTTGAATTCATCGAAGACAAGCGGCCCAAAGACTTCATGATTGATTGCATACTGGGGTCCACATACCCCTCGGTTAATGGTAGGAGTCCATGGCATAAAAAAGGTTAGAAACCCTGCCATAGAGCATTTAAAATAAAATTAGATATAATAAAAGGCATCTAAGGAAATATCTGTGTTAGTCACTTAAATTCATTATTATTGAGCAAAGCACCATTTTTTTATTTTCCCATTTTTCAACATAGTACAAATTATTGACAATTTATTATTCATGTTATTTATGGTACTGTTCAAAGGTTCATTTTATTGTCAAAGTATGTGTGTACAATACAACACTGATATTCATCTTCTCCAGATAGCCATGAAATACATATGAAAAAGGAAAAGAAACAAAACTCGTAGACCCCAAAATCTCCCGCCCCCTCCCCCACAGAAAAAAAACAGCGACAAAACAATCGCTGGCCCCCTCACTTCACACAATCTGAGGAATTGCCACCTGATCCCTGGCGCTCCCAATTCTAGTAGAATTAACATTGTTTAAAGCAGGGAATCTAGTCATTCATTAATTTTATATTTGCCGAAAATTTACATAAATTCACCGAGCGGGGAGGATTAAAAGGGGAAGTCTGAAACAGAGTTTTTATGATAAAATAGCTGATGTTTTATTTTTAGATTGCTCCTGCCAATGTAGTTGTATGTGATCCTGCCCTTAGAAATACAACAGAACAGCACCCATTTTTCAAATATTATATGGCCCATCAGCCTCCAGTAATTCTCCTTGAATGCTTTGCTCCAGTATGAGTATTAGCCTAGTAGTCACAATTTACAACAAACTCCTACCTCTACCAATATCCTACCAAATCTACTGTGCAGAACTTCCTGTTTCATTAGTAGTTTGTGAATATGACTGCACTGGGCAACTATTAAATCAACTGAAAATTAAGTGCGGAAGATGACTAGAAAAAAAAGACAGGTAGAGAGAGAACTTTATTAACTGAGAGAGAGGAGAGCATCATAAATCAGTACAGTTCACTGCCATTTTTTATGCAATAATATTGATTGAATTTAGATTTCCTGTGGCAATTAACTATTAAATAATGACATTTCTGGATCTTTTGTTGCTCCCTTATCAACAGAGAAGTGATTTAAAGATCTATAGGAATAGAATTTAACTCTTTCCATTAAATATGCAGGTTCCTATTTATAGAAACTCTCCATTTAGACTGATTACTGATTATTTTACTTATTTGGGAGTTAAAATTACTAAGAGACATAAGGATCTATTCAATTTCAACCTTTTACCATTAATTAATCAGGTTAAACAACTGATTACTAAATAGTCCCCTTTGTCTCTATCATTGATTGGCCGTATTAATGCTGTTAAAATGATTATTTTACCCAAATTTTTATATTTATTTCAAGCGATACCGATTTTTATTCCTAAATCTTTTTTTGATACTATTGACTCTAAAATTTCCTCTTATATATGGCAAAATAGAAATCCCAGACTAAGTAAAATTAGTTACAGAAATCTAAGAAAGAGGGTGGTTTGGCATTGCCTGTCCTAAGATTTTACTACTGGGCAATTAATATCCGATACTTAATATTTTGGACACAAGATTGGAATATAACTCCAAGCTCACATTGGGTAAACCTTGAAGGCCATTCTGTACAAGGGTTTTCTTTAGCCTCCATTTTAGGAACTTCACTGCCTTTTGCACTATCTAAATTGAATAAACAAATTTTCAACCCTATAGTTAAACATACATTGCGAATATGGTTTCAATTTCGTAAATTTTTTGGCTTGAATGAATTTATGTTATCAAGTCCTATTATATCTAATTTCTTTTTCCAACCCTCGGTAATGGACCAAGCCTTTCTGATATGGAAAACGAAAGGCATAATATGTTTTCGTGATCTATTTCTGGATAACTGCTTTATGTCTTTTGAGCAGTTATCTGAGAAATTTGATTTGCCGAGATCCCATTTTTTTAGATACTTACAAATAAGAAATTTTTTAAATACTAAGTTGCCTACCTTTCCGACTTCAAATCCTTCTGGCATTTTTGATAAAATTTTAGGTTTTAATCCTTTGCAGAAGGGATTAATAGCAATAATTTATGATATAATTATGAAATTACAGCCAGATATATCTGATAAAATTAAAAATGAATGGGAAAGAGAACTTCAACTTTCCATACCTACAGAGAAATGGGATAAAATTTTTCAATTAGTTAGTACTACTTCTATATGTGCTAAACATACTTTAATACAATTTAAAGCAGTACACAGAGCTCATATGTCCAAAGATAAACAAGCTCGTTTTTATTCCCATATAAACCCTACTTGTGATAGATGTCACTCTGAAGTGGTTTCTTTAACTCATATGTTTTGGTCCTGTCCTCTTTTGGAAAAATATTGGAAAGACATTTTTGATATTATTTCAACAGTTCTATGCTTTGATTTAAAACCCCATCCTATTACGGCAATCTTTGGATTGCCAATGGTAGAACATAGATCTTTATCTTCTTCGGCCTCTCGAATGATAGCTTTTGTTACTTTAATGGCGAGAAGATCTATTTTGTTGAACTGGAAGGAAATTAATCCTCCAACTACATTCCAATGGTTTTCTCAAACCATATTCAGTTTAAATTTAGAAAAAATTAGAAGTGATATTTTTGACCCTTTGGTTAAATTTGAAGATACCTGGAAACCTTTTATGCAACATTTTCATATGATGTAATCTGACCTTTCCGAATCTTTTTTCTAAAATTATATGATGAGAGGAGCGGAGTTAGCGACATTATGGATTATGTCTGATACAAGTTGTTGGTCTAGCCCTGTTTTGCCTTTTTTTTGGGGCATTTTTTTCTCTTTTTCTTTTGGGTTTTTTATATACTTTTTTTTCTTTTTTATTTCCTTGTTAATGTTTAATCTCATTATGAGTTTGGAAGTCTTTTATTTCTATGTTACTTAAAATTCATTTTATATATGCTGATGAACATTTTTCCAATCTCTTTGTACCAACTTTGTTATTGAGTTTATAATTTTGAAAAATTAATAAAAAGATTTAAAAAGAAAAGAAAGGAATAGAATTTAATCTTTATATTAAGAAATTACAACCTCTATGATATGCTATTATGGAAATTTGTTTTTAGGTATTGACAATGATGAGAATGGTGAAAGTTTCTTGGATGTTTTTGGGACCATTAAAGATGATCTGGAAGAGCAACCCAATATGCCTGGTAGTCAATATGAGCTTGGACTGGACCTTGAGATTGATTTTCCAAGAAGTATGTTCCTTAAAATTGCACTTTTATTTTAAAATTTACCTTTACTTAGCTATTTAAAGTGTGTATCCAGAATGACCCCATTTTAGTGTTACATGTAAATAAATTGAGATGTAATTATGAACAGTGGGTCATTTTCATCTGCAGATACATATTGATTTTCTCCTCTCCTATCGTATTCTTCCTTCAGCCCTTTACCTTTTCCACCTATCTTCTCCCATTTTCTCACTTCATTCCCCTTCCCTCACCCACCTGGGGTCCATGGACCCCTTGGTTAGTGGTAAGGCTCCATGGCGTGAAAAGGGTTCGGAACCTCTGCTCTACCTTCTACTGCTTCTCAAACCCCACCTTCTTTTTCTGGTTTCTGCCCCTGTCCTTTCCAGTCCTGATGAAGGGTCTTGGCCCGACACATTGGTTCTTCGTTCCTTTCCATAGATGCTACCTGACCTGTTGAGTTTCTCCAGCATTTTGTATGTGTTACATATTTATGTTAATTGTTTTTACTTTTAGAACTTTTGCAGTGCAGTAACCCACACTAGAGAGCTGACATGAAACTGCTTCCAGATCATTATGCAGTTCAATGCAGAAAAATGTAAAAGTAATGCACTTTGGAAATAATAATTCAAAAGCATATATGTTAAATAGTAAAATTATAACTCTATCCAGGATGAGTACAGGTTTTCCCCGCTATCCGAAGGTAGAGCGTTCTTATGAAACGTTTTCTAAGCCGGAATGTCGTAAAGTGAATAAGCAATTACTATATATTAATATGGGAAAAATTTTTGAGCGTTCCCAGACCCAAAAAATAACCTACAAAATCATGTCAAATAACACATAAAACCTAAAATAACAGTAACATATAGTAAAAGCAGAAATGATATGATAAATACACAGCCTATATAAAGTAGAAATACTTTTCTGCAGCACTGTCTAGCGCAGCGAAAATCTCGCAGAAGCGCTCTCGGCAGAAACACTCTCTCCAGTAACCTTTAAGCTATGAAGCTGCCAAATCATACCAAATAACACATAAAAATACACAGCCTATATAAAGTAGAAATAATGTATGTGCAGTGTAGTTTCACTTACCGGA
Organism: Mobula hypostoma; assembly: GCF_963921235.1. Lineage (NCBI taxonomy): Eukaryota > Metazoa > Chordata > Chondrichthyes > Myliobatiformes > Myliobatidae > Mobula > Mobula hypostoma. The sequence goes on from NC_086103.1 coordinate 141,561,107, forward strand.
ATCGGGAAGACTCCAATAAATTGCAGTTTTGTCACAGTTAAACACTTGCTTATACAAATAAGCACCTGACGCAATCGGCAATCGCCTCTGATCTGGGCCAACATTTACGTGCCGGGCGGCGCCTAGTTAATTAGCTTGTTTATTTCGGCTTTTTTCTTAAAGATGTGCTGGGTGCGTTCCGACTACCGCTGCACCACTGCATTCTTCGCGGCAATGTATCAGTCCGCGGCCCAGAGGTTGGGGACCACTGCTTAAACTATGAAGCTGCCCTCGCCTCAGAAACCAATCAAACCACTCATGACTACCTTTAAATTCCACTTTCACAACACTTTCATCACCATCGTCCAGTGCTTTCTGTTTCAGCTTATTAAAAAGACTGACTGATTTCTCCTTAAGTATAAGAAAACTTAACAGTACACCACGCTTTGTACACCCATCAATCCACTCAAGCAATAGACTTTACATTTTATCCATTATTGGATGCCGACTAAGACCACTTTGCTACGGGCAGAACCAACAGTAACATCGGCAGCTTTCAAAATTCTTTCTCTCAGTGTATAAATAGTGCAAATGGTGGACACAAGCAAGTTCAACGTGCGGACAATGTCCTTACTTCGTTCACCACAATCGAAACGCTTAATTATGTCTAGTTTTACACTAAGTGTAACACCCTTGCGAGCTCTTTTAGGCTTTTCGGATACCTTAGAACTCATATTGCTAATGGATGCACAAAATAAATCGAGATAAAGCACGTGTTTGAGCAATGCCGGCTAGAATGCAGTTCCAGGGGAGGAGCTTGGCTGTTCGGGCGCATGCTGCCTTTTTTCATAACAGTGAAAACACCTTCTGTTAGCGAAAACAAGTAACTAATGTAGGTCTTTCGTAACAGCGAGGTGTCGTAAAGCAAATGTTCAGAAAACGGGGGCCACCTGTACTGGGGTTGATGGATACATGGGTCATGGCAAAAGGGCAAATTGGGTACATATTTGCCATTATTGTTCCAACATCAGAAACACTGCTAACACAGATGTAAAGCTTTGATTGTGGTACTATCAGCACTATTGTTGGTTTCCTGGTATAACCATGTCGGAAATGGTAGGCATTACTGTGGTGGAATTTGTCACGGTGCCAACCTTCAGATCTCAGACAGTCAGCTTCACAATGTTAGTACGCAGTATTTGCTGATTGCAGTACGAGTGACTCATCAGACAGAGAATGTGCCTAATGGACTTGAGACTGGTGAATTGCATCACCTGCAGTGCCTCAGTGACCCTCCAAGGTCACAGCCTTCTAGCAGAAAGTTATCAAAGAGGTTTCAAAGGATATGACTGCACCTCGGAGAAACCAGCAATGACAGTAAATACTAATGACAAGTATATCTACGTTGGTGGAAAAGTAGATGGAAGTCTTGTCTTAGAGAGGTGAGAGTGTCAATTATTTGTCAGATGCAGCAGTCGATCAACAAACAGGTATGTTTCAACAAATACGACCTGGAATGATCCTACAGCTGGAAGCTGAGAACAAGGGTTATCTTGACTTTGAGAAGGTAATGGGATCATAATTATGAGATGTTACTCTGGGTGTTTTGAGGCTAAAATTCCGAGTGTGGGCTGCCATTTGAAAGACTAGCCTGCATAGACTTTGTTCCTCCATGGAGTAGATAAGAACGTAACTCCGTCTGGAGCGACTGAGGTGTTAGATGCTGAGCTTTTGCACACCTCTCATGATGTGGTCCTCATGGATGCCTTTGGGAACAGGCATGTGTCTTTCGCATACTCATGTGATTCACAAAGATGAAGGAAGTTGGTTGGACTTGCTAAGTCCACTCAATGTCCTGAATTGATGTTAGTGACTTCCTTATATTATTGTCCCCTTGTTCTGCACTTGTCTATGAATAGAAATTGACTTTTATATAACCCTTTTAAATGGAAAGAAAACTTCACATTTACTCATACTTTAACCACTAAAGCTACATTATATTTGTGTGTGTTTATAGTGTATGAGATTTGCACTGCATGTACAAAAACAATTTTTTATCTTTAAAACAACAGATTTTAAAGTCACCTGTTTGGAAATTTTCACTATTATATATTTACGGATAGCTTTAGTCATTATTCACTTACAGAAGAACCATTCCAATGCTATGAAAGTTCATTATTAATGCCTTCAGAATCTCTTTAGCCACCTCTTTCAGAGCCCTGGGGTGTAGTCCATCTAGTCCAGGTGACTTATTTACCTTCAGATCTTTCAGCTTTCCAAGGACCTTCTTCTTAGTTGTAGCAACTACATTCACTTCTGTCCCCTGACTCTCAAGTATCTAGCATACTGCTAGCATTTTTCACAGTGAAGACTGACTCAAAATACAAAGTTCATCTGTCATTTTTTTTCTCCATTGCTACCTCTCTGGTATCATTTTCCAGAGGTCTAATATCTATTCTCATCTCTATTTTACTCTTTATATATCTGAAAAAACCTTTGATCTCCTCCTGATATTATTGGCTAGCTTACCTTCAAATTTCATCTTTTCTCTCATGATTTTTTATAGTTGCCTTCTGCTTTTTAAAAGCTTCCCAATCCTCTAACTGTCCACTAATTTTTACTATATTATTTGCCCTCTCTTTTTCTTTTATGCTAGTTTTGAATTCTCTTGTCAGTCACAGTTGCCTCATCGTTCCTTTAGAATAATTCTTCATCTTTGGCATGTATTTATCTTGCATCTTCTGAATTGCCCCTGAAAACTCCAGCCATTGCTATGCTCCTGTCATCCCTGCTAGTGTCCCCTTTCAGTCAACTCTGGCCAGCTCCTCTCTCATAACATTGTAATTCCCTTAACTCCATTGTTATACTGATACATCTGATTTTATTGTCTCCTTCTCAAACTGCTGGGTGAATTCTATCACATTATGATCACTGTCTCCCAAAGATTCCTTTACCTTAAGCTTCCTAATCAAATCGGGTTCATTACACAACACCCAGTGCAGAATTGCTTTTCCCCTTGGGGGCTCAAACATAGCTGCTCTAAAAAGCCATCTTGTAGGCATTCTATAAATTCTTTCTCTTGTGATCCAGCACCATCCTGATTTTCTCAATCTATCTGAATATTCAAATCCCCATTGACTGTCATAACGTTTTTATTACATGTCCTTTCTATTTCCCATTCAAATTTATATTGCACATCCTATCTACTGTTCAGGGGCCTGTAGGTAGTAACTCCCATCAGTGTTTTGTTACCCTTGCAGTTTCTTAACTCTACCCACATGGATTCTATACCTTACAATCCTATGCACCTCTTTCTAAGAATTTGATTTCATTTTTTTGCCAACAGACCCACACCACCCTCTTCTACCTACCTGCCTGAGCTTTTGATAAAAGATGTATCCTTGGATGTTAAGCTCCCAAACATAATCTTTCAGCTATGTCTCATGCCTACATTATACCTGCCAATCTCTAAATACATTACAAGACCATCTACCTTATTCCAAATACTGTGTGCATTCAGATATAACCTTCAATCCTGTATTATCACCCTTTTTGATTTTGCCCCCATGTTACACTTCACCTCACACACTGACCAATTTTGCCCTGTCATCTGCCTGTCCTTCCTGACAGTCTCACTACACACTGCATTGACTTGTATACCAGCTGCCCCATCCTCAGCTCTATCACTCCCGTCCCCATCCCTCTGCCAACTCAGTTTTAACCCCCCACCCCCCGCCCCGGACAGCAAGCCTGCCTTTTTATATATCTGAAAAAAAACTTTTGATTTGTTCTGTGGTATTGGCTAGCTTATCTTTATATTTCATCTTTTCCTTCCTTATCTCTTTTCAGTTGCCTTCACTTGTTTTTTAAAAGCTTCCCAGGCAGTAGCGTTAGGGTTAGTTTACTTAGTGCTTTTGGAATATGCATTAACCAGGTGAAGTGGTTAATCAAAGGATTGTTGCAACTTTATTTGAATGTAGTGCAATATTTTGCATGCCAAATTGTTCCCATAATTACATCACAATTTACAATGCCAGCTTCCCTTAATTGGGAAATGAGATTTGAGATTAAAGCTACGTCCACACTAGACCAGATAATCTTGAAAACGCCGATTTTGCGTAAAAATGATAGGCGTCCACACCAGGTGTTGTTGAAAATACCTCCGTCCACATTAAAACGGGTATTTGGGCGAATCTCCTCCTACTGGGCATGCACAGGACACACAAAAAACAAGCGAAGAGGAAACTGTATACTTGGTGCGCGTTTGTCCAGTTACAGACTAGAAAAACGTAAAAGGAAATTGCCCAACGAAAGACTTGGTGCGCGTTTGTCCAGAAACATTTCCTACAGCCATAGTCACTTCACCGATGAAAGGGACGACAGCTACGACTAAGTGCAATAAGGCTTGTTACTGGGCAAAAGTGAAATTTGCTGTTACCTCATTTGTTTGCCTTTACTTTTGCCATGTCTTTGTATTATTTTGCTGTATTTAACATGTGCAGTAGAACAAGTTACTGGGCAAAAGTGACAATTGCATCTATTGAATGTTTGCACAAGCAATACATTAATAAAGCACCTTGTTAAATGTATAAAACATGTCTGCATCAGTGTTATCTTGTATTTCCATACAACGTTACACTAGGATGTTACACATCTATTGTCAGATATTGTTGTTCTGGTGTTGGAGGTTGCATTCAAGAGAACAATGAAATGCCACGCTGCCGCCACCATTTGTTCCGGCACGTCATGACAGCGGTTTTAAAATTAGCCCGTTACCCCAGCCAACCAGCGTTTTCACATTTAAACACTCTGGAGAGTGTTTTAGAAAAGCTCCATTTTCGGGGGAGGAAAACGCCGTTTTAGTGTGGACGGAGGGTCAAAACGAAGAGAAAAGGCTTTAGTTACGGATTTATCCGGTCTAGTGTGGACGTAGCCTAAGACGTTCAAGAGTTTGTTCTGAGTTGGAAATAAGCATCTGCTCACTCAGTGAAGCAGTATTCTTAAAGAGGGTATATCAGAATGATTTTTCTGCTATGGATTGATCTTGAGGGAGTCAGTGATGTTTATGGGGTTTCCTTATTGAGCTTATACATTGTAAAGAAAAATTTGTGTGTTTACAGCTGCAGAAGAGTTGGATACTGAGGGTGATTATCTATTACCTCCAGTTTTTGGAGAAGAATATGAAGAGCAACCCAGACCTCAATCTAGAAGAAAGGTATGAAGATATTTTCATAACTTAGAATATTTGATGATTTGTGCATCAAGCTGAAAGTCCATCTTGATGTTGTACATTTAATATTAAACATTTGGTATGATTTTAATGATAATATAAAGATAAGCTTGCATCTAATGAAACTTTACCTAATTGTCTGCATGTGTTGGTATCAAGAATTTAGATCTACTTCCCCTTCTTCATCATTGACCCGTTATTTTATGTAACATCACTAACATTACATGATTACCTTAATTTTCATCATTTACTCTTCCTTTCACCAATTTCCTCCAAAGGAAACACAGGCTGAAATTGAAATTATCTTTTTACTTTATTTGTATGTAACCTGCTATTTATATACCTCCTGGCTAAAGCAAAAAGGGATATACTGTATTTGCTATCTGCAAATGATGTATCTTATCCTGTTGTATGATATTACTTTAAAATGTCACTGATTTGTTTTGCTTTCATAGGGTACAAAGCAAAAGGCACTTACTGATAATCATTCCCAAGATGGTAGCGTCTCCACATCTGAAGTTGGATTCACATTAAGTTATATTTATGGTATAAATGCATGGAAGCATTGGATTGCAACTAAAAAAGTCAAGAGTGAAAATACAGTCAAAGTAGATGGATATAACTCTGCTCGTAAGTATTTCTTTGATACTGGTATAGTTATAGAATAGTCTGTTTTTACTGAGCAGAACAAGTAACTGTATATCCATTAGTCTACTTCTTCTCAGCAGTAACCCCACTGCTGGGAAAAGTACCAAAAGTCAAAAAAGAAAAATAAGTATGCTACTAAGGTGTATAATTTTATTTAGGAAGAGGGGGAGGGAAATGTAAGTTAAATGTAAATTGAAGTCTAGTTTTTAAAAATAATGTTTGATGGCGCCGAGAAGTTGGAATAATATTCTCTTCAGAAAAACTACAAAGCCAACCGCAGAATATTTGTTTAGTGGTATGATTTTGTAAACGGTCCCTCAGGATCAACGGTAATTGTACTCTGGTTTCTTGGATTGTGAGATGGGTAATGAGGCCAACAAGGAACCACAAACTTTTCTGCAGGTAAAAGTTGTGAAAAAGGTTTTCAACAAGGTGGGCAGAATGGATGGTTTATGAGGTAATGCGCACCTCCTTCCACTTGTAACATGGAATATTTCAGCACAAGAATGGGTCCCTTGGTCCACAATGTATATGCTAATCATGATGCCAAGCTAAACCAATCTTACCTCTCTCCACATGACCTTTATCCTTTCATTCCCTGCCTGTTCATGTGCCTGTCTAAATGCCTCTTAGCTATTGTTATCGCATCTACTTCTGCCAGTGCATTCCAGGCACCTACCGCTTTCTGTATAAAGCAGAATCCAAAAAAACTTGCATTGTAAGTCATAAACAAAGAGAAAATCTGCAGCTGCTGGATAGCAAAGTAATGCTGGAGGAACTTAGCAGGCCAGGCAGCATCTATGGAAAAGAGTATACAGTCGACATTTCGGGCTGAGACTACATTGTAAATCTCCTTTAAAACTCTGCACGTCTCGCCTTAAAGTTATGCCCTCTTTAATTTGGCATTTCCACGCTGAGAGAAAGACTGACCATCAACCTCATGACCTTATATACTTCTATCATGTCCCATGGCAGGGCCACTGCAAGGATCTATAAAAATGTGGCCATTCGTACTAGACTCTGAGTACTTAAGGGAATTTGACCTGGAAGAGATTGTCTGTTATCTTCCCCTCAGCATTTTGGGCTGTGAGGTAGTGGATTTGTGAACGAAGCTCGTCATCACCAGGATTTGAACAAGACTGCCACCTGCGCCTAAGGCCTTATTATTTTTGAATTTGTCAATGGTCCTCTCAACTTTTTGTTGGTCAAGCAGGGCTGGCCTAAACAGGCTATTGTGTAGTTATGGTATAGGGTGTTCACATGAGAGTTGGAATTGAGGAGGCTGTTTGAGTGTTCCTTCCAATGGGAAACTGTTTAATAATAGAAACTATTTTTGCCATTGTCCCTGTTGAGCTCGCCCTTATTTGCTGCTCTCAGTAAGCTGGGGCATAGATACAGTATTGTACAAAAGTCTTGGGCACCCTAGATTTTTTATATAAATTTTGTTTTGTGTGTTTATTTTGTCTTCTGCATTCGTGTGTCAGTAGAAAAGGAGCATAATTTTAGATTTCCAAACATACATTCTCCAAAAAAATGTAATGTTCCAGAAAAATATTAGCATTTTGTTAAAGAAAGCAATATTAAGTAATAGACCAGCTTTTAGATAAAAACTTGATTACTTTGTAGGTATACAACCCAGTGCATGATTAAACAAACAGGTGCTAATGATCACTGACATAATGAACTGATTAACTGAAACAGAAATGGGTGTAGAAGGAACCAAACTAATAGGTGAGGGTGTGACAGCTTAATCTTCAAATGATCAATTCTTACACCATGGCAAGAGTGAGCATAGCAACAAGGTGGTCATTTTGCATCAGCAAGGTCTTCCCAAGAAGAAATTTCACAGCAGACAGGAGTCAAACCAGTCTTCCTGCTTCTTGGTATATAAACCAGGAACCAAATATAGCAGCCTTCATCACATAGCTGTGGGTTTAGTGGTTGTTTGGAGCCAGATTGATGGGGTTAAAAAGAGTAGATTAGACAATTGAAAGTAGAGCAGTAATCAGTGTCTGTTAGACCATGAGGCATAGGAACTCAATTAGGCTATTTGGCCTATCAAGTCCTCTCCTCCATTCAATTATGTCTGATTTATTTTCCCCCTCAAATCTTTCTCCCTGTAACCTTTGACACCCTTAATAATCAAGAACCTTTTTGGTTTGCACGATGCAAACACCTTTGCTGGTCCTTGGTCAAACAGTAATGTCATCTGCAAGTGTATGGACTCCTGGTGTTGCCATGACTTCTTATGCTTATCCCTCTGATGAAATGTGTTCGTTCATTATGACAAGGCCATATCCAGGAGAAGAACCGGACAGATTTTGCTTTTCCTGCGCAATGCTTGTTGACCACATTTTGCCAAACGATTATGTCAGTTCCCACCTCAGCATTGAAGTTATCTGGAGGGGGTGATTATGAAGTTCATTCTCTAAATATAGTGTTCCTCGTCCATTTTATCCTTCCAGGGAAAGATGTACCCACCACTTTGTTCTTTAAACTGCCATCTCCTGTTCGATTTGCCTCACTCAGTGCAAAAAATCTCAATGTTAGTGTGTCCAAGTTCTCTTGTTATGGTAGTACAGCAACCTTCATATCTGTTGGGGTTGTCCACGATGACCTTCATGTTTCAGGTTCTGATCTCCATATTGTAGAGTGGAACTTGCCTAGACTAAATGTGAATCCCAATACCTGGCTTAAGTTGCACACTGAACTTGCGTTCCCAAAAGCCAGTCCACACCCACCATCCTTGCCTACATTCACCACCAGCAACGTAGCCACATTCCTGGACATGGGCCACAGTCAGCTGAATCGAAGCTGACAGGTGAAACTACACTGTGACTAACTGATTGATTATATTCATTTGGATTATCAAGCAACTATTATTAGAACAGATTGTCAAAAAATGAGGCCATAGGGGTGGGATTTAAATAACAACGCAAAGGATTTTTGGGGCTTGGGGTGCTGAAGTCATGGTTGCTAGTTGTTTTTTTTATATGTTCTTCTTATTTTTTTATTACAACCCACAACCTTAACAAAATCAAATTAAATATTGAGCAGCAAAAGGGAGAAAAATATAAAGGCAAAAGTAAACATACACAACAGAGGTGCACCACACTAAAAATGGTTGCCAGTTATTAACCCAATAAAATCAGGGTATGGAACAGGTCGCAACAAGGACATTGTAAGTTGGATGACATGATAAAGACAGGAAAGGTGAAGTAACTGAAGTATTTTAAAATTTTTATAAATCGCTACATAATATTGAAAAAGTCAAAAATATAATTATTTTCTACTTTTCTTTTAGTATTGTCAAAGTCAACACAGTTTAAAGAGGACTTATTGTCATGTACAGCCACAGAACTTGATTGTGGATTATCTAAGTTTGTAAAGGAAGTTCGAAGACCTAATGGGGAACGCTATGCACCTGATAGTCTATATTATCTATGTCTTGGAATCCAACAGGTTAGTTACATATATAAAATTATGGTTGTAAGTAAATCTCTTCACACCTGAATTGCTGATATTATGTTCTATGACTTCCTGCTAAATATAGGTGATTTCCCTGCATTGAGGGAGAATGTGTTCCTAGAATATTGTCTGTGTTGCAATTCTCTGTAACGTGATGTCACATACACTGTACATAAATCAAGAAACTTAGAACTGTACAGCACAGGAATAGGCCCTTTGCCCACTATGTCTCTGCTGACCATGATGCCAAATTAAACCTATCTGCCTGCACACTGTCCATTTCCTTCCATTCCCTGTACGTTCAATATGCCAGTCTAAATGCCACTATCCTGTTTGTTTCCACACCACCCTGGCAACTTCCCCCCCTCTCACCTTAAAACCATGTCCTCTCGTATTTGTCATTTCTACACTGGGAAAAAGACTATCTTACCTATTTTTTGAGTCTTAGAGTGATTCAGCATAGAAACAAGCCCTTTTGACTCATATGCCAACTAAGATGCCCATGTGAGATAATCCCATTTCCCTTCATTTGGGCCATATCCCTCTCAACCTTTCCTGTCCATGTACTTGTCTATGTGTCTTAAATGTTGATATTGAACATGTCTTTCATAGTATTAAAAATTTCTATCAAGTTTCCCCTCCGCCTCCACATCCTTCCTATAACGAATTGGCTGGAGCTGTACACAGGCTCCAAATGAGGCTCAACAGCTGCAACATGAGTTCCTGACTCTTACACTTAGTGCCTTGACTAAAGGCAAACATGCCATAAGGCACCTTTACCACCCTATCTACGTGTGTTGCCTCTTTCAGAAAACCATAGCCTTGCACCCAAAGATCCCTTTGTACATCAATGCGGTTATGGGTCCTGCCATTTACTTTATACTTTCCCCTTGTATTTACCCTCCCATTGTACAACACTTCACAGATGCCTGGATTCAACTTCATCTAGTTCTCTGCCCATAGCTACAACTGATCTATATCCTGCTTTATCCCTTGCCAAACTTCTTCAGCATCTACAACTCCATCAATTTTTGTATCATCTGCGGACTTCCTAATCAGCCCATCAACATTTTCATCCAGGTTATTTGTATATATCACAACCAACAGAGGTCCCAGAACTAATCCCTGTGGAACATCACCAGTCATAGACCTCCAATCAGAATAGCACCCCTCCACCACCACCACCATATACCTTCTGAATGCCAGGCCAGTATTGACTTCAATCTACCATATCACAATGAATCTCTGCATCTTAATCTTCTGAATCAGCCTATCATGAAGGACCCTGTCAAATGCTTTACTGAAGACCATGTAGGCAATATCCACATCATTCATCTCAAAAAATGCAAGTGAAAATTTTGTATTCATCTGCTTTTATTCAAATAAATTCTTGAATAGTGAATTTTATTCCATATCTCAACATTTTGGTTAGTGATTTGTAAGTTCTATAGGGAAAATTCTGTTACTAATATGGCCTTAGTGGGCTCACCGGTAATGGGAACTATATTTTGTCATTGGTGGTGGTGTAATGAGTGTCAATGTGTTTTCCATGTGCTGCAGTTCATTGTGGCAGACTTGATGGGCCAAATGGCCTGATTCTGCTCCTATATCTTATGGACAGGCAGTATTCCAACTTGGTGTACAGGCTTTCCCATGTTGGGACCACATGCTAGCGGAGTGGTTAGCACAGTGCAATATATGTCTGCATTTCTTCCTATGAAGTGCAAAACTGGATTCCTCTCTGTCACTCCACTTTCTAATCAATCTAATATGCTTTTGATGACAGTACTGTGGAGGCACGGTTCAAAATCAAGTGATTTTTGTGTAATTTCCAACTTAGACAAAAGTCTGTAAAAGTGGAACTTACTACCTGTGATGCATTTTGATAAATGTCCACAGCTGGAAATAGCTTGATCAATTTTCGCTTCTGCTAATTTTCATAGTTCTTCGCAGCATAAAGAGGCCATTTAGCCCACAAAGTCTCTGCCAGTTCTCAGAATAACCCCATCAGTTACATTATCACATTTACAAACTTTTCTTTCATTACTTGCACGTTAGCAATCCCCTGAATTTCCAACCAGTCACCTATACTAGGGGTGATTCACAGTAGTCAATTAACTAATTAATCAGTACATGCTTGGATTGTGGGTGGGCTGGTGGAAAGCTATGCTGTGATGGGGCGGCTGTGCAGAATCAACCACAGATCACTGAAGTTGCAGTACACTTTCACTCCTCACAGTGCCATTGCGCCTTATTAGAGCTTAAGTGTGCTATTTTGTGAGCCACACTATTATTTATTTACTGCATTTCTTTGGTCGAAAGTAAAGATTTTGAAAACTAAGTATTCATCTCTCTGTAGTCTTCAGGGCATTTGCTTTTGATAGGATATCTTCACCCAATTTTGTTCTGATTTTAAAATTTCTTGTTCTAGATACCCACATTGAAATGCAGTTGTTCACTGTCTAGCCTATCCACCTTTGATCACTTTAGATACTGCAATCAACTTAGTTCACAGGTTTTAGAAAGTATTACACATATTATAAGTTTTCACTATTGCTAACTTCCTTGATAAAATATATTCTAGTAAATGGTCTTTTTCCAAAAATCCTATGTGCGCTTCCCAGTGTAGAATGCTCTTAAACCATTTTGTTTATCTAATATTTTCCCCACCCTGTGATTTTTCTAATGAAGTGTACTTCCTTCATGTACCTTTGATTTTGTTGTAAAATCATTACATTCCTCTTATTAATTATATATGGTTTTCAGCAATTTCTCTTTCTTCTTTAGGTTCACCATACCACATAAAGTAAAGTGCCAGTTTAGTTAGCTCCTCTCTATTTCTAGATCAGAATCTGCAATATATGGAATGGAAAGCTGTACCTCAGCATTGATTGCTAGGGTAGACAATTTGAGAACTTGCTTTTTATGCTTCCTGATTAATGTATACATAATTTAATTTGCCAGAAATAATACTACACGTCTTGATGGGGGCTTGTGTACTTTCTGAAAATTGTTGCACAACTGGACCACACACACATCAACAATATTTTAATGATAAAAAGAGCCCAGTTTATTGCTAATGTTACAATGTAAATAGTTACTTAATATTTTTGAAGTCAGAATGGTCTGTAGTGTAATTTCTCAATATTTTTGGAGTAAATAAACTTAGCTAAGAACAGGTTTCCTGAGTTTCTCACTATCCGTCCAGTAGTGCAAGGACAATGATTTTATAGATTTATATAAAATTCAACAGCTTCAAAACCTGTTAGTAATCTGTTCTGACTAACCATGCAACAAAAGTAATTGGGATCCTGTTGATTGCCTGGAATTGTTTATTGGTTGACTATGAAGGATCACTTTAGTTCTAATCTCGTCATCAAGAATGTCATCTTGGCACCAAATTATTAAACCATTCCTTCCCAAAGAGCTTTGGCACTAACTCAACTGTAAAGGTTAAGCTATTTCCTTTAAAACTACCAGTGAGAATGCTTTCAGAGCTCTTCAGATGTATATACACACTTTTCATCTCAGCTATAATTTATGGAAGTGCTTCTCAACAAGATTTTGGAAAGAATAGAAACTTAAGTAACTTGAATTCACTCTCTGATGTCTAGCTGATTTTGTATTATGAAGGAATTTGCTGGATTACTTTGTCAATTATAATTTTACAGAGCAAGTATTTAAAATGTATTGCTAGTTTGCACTTCAAAGATCATATGCCTTCCAGATAAAAATTTTCATAATTTTAAGCTGATTATGTACAAGAATAATCTTAGTTAAAAGAATGTTGAGGGATAAACTCTTAATGCAAGCACTTAAACATGTTTATCACTGAAGAGGTCATCATACTGCTTTCTAGCAACAGACCTGTTTACTGAGATAATTGTGAAGTGGTACATTTAAGAAGCCAGGCATGCAATTTCTTGGAATCAGTTCCCAGAACGTCATTATCATTTGCAAGAGCCATCATTCTTCGCTCAAGTTCTGAAGAGTGGCCATTCCTCTCTTAAAGATGATCAACAAACTGGGTAAAAAAAAAAGTAGACAGCTTTCTGGTTTATGTTTCAAAAGTAAATTTATCATCAAAGTATGTATATATTACTATGTACTACCTGGAGATTCATTTTCTTGCAGGCATTTACAGGGGAAAAGAAATAAATAGGATTTTGTGAAAAACTATACATAAACAAAGACTGACAAACACCAGTATGCAAAAGAAGACATATTGTGCAAATAAAATTAATACTGAGAACAGGAGTTGTAAAGAGTCCTTGAAAGTGAGTCTATAGATCATAGAATCAGTTCAGAGTAGCAATGAATGAACTTAACCATCCCGGTCAGGAGACTGATCGTTGTAAGCCCATAACTGTTCCTGAACCTGATAGTGTGGGACCTATGGCTTCTGCACATCCTACCCGAATGCAGTATCAAGAAGAGGGCCTGGCCTGGATGGTGGGGATCTTTGATAATGGATGCTGCTTTATTGCGCGAGGTCCATGTAAATGTACTCAGGAGTGGGGTGGGCTTTGCCTGTGATGGATTGGGCTGCATCCACCACTCTTTAAGCATTTTTCCATTCCTGGGCATTGATGTTTCTCTATCAGGCTGAGGTGCAATTGGGATACTTTCCACTGTGCATCTCTAGAAGTTTGTCAAAGTTTTTGGTGACATGCCAAATCTGTGTAAACTTCAAAGAAAATAGAGGTGCTGTCATGCCTTCTTTGTGGTGATACTTACAGTACATGCTGATCCCAGGATATGTTGATGCCAAGGAATTTAAAGCAACTGACCCTCTCCGTTTTCATGTTAAAAGCTAATCTCTCACTTGTGTTGATTATTGGGCCACTTGTCACAATGCTTTTAAAATAACACAACTATATATATATATTTTAATATGATTATTTTGACTGTGAATTACCAAAGGACTTGATTGAGCTCTAATGCGTTACAGAACAAAGTTCTCAATTATCAAGTAACAATGGTTTATCAATGGAACTAAATGATATCAATCTATTTTTGGCGTTCTGGTTTACTGTTCACAGGATTTATGCAATTTTGTTTTTCTTTCTCCAGTACCTATATGAAAATAATAGGAATGAAAACATATTTAGTGACCCTTGTTACAAGGCCTTTAATGAAGAATTCAATATAATCTTGAAAAGTTGGCGACCAAGCATACTGCCAAACGGTAATAAATGTTCGTATACATTTCTCCAGTAACAGTTTATCTAAGTTAATGTGGCTATTACATCTTTTTGTGTACATTCATTCTGTTGGGTACATTTAGAAAAATCAAGTGCTTTAAATACAGCATTATTTACACTAACACACTGGGGCACACTTGCACATGGATTCATTAACAATTCTAATTTTACCTACAAGTAGATGAATGTTAGTAAAAATTAAGATCAAAACTAATCAAGCATTTATTCAAAGATATGCTGAGAAGGGCTCAATAGAAGAACTGCAATAATAATTGCAATTTTTGTTGAAATTTCATCCAGCCACTCATGGAAAAAGTAGTTATTTAAGTACCGCTCGTATTGGATGTCTACTGCTCAGAACAAGAAAACAGTTCTGAAAACATCTGAAAATGTTTTTTTAAATATCTACATCAAAGTGGTTGATGGCAGGGTTCCAGTGATATCACCCAAAATGGCTGCCTAAAATAACAGCTCCTCCGAAAAAATACTTATTTCACCCCGTTAAACCGCCAAATACAAAATTTCTCGATAATACTTGCACTGGTAAGGGGGGCAAGAATGGGGAAAAGGGATGGAAACAAAAAAAAAGCACCATTGCAGAGCCTGTAAACGAAGAAAATACAGCGAACAGCTCTCCTACACAGGCACATGATGGCGAAGTTAACGCTAACCCTCATTCAAACGAAGAGGTAAGTTTAGCAAAAGTTCTGGAGGAGATACGGGACTTTGGTAAAGACATAAAACAACAACTAAACGATATTAAATCTGAGCTCACCAACATTAATCAAAAAATAGCGGAAGCAGAGACACGAGTTGAAAAGGTGGAAGATCGCATTCAAGATGTGGAACAGGTGCTAAGCAAGATGATAGAAGTGATAAATCAGCAAGAAAATAAACTACTCGACCAAGAAGGGAGCTCTTGACAGAAGAATATAAGGGTATATAATGTTCCCGAAGGAACGGAGGGGTCGCCTATGGTGGAGTTTGTGGAAAAGTTACTACGGGACACGCTGGAGATTCCCCCGACTATGGAGCTTGACATCGAGAGAGCACACCAGACGTTCGCCCCGAGACCCTCCGGGGATAGGGAAGACAAGCCACGGTCAATATTAATCAGATTCCTCCGTTACAAAACCAAAGCAGAGATTCTGTGCAAGGCCTGGGGAAAGAAGAAGGTATTTTTGAATGAGAGAATAATATATTTTCATCAAGATTACCCCCCAGCGATCCTGCAGAAACATAAGGAATATTCTGAAGCGATGCGAGTGTTAAAGCAGAGAAAGATTAGCTTCCAGACTCCATACCCCGCTAAACTATGAGTGTTCTATGAGAACGGGACACAGCTGTACCAGACAGTGGAGGAGGCGACTGCAGACATGAAGAACAGAGGACTGCCCGTCAACATAATCACACCGAGGGAAAGCCTGGCTGAGCAGCTACCCGCTCCGCCTGGGAAATGGTGGGAGGACCAAGAAAGCAGGGGACGGGAGAAGAGCGAGAGAAGAATATCGGGGAGAGATTGCGAGTTTTCAGAAGACAGCCCTTACCCCCGCCAGAAGAGCTATAAGGTCTGACTAATCTCAAAAGTGTTGATAAGCTAAACAGAAGCCAAAACAGACGATACTATATTTATCTCAAGAAAAACATATTACAATGTGGATTTTCTATTACTCTATTTTTTATTCATTCATTCACTCCTTTTTCCCCCACCTAAATGAGAACATATATATATATATAGGAGGAATATACAGGGAAGTCTTTTCTGTGTAATGGACATAGTTTTTTTTCTTACTTCCATGGGTGCTACAGTGGGGGCCCTCAGCCCACAGGTAGGAGAAGCTATCCCCCACAGCTGGACGTTTCCTCTAGCTCAGCCCAGGGTCATTTACTAGAGACCTCAGCCTTGGAATCACACCTTCGTTACCTTTTTTCTCATTTGCGTTTCTTTGTTCTTACCTGTTCAGGGAGCAGATCGGCTAAGTTCTTTTCTGCTAATTTCAATGATACACTGATAGATAAATACACATGGCTAATGATAAAGTAAAATTCATTTCTTTTAATGTCAGTGGGCTGTTGAATCCAATCAAACGCAATAAAATTCCATCTAAAATGAAGAAAGAACAAGCCCATGTAGTATATTTACAGGAAACTCATTAAAATGATAATGAGCATGGAAAACTAAAGAGAATGGGCATCACTAATTTTTTTTTTCTCCTCATATAAATCAGGGCATAGGAGAGAAGTTGCTATTCTCATGTCAAGCAAGCTAAATTTGGAAAAAATATTCTAAGTGGGAGATAAGGAGGGCAGATATATTCTAGTAAGGGGGAATATAGACGGGAATTCCGTTACTCTATTGAATATATATGCACCCCCAGGAAGTGATAGTCATTTCTTCCAGAAAATCACTAATATTATAGTAACGGAAACAGAAGGTCTCTTGATATGTGGGGGAGATTTAAATTTACAATTACAACCAAAGGTAGACTCTTCCAGTGGAAAAACCCATGAAACAGTCATTACGTAAGAAAGTTAACACACTTTGAGGATGTTGGTCTAATTGATATAAGGAGAGACCTTTTCCCCGACAGAAGGGATTACACTCACTATTCTGCCCCCCCCCCCCATTCTTTATATACAAGAATAGACTATTTCATAACATTTGGAAAAGATAAAGACAAAATAAACACCTGTGGAATTGGGACAGTAGA
Organism: Mobula hypostoma; assembly: GCF_963921235.1. NCBI lineage: Eukaryota > Metazoa > Chordata > Chondrichthyes > Myliobatiformes > Myliobatidae > Mobula > Mobula hypostoma. The sequence continues at coordinate 141,578,347 of NC_086103.1, forward strand.
TTTAAGTGACCATGCATCTATGTATTTATCTGTTGATTTTGACCTGCAACCAAAGAATACTATACGGAAACGAAATTCAAGTCGACTCAGTGATCCCTATTTTAAGGAACAAATTAAGAAATTGGTCTTTACTTAGAGTTCAACAATAATGCAGAGGTTTCACCTCCCATTCTATGGGATACTCTGAAGGCTGTCTTAAGAGGGAAAATTATAGTGATATATTCAAATAAGAAAAAAAAATGAATAAAACATTAGAGGACTTACAAAACAAGCTGAAGGAACTAGAAAAAAAACACAAATTGAGTTTGGTGCAGGATACATTAGAGGAAACTTTAAAAATTAGGAACAAAATTAATAGTTTGGCTACACAAGAAATCAGGAAAAATCTAATGTTTTTGAAACAGGGACACTATGAAAGTGGATCTAAATCTATGAAAATACTGGTGTGGAAACTGGAAAAAAGATAGCAGAAATAACAATTCATAGAATTAGGGATCCAAGAACAAAAGTGATAAAAAAAATAAGCTAAGTGAAATTCAGGAAGCTTTTGAAGTGTTTTACAAAACTCTATATTCTAAAGTTCCAGGAGGAAGCATAACCCAAATTGATACCTACCTGAATTCTCTAGAGTTACCCACTTTAAACGAAGAATAAAATAGAACAACGACTGCTGACATAACTGAAGCTGAACTAAGAACTGCAATTAGCAAGCCTTAAGTTAAGTAAATCACCAGGATCAGATGGATATACGGCAGAGTGGTATAAAGAGTTTAGAAGTGAGTTACTCCCCACACTGAACTGGCCCTAAGAAAGGCGCAAATGCCACCCAGCTGGAAGGAGGCGATAATCTCAGCTATACCGAAAGAAGGCAAGGATAAAATGGAATGTGGGTCATTTAGACCAATATCTGTTCTTAATGTAGATTATAGATTATTTACCTCCATCATGGCCAAACGATTAGAAGAGTTTCTACCCACACTGATACATAATGATCAGACAGGTTTTATACAACAACGCCAAACACAAGACAATATAGGAAGGACACTTCACATTATGGATCATATACAAAAAAAATAAAATTAAAGCAATAGTAATAAGCGTGGACGCAGAAAAGGCATTTGATTCGGTTAATTGGAATTTTCTTTACAGAGTTTTACATAGATTTGGTTTACATGACACAATTATTAAAACTATACAGGCACTATATGACAATCCTACTGCCAGGATTAAAATCAATGGATATTTATGAAATATTTTTACCCTAGAAAGGGGCTCGAGACAGGGTTGTGCATGGTCACCGCTACTCTTCGCATTACATCTGGAACCATTAGCTCAATACATCAGACAAAATGAAGATATCAGGGGAATTACTATTAAAGGGACAGAGCATAAATTGGCCTGTTATGCGGATAACATTTTGATCTATCTAGGGCAACCAACATAATCTTTACTTAAATTGATGCAATCCTTTGAACAATATGGTCAATTAGCAGGATACAAGATCAACATAGATAAAACCCAATTACTTTCATATAACTATAGCCCATCAACAGAAATTGAAAGTAGATATCCCTTGGCATAGCAAACAGAGTCTTTCAAATATTTGGGCATCATCATGCCAAAAGATTTGGCAAAATTATCAGAGTGCGATTTTTTTTATAGATTATGAAGACACGCAGTCCTCTTTTATTGTCATTTAGTAATGCATGCATTAAGAAATGATACAATATTTCCTCCAGTGTGATATCACAAAACACAGGACAGGCCAAGACTGAAAAAAAACCAACAAAACCACATAATTATGACATATAGTTACAACAGTGCAACAATACCATAACTTGATGAAGAAGTCCATGAGCACAGTAAAAGTTCAAAGTCTCTCAAATGTCCCACATCTCACGCTGACGGGAGAAGGAAGAAAAACTCTCCCTGGTCCAACTCTGAGTCATCCGAAAACTCTGATCAGCTCTGATCAGCTGTCCGACACCGAGTACTGAGCGCCTTCTCTATGTGAGTGATTCGACCTCCATCTCGGTAGCCAACAGCAGGCAAAGCCAGGGATTTTGAGGCCTTCCCTCCAAAAGATTCCCGACCACGCAGTAACGATAGCAGCGAACGAGCTTTTCAGAAATTTTTCCAGATGTTCCTCTGTGCTTTCACGTCTGTCTCCATCAAAACAGAATTGTCCATGGCCCCTATTTAATGGATACAATATCATTTTTCACCGGAGGGCTGCGCATGCGCAGCGCGCTGCTTTCTCTCCTCCCGCCTATATATTTGCCTATATATTAAATTAAGGAAGACATAACACGATGGACTGCCTGGCCTGCTGCGTTCCACCAGCATTTTGTGTGTGTTACAAGATGGAATCTTAATTCCTTTCTTTAGTCTCAGTTCAAGGATTGAATCCATTAAAATGAATATATTGCCCAGACTATTATATCTCTTTCAGACCCTACCAATAGAGATGAACCAAAATCAATTCAATGAATGGCACAAAATGTTATCAAGGTATATATGGCAAGATAAAAGACCTAGAGTTCATCTCAAAACTTTGCAATTAGCCAGGGAAAAGGGGGGATGGGACCTACCTTCTCTTCGAGATTATTATTTTGCAGCACAGATGAGAGCAGTGATATGCTGGTGCAACCCATCATATGACGCTCAATGGAAAAACATTGAAGAGATGATACCTTCCATCCCCTTACAGGCAATTTTGGCTGATAGCAACCTACAAAGTTATATAAATACTATTGATAACCCATGGGTGAAATGGACTCTTAAAATTTGGAGAACTATTATAAAAGAATGTAAACTAGAGGGAGATATTGTAATTCTCAAATGGTGTGCATATGACTCAGATTTAATGCCGAATAAACTGGATGCTAGATTTAAGGACTGGACAGCTAAAGGAATAACAGTTCTATGCAATATAATGAAAGAAGGAACACTGTTCAGTTTTGAAATGCTTAAAGAGAAATACTTATTAGAAAATCAAGATTTTTAATCGCTATTTGCAGATGTGACATTATTTTAACAGGAGGGTGAAAAATGTAACCGAGGCAAGTACATGTTTGATAGAACTGTTTAGAAAAGCATAAATCAGATAATGGTAGTAGAATCATTTCAAGTATGTATAAGGGTCTGTCAAATCTGAAAACACACGCAACTTCATACATTAAAACAAAATGGGAGAAGGAAGGAGGGATAACTATCTGAGGAAGAATGGGCAATAATATGGAGGTATCAATGGAAATGTATAAGTTCACAGAAATGGAGGGAGTTTGGGTGGAAAAACCTGATAAGATATTTTATTACACCCTCTCAGAAATCCCATGATAGGAACCTCCCTGTTTGCTGGAGAAATTGTGGAAATCAAAATGCAAACCATTAGCATATGTTCTGGAATTGCCCCGTTATCAAAGACTATTGGAGTGGGATACACAATGCCCTACGAGACATTTTTAAATGTGAAATACCCTTAGAGAGTAAGACCATATATTTTAGAACCTCAAGAATGGTTGAAAAGAGATAAATATTTAATGAATATACTGCTGGTGGCTGGTAAAAAGACTCCTACCAGGAAATGGTTATCACAGGAGAGCCCAACTTTAAAGGCATGGGTGGAAATTACAATGGACATTTACAAAATGGAGAAGATAACAGCAACTGTCAATCATAAATTGGAGCAATTTGATACATACTGGGAAAAATGGTTTAACTACATAACTCCCCATAGGCCTGATTTTATTCTCACAAGTCAATGATTATGTTGTAAAAAAAAATCACTCCCTACTTGTACATAGTTTTCTTCTTGTTTGTTCATTCTTTTCTATAAGTGTATACCTCAGATAAATACTATGTGGAGATTTGTGGCAAACATGAATATATGATATATACATACAGTATCTGAAATACATCTTACGGAAATGTTTGTATGATGCTGAATTTCAATTAAAGATAAATTACAAAAAAAACCAAAGTGGTTGATGGCTGTTCCCAATACTAGTATATTCAATAGAATTAACAGACTCTAGTAGCTTTCAGAGATATGGTAGCATTGCGGTTTAGTCATTGGTCTTGTATCCAGAGGGCTAACCTGTGATGTGGGATATTCTGTATGTTTGGCTCCCACTACAGCTGTAGGATAATTTAAATGTTGGTAGTTATTATCTAAAATCAAAATATAGTTTAAGAAATAGTGATCACAGAACCATCAGACTGTTGGGGAAAAAAGCCAATTCACTGATGTCCCTCGGAGAAGGAGTTTGATTTGGACAATACCAGACTCCAAACCCATGAGTTTGATGGCTTTTAACTGCCCTTTAAAATGTTCCAACTAGCCAGTCAGTTCTACAGGCAGGAATGAACAATAAATATCAACCTTGCCCTAATCCTAACCCAAAGAGAAATTAATTTAATTTAAAAGAAAGTCCATCCATACTTAATATATTTGACAGTCACTTATTGTCCTTCTCTATATTTCCCTCCATTAATATGTCTATCTCAAAAGAACTTGGCTTTATAGTTAGCTATCCATTCTAGTTGAGCAAGACATCACTCTCAGGACCTCTTTATTTCTGGCCCCTAGCATTGCCTCAGAAGATCTCCTCCTCTTCATCTCTGAGATGTGATATTCCCCAAAGATGTATGCTCAGCATACACATATGCACTGACAATACCATGCCCTACTTCCATCGTCTTGCTGCTACTGTGGACAGGTTGCTGGTCCAATATTCCATCCTAGAAGAAGCACAGTTTCTTTTGATTAGGCTTTGGGAAGGTCATTTGCACTTGGCATAAACATAATCTGCTGTTAGTTCTCTCCTGAATCTCATCACAGACTGACCCAGAGTAATTATCCTTTCTAACTGAGAGTTTGTTCTATCTCACATGCTGTCAGGCATGGCAGTGTGATACTAAATCAGCCAGAATGGAATGGCAGAGCAGACTCAATGGTCCAACTGGCCTAATTCTGCTACTATGCATTATGGTCCGTCAGTCGGTCTGTCTGTTTGCAAAGTAAGGCTATGCTTCTTCTCCCTTTCCATTATGGCCGAAACATTCATTGGAGTAACACACACACAAAATGCTGGCAGAATTCAGCAGGATAGTTCAAATTTAAGGTAAATTTATTAATAAAGTACATTTACATCACCTTATACAACCTGGAGATTCATTTTCTTGCGGGCATACACAATAAATCCAAGAACCACAATAGAATCAGTGAAGGACCGCACCCAACAGGGAACGGACAAACAACCAATGTGCAAACAACAACAACAAACTGCAGGTACAAAAGAGAGAAGAAAAAATAATAATAAATAAGCAATAAATATCGAGAACAAGAGATGAAGAGTCCTTGAAAGTGAGTCCATAGGTTGTGTGAACAGTTCAGTGATGGGGCGAGTAAAGTTGCCCCCTCTGGTTCAAGGGCCTGCGGCTGAGAGGTAGTAACTATCCATGAACCTGGTGCTGTGGGTCTTGAGGCTCCTATACCTTCTTCCTAATGGCAGCAGAAAGCATGGCCTGGGTGGTGGGGGCCCTTGATGGATGCTGCTTTCCTGTGACATCGCTCCATATAGATGTGCTCAGTGGCGGGGAGGACTTTCCCCATGATGAATGGGGCTGTATCCACTACTTTTTGTAAGATTTTCCATTCAAGGGTATTGGTGTTTCCATATCTGGCTGTGATGCAACCAGTCAATATATTCTCCACTATACGTCTATAGAAGTTTGTCAAAGTTTTAGAAGTCATGGTGAATCTCCACAAATTTCTGAGGAAGTATATCAGTACCATGCTTTCTTCGTAATTACACTTACATGCTAGGCCCTGGATAGATGGTCTGAAACGATAACACTGAGGATTTAAAGTGGCTGTCCCTCTCCACCTCTGATCCCCTGATGATTATTGGCTCATGGAACTCTGGTTTCCTCCTGGAGTCAATAATCAACTCCTTGGTCTTGCTGACATTGAGTGAGAAATGGTTTTTGTGGCACCATTCAGCCAGATTTTCAGTTTCCCCCTGTATGTTGATTCATCCCCACATTTGATTTGGTCAACAGTGATGTCATTAGCAAACTTGAGTACGGCACTGGGGCTGCGCTTAGCCTCACAGTCATAAGTATAAAGCAATTAGAGTTGGGGAGCTAAGCACATGGCCTTGTGATCCAAGGCTTGTGATTAGGTAGCAACTATGGAGGGAAATTAATAGTTGACCTGCTGAGTTCCTCCAGCATTTTGTGTGTGCTGCTCAAGATATTCAACATCCGTAGAATCTCGTGTCTCTGAAACATTAATTTGTGCTTTCTATCGCTTTTCTAAACTAAACATTCAAATGTTCTTAGGGTCAGCTTCATGTTCTTCGCTCACAATCATTTTTGTGCCAGCTTCCTACATCTACTTCAAACGTGATCTTGGCCTGCCATTTTTTGAATTGGATCCTTGCCATTTCTCCAGTGCATCTGATTTAAAATTCTCATCCTAGTGTTTAAATCCTTTCCATTCCTAGTTTCTTCAGCTCTGTATTCTATAAGAATTACCCTCCATTGTGTAATGTGTAAATAAATATCTCCTTTGCCTATTTTATTTTAGGATCGATATTTTCACGAGTTGAAGAGGATTATCTATGGAACAGCAAGCAGCTAGGGCCAGAGTCACCATTTGTACTTCTTAATACTTTGCTTTATTTTAACACTAAACACTTTGGGTTAAGGACCATTGAGCAGCATTTGAGACTTTCGTTTGGAAATGTTGTCAAGAAATGGAATAAAAACTCTGACAATACTGTATGTATTCGATACGAGGTCCCTGCTTTGTGTACAAATGACAATCAAGGTAAGAAATTAGTTGGAGCAATACAGATTACTGTTTATTTACTCATCTTATGCTTGCACCAGTACATTTCTGATCTTTTTTTCCCCCCTTTGCCTTCTGGTGCATATCTGCCTCTGTGATGTGCTGCTTCACAAGCTCATTTTTAATTTGAAAACATCTTGCAGTATGCCCTCTGGTGACCTGAACAACAGAAATCAATAATAGATTGTACAAATGGGCATCAATTGTAACTTCAGAAAGCTCTGTTAATCATAGTTTTCTCCCCCCGCCCCCAAATGGAACCCATAGAGCCAAAGGTACTAAACATATTCCCAGAGCTAATTGGCTTCAGTCCAAGCTACACAATGTATTCACTCCTACTACTACAGAATAACTTAAATTGTTACTTCTCCAGGGTCTCTCAAGCCCCAATGCTTAAGGAGCTGAATGGTAAGTGCATTGTGCAAGCAAAAGAAATTCTGTCACAGTATGTGATCTGGCTTATATGCACTGCCACCTGAAGCCGGCAGGCAGTTCCTTAATTCAACTGGTAGCTCAGAAATTAGCACCGGGCCATGGTTGCTTGTAATGAATGAAATGTCTTTTCTGGTCCCTCATGGCCATTATTGCCAATACTAGATATTTAAAAAGCCCTGGAGGCAGATCATTAAAAATGGTTCCCCTCCTTTGAAAATTAACATTTCCTATAATTGCAAACAATCTTATGTTTACATTTGGGGCTTTGAATGCTACCATCTTAGTTTTCAAGAAAACATAAATGTTTTAATAGGTGACTATTTGCATTTATGTTTTCTTGAATACTTAGCTACAGGAATCATTTAAAGATTGGAATAATGTAACGCACATACAGAAAATAAACACTGCTAGATATACAGTCTTATGATTTGTTTGCGTAAAGACATGTTTTAACTATATCAACAGATTTAAAGTGATTAAATTGTATTTTTAGACAAAATTACACCAGGAAAACGAAAACGTGAGGAGGATGAGCTTATATTTGAACAAAGAGAAAATGCAGCTAATCCTTCAAGATGTCCTGTAAAAATGTTTGAGTGCTACCTATCAAAGTGGTAAGGTTAAAGCTAACAGAGTCAACGTGAACAATTTTTTAAGCACTTGATTACCTTTACAATGAAGGATATTGTTTTTCTTAATTCATTCTCCGGATATGAGTATCTGGCAAGGCCAGAATTGATGCCCATTAATTGCTCTGAAAAAAGTATTAAATTTATAGACTAGTTTGCAACTGCAGACTCTCACATCGTTGTGGTACAGGTAGCAGAAATACGCTGTGGAATTCATGAATCACAACCAAAAACGGTTTGGGATACAGAATAAAAATTTGCTGTTATAAAATTTATATGGAGAAAATAAGAGCTATAATTTTCAACTGACTTTTCTTGGCACAACATCAGATGATATGGCTTCAAATAATGGAAAATCGTATGCATTGTTTTCTTGGATTGCAACTTCCCACAACTTGGGCACCTATACTACTAAAGTTACACGCTGATTACAGTAGTTATGTCAAGAATGTCTCAATTATAGCATGCTAGAGAAAACAACATTGTTATAGATCTATTAAATGTTAAAGTACATCTGACCAGAGATTTAAAGCAAGGTATCTGTAGGCTTTTAGGTAATCAAAGTGAAGGAATTGTTTGGGAAGGTGGGGAAAAGCAACATGTTTGGTTGATGGGGTAAATGATTTCCTTCAGTTCCACAATGATTCCATCATAAATATTTGAATGGAGACCATCTGCTAGAGCCTCTTCTTCTGGATTATTTAATTTTAATTTCCGTGCAAAATCAAGCCACATCTCTGATAAAGGAATCATGAAGTCCCTCTTCATTGTTATACAGGCACAGGAGAGGCTACAAATGCTGGAAATGTGAAGTTACACACAAAATGCTGAAGGAACTCAGTAGGACAGGCAGCATTTATGGAATCTATTTTAGATTTGATTATTTTATGATTAATTTAGGTATAATAATGTTTCCTTCCACAAAATTGAATTTTATTATTCAATTATGTATGTTTCTAGTTTAATCTTGTTTAACTTGTTTTAATTGTATGCTTCCTGTGTTGCAATTAGTACAGGTAAACTGCTCTGATAATTTCCGATTAAAACAGGTTAGGAACTCAATGAACTTGAGTAGCAAGTTAGCAAGGTATTTTACAGAAATGAGGTGAGAAAGCCTAAAAGCATAATGTAACTTTCTCACCTCATTTCTGTAAAATACCTTGCTAACTGTTGCTATTCATGTTCCTTATCACCTGATCTGTTTTGCCTCTATTTAGTTTTTTTTGCCTTGCACTTGACTCTTTAGCACCTCTACCGAACTTCTGACAGGTCTACCTATTCCCCCACCCACCCAGTTTTTCCCACAAGTGCTGCTTGACGACTGAATTCCTCCAGCATTTGTTTTTGTTTCCACATTCTAGCAGCTGCAGTTATATTTGTTTTGCAGTTTAATCTGACTACTCAAATTCATTAATTAACTGAAAGTACATAAGTTTACAAACTTCCAACACTTTACTGAATTCCCACGTTTACCATCATTCCTGACTTCCTCATGCTTTTGCAACCACAGTACTTATAAGTGGCATTCTTGCAACCACAGGACTAGAATGCAAAACTGTCCAAGTTTCAAAATAAATCTTCCAGAGAAAGATAAATGAAAGGCAATTATATAATTTTCAGTTTCAATTACAAGCCATCAAATGAAAGAGGGGTACAGTGAGTTCAGTGGAATTTGTTAATTAGTCAAGTTAACTCTACAAGTTAGACTGAAATAAAGTAATGTAGTGCTGCATTACAAGAATTCTTTTTGAAATATATTCAGTCTCCAACCTGTATGTATTCAGCCCTAGAATTGTGATCATGATCATAGTATTGCAAGATTTAACTCTGGGAAATTAATTTGAGGAAATTTTTATTCATATAGCATTTTTTTAAAAAAACAAAGTGATAAGCAAATATTGAGCTTGTCAGTGACAGTGATGTGTAGCATCAGTACTTGCTGTGAAATCAAAAGTGATCAGTTATGTGATGAGAGCAATTGGCAGTCCATTGTGAAAGTCCATTTAAGATGAGAGTATGGAACAGTACAGAGCTGGACAGGCTTACTGGCTCACTGGTTTGTGCAGATCTTGATGCCAGTTTATCCCCCATGTCCTTCTGTTTATCATCCATATCCGTCCATTCCCTTCATATTCATGCGTCCTTCTAAATGCCTCTTAAATCCATCAAACCGCCTGCTTTCACTACAAGCCCTTGTAATTTATCGCAGGCACATTGTAGTCTGCATAAAAGAACCTAACACCACTTTAAACAAATCCCCTTCTCCTCCCCCCCCCCAACCTTAGAAGTATGTTTTCTGGTGCTTGACATTTCTTTCTGGGGGAAAAGATCCTGACTATGACTCTAATAATTAAAAACAAAGCTCTATCCAATTTCCTGACCTTCCCTCAGCCTCTGACACTCTAGAGAGAAATTACCCAAGTTTTTCCAACCTTTCCTTAAAGCTCATACCTTCTAATGTAGGTAGCATCTTTGTAAACCTCTTATGCACCCTCTCTAGAGTTTCCACATCCTTCCTCTAATGGGGTGACCAAATCCACGCACAATACTCCAAGCATGATCTGACTATAAAGTTTTATATACCTGCAGCATAATGTCATGCCCTGGTTTAAGACCATGCTTCATTTTATTTTCTCAATACAATAAATGTTCCTTTAATTACATCATACAATCAAGTATTTCAGTTTTGCTGTTTAAAATAAAAATTTGGTTGATAAATCCGGCTTGCTGAATTAGCCAATGGGATTTGTTTTGTTAACATTTTTCTAGAGAGCGTGGGATTGAGGAAGAATGGAAATGGCTGACAAACATTGGAGAAGAATATGGTGAAACGTTCACAGAACCCATGTGGAAGGACAGATGCTGATGTTGGGAAATTCTCATGCAGACAATGGTCTCACAGAGAATGTGCAGATAACTCTTAGCTAGTTAGCATACCACATTGAAGGAAGTTCGACTTTTTTCCTTGGATATTGCATGAATATTTGTTTGCTGGGGCAGGTTCTTCAGCGCAAAAGCATTTCATGTTGTGAGTAAACTAAGTGAATTAAACTGGATTGATTACGCAACAATGAGCTCCGATTACACGCACAATATAAACTATTAGTTATATATATATATCATAGGCCTTTACTTTATCATGTGCTAACTAGCTAATTAAGAGTGATCTGTACATTCTCCGTGAGACTATTGTCTGCATGAGGATTTGCCAACATCGGCATCTGTCCTTCCACATGGGTTCTGTGAACATTTCACCATGTTCTTCTCCAATGTACGTCAGCCATTTCCATTCTCCTTCCTCAATCTCATGCTCTCTCTGGAAAAAATGTTAACAAGACAAATCCCATTGGCTAATTCAACAAGCCTGATTTATCAACCGAATTTTTATTTTAAACAGCAAAAATGAAATACTTGATTGTATGCATTTTGAGAAAATCTGCTGAAAATCGTGGTCTTAAACCAGGGTATTATAATAACTACTTCCTTACTGTCATACTTAACACCCCTACCAAGGAAGACAAGAATGCCATATGCCCTCTTTGCTGCATTATCCATTTGCTAAGCACATTCAATTAACTTTAAACAAGATGCTTCTGTATCGCAATGCTGTTAAGGGGTCTCCCAAAGTGCAACAACTCACACTTACCCAGATTAACTCCATCTGCCACCAGGAGCTCAGCACTGATACCTGGGGAACATTACTGGTCACAGATCCCCAGCCACAATAACAGCCTTCTGTCCCTACTCTGTCTTCTATGGGCCAGCCAGTTCTGAACCCAAACTTACAATTCATCCTGGGTCCCATGCATCCTTATCTCTTAAATCAACTTGCCATGAGGAGCCTTAATAAATACCTTACTAAGGTCCATGTAATAAAGTTCACAACCTTACTCTCATGAAGTTCCTTTGTCATTACCTCAAATTGTCAAGTTTGTATGGCATGATTTGTCTTGCACAAATCCATGCTGATTATCTATAAGCAGGCCATTCCTTTCCATATGTGCATAAATCATATCCCTCAGTATCCTTTCCATGACCTTCCCTATCATTGACAAAAGGCACCTGGATTAGCCCTATTTACCCTCCTGAGTAGCACCTAGCAAACTTTCCAATAAGGACATTAGTTCACATGCAAACCACCTTGTTTATACAAGTCCAACCTACCCTGCAAGGGAGCCAAGTAATGTATAAATCTGAAACCCTCCCTCCTGCACCAGCTCCATAGCCCTGTATTGCACCTATATCTATTTCTCACCTCACCAGCACCTGGCATGGGTAATATTCCAGAGATTACAGCTCTGGAATTCTTTCTTTTTAAAATAAGCTTTCTACCAAGCTCCTAAAATCCCTTTGCAGAACCCCATCTCTGCCACTGCCTATGTAACAGACACCTACATGGACCACAACCTCTATTCACCCTCCCCTCTCAGTATGTCCTGCACCTGCTTTGAGACATCCCTGACCTTGGCACCAGGAGGCAATGCATCAAGGTGTTTCTTGATTGTGCAGAAACACCTTTCTGATTCGTTTACTGTTGAGTGCCCTATTCTCAAGAGATGAGAATGGGGTAACTTAAGAGTTGAGAATGAAGCAGTAAGAGCAATTTTAAATGATAGATCTATAGAAGGAAATCTTTAAATAGAAGTTTGAAAAAGTACAAAATAAATATTTCTGCATGTAAACAGCACTCCTTGATATTATGCGCAAATGTCAGTAATCATATACAGTTGAGTTCCTACCTAAAAACTGAACACAACATTCTAACTCTGAAGGGTTGTACCCAGAAGGAGCAGTTTGGCCATGAAGCCAATAGTAGCTCTTATTCAGTTACTCCCACTCCTGTGGCGTGTCTCCATAACCTGATTATTTTCCTTCTTGGATGTATATTGATTCCTGTTTCAAAGTTACTATTGAATCTATTTCTCAGTCAATTTATGTTTTAATTTTCACAAATTGCATTTTTTATAGATTGTGGTACATTTTATCAAAATTATAAATGGGGTGGGTGAAAGGAATTGGGAAATGACGGATTTTTTTCTGGATCTATTCTACAATTGACTCTGGTTTATATATTTCTTTTGTCCTCTAGCCCTCCAAATCTACAACAGAGAACCGACCTCTTTTATCTACAGCCTGAACACTCCAGCACCCCTGATGGCCCAATTTGGTTCTCCAGTATCCCTTTGGACCGCAACATCTTAGAACATATGCTTGTACGGATTCTTGTGATAAAGGACATATATGAAGGAAACGAAAGGGACAATTCTGAAGCAGATGAAGATGATGTTGATTGAAATTCCCCTACAATAGTGACACTGAAGTTGGGCAAAGAAACATGACAGTGTATTGAGAGGCCACTAGGATATAATACAGGGAAACTATGATGTGGATTTCCTGGATCAGCCCTCTATAATTGAGTTTGTAGCAATATACCCAGATTGGGTATTATGTAAATAACCCTAAATGAGAGGAGAATAGCAGATGTTAGCAGTCTCCTTAGTGACTTTTAGGATATGTATACTTTAAAACAACTGCTCAAGTTTTTTTAATTATTTATTGAATTGGTTTGTTGTCAGAATGTCAGAAAGCATTTCCATTTGTAACTTTTTACATTACAAATTAAGGATCTCAAATGTGTTGTGTAATTTTTTTTCTGAATTTAAGAAAAATTTGCATTAAAACAAACTACAGTGTTTTGGAATTCCCCTTAATAAGGAAGGGATGGTTTAAATGGGTGCTATCTCCACCGGATAGGTTTGCATCTACGTAATTAATATAGTCTTAGCACTATAAATCAGTTTAGAGCTAGCCTCCTGATGGGTGTCCTTTCACAAACATACCAGTTGGTGGAGTTTTCACCACAGATTCTGTAAGCATTAATTATTTGTTATGCTGATGGATGGTGCAGTCTATTTTAATTCTCTGTAAAATAACTGCTTTTATGGAAAGAAGTCATGAAATAAAGAATTAAGAGGATTACTGAAAGCTGGCTGAATGTCATAGTAGAAGAAAAACCAGGGAAATAATCTACATGTACTCTAAATCTGTAGAGTAAAATAAATGTGTTTTTTAAATTAATATAGTTCAGCTGCTTAAGTAACTCTTTAAAAATGTGGCTCAAACCTGGAGTGTACTCCTTACCACAAGAGCTGAGGCATCACACAAAAATATGGGAAAGTCTGAAATGATAATTCTGAGCTTTGTAGCAGAATAATCACAGAATTCTTGCATGTAAACATTTCTTCATTAATTTGATTTGGCTCAATTAACTCTCACCTACAGAGTGGGATTTTAATTGTATCAGAATTTATATAGTACAGCGGTTCCCAACCTGGGTCTTGTTTAATGGTATTGGTCCATGACATTAAAAAAGTTTGGGAACCCTTATAAGTGGGTACCCTATTGGAATAAAGCATCACATATCATAAATTAGAAAGTGTATTACCATTTCTTCATTGTTGTTGGGTCTAAATCTTATGGCTTCCTCCTCATTGGCACAAAAGAGTGTTAAGATGGTGGCTCAGTTGACAGAGGTGTATCTAAAAAAGGTAGGTCGGTACCTAAATTAAACACAGCTTCACTGTACTATTCACAATTCACACAAGAGCATTGACTTTATAATGAATGATGTGTTAATATGTGCAACCTGATGAAACAGAATTCTATGTTCAAGCAATGTTTGTTTTTCAGACTATTTGCAGAACCCTGTAATACTTAACAGTGATTCTCTATGTTTATGGTGATTTGCCTTGTGTTGCACAGCCACTCTAATCGAAAAGCTTCCACTTTTGATAGCAGATACAAGGGAAGCTGCAAAGCTAGAGAATGAAAAGGCAGAAAGTAGAGAGCTCTTTTCAGTCTGGATTGTCAAAGCAACTCACCAGATGATGTTACCAATAGATGCAGTCTAATTCCCCAGTCAAGAACAACTTCCAATTTGACACCCTTCTGCTGCTGTTAATCAAATTTTCATGGTTATGGCGAAATAAAAGTTGATGCCAATCATACGAACAGTTATTGCTGTGGAAGAGCCAACTTTGGATGGTACCATCTTGATGTATGTGCCATTTTGTTAGTCAGAAGACCCTAATTATAAACTCAAGTAATTTCCTGGCAATACATTTAGGCTAACAGTTAGTCTGTAATCCCTGCTATCCCTTTCAGCTTTCTTAAATAGAAAAGGGTCATGGAGAATTATTCAATCTAAAGTACTTCCCAAATCAAGAAGGCAGGTCATAATTGGTTGAATAGCCAGGCAGAAGACCACCTGCCCATTCACCTCCTCCCTCACTTCTAGTCAAGGCCTCAGACAGTCCTTCCAGGTGAGGCAACACTTCACCTGTAAACCCGTTGGGGTCACCTTTCGTATATGGTGCTCCTGATGTAGCCTCCTCAATATTGGTGAAACCCTATGTAAATTGGGGGACTGCTTTGTCAAACACCTTCACTCTGTCCACTTAAATTGGAATTTCCTGGTAGCTAACCTTTTTAATACCTATTCCCATTTCCGTTACAACATGTCCGTCCATGGCCTCCTTTTCTGCCACGATGAGGTCACGCTCAGGATGAAGGAGCAACACCTCATATTCCATCTAGGTATCCTTCAAAGTGATAGTATGAATATTGATTTATCGTAATTTTTCTTTCTTTTTCCTTTTCCCCTCTTCCTTCCCACTCTGGCTGCTTACCTCTTCTCACCTGTATCACCTACCCTTGGTGCCCCCTCCTTCCTTTCTCCCACGGTCCAGCAGATTCCTTCTCCACCAGTCCTTTACCTATCCCACCCACCAGGCTTCACCTATCACATTCTAGCTTGACCTCCTCTTCCGCACCCCCCCCCAACCAACTTTTTATTCTGGCATCTTCCGCCTTCCTTTCCAGTCTAGATGAAGGGTCTTGGCCCATTTATTCATTTCCGTAGATGCTGCTACAAGATAATTGATATATTTAAAAGGGTATTCTGTATACATTTTTAAATTTATTTTCAGATCTGGGCATCGCTGTAATGTCAGCATTATTGTCCGTTACTAATTGCCCTCAAGAAGGCGATGATGAGCCACCTTGAACCACTTTTCTTTCAATATTCCCTTGGCACCATTACGAATGGAGTTCCCAGATTTAGATCCAGCCACAAATGCAGAACCTGCAATACATTTCCAGGTCAGGATAGTGTGCATCTTGGAGGAGAACCTGCAGGGGTAGTGATGTTACTGATGATTGTGGTGGCAGAGGTAGCAAGTGCAAGAGGATTTCTGAGCAAGCAACTGCGGAGCATTTGTAGATGGCAGATATTATAGCCAGAGTGTACTAGTGCTGGAGGGATTGAATACTCAAGGGTTAAAGGGGTGCCAGTCAAGAATGCTGCTTTGTCCTGGGTGGTGGTCAGCTTGAACTCATTCAGGTGAACAGGCAGATTCAATCACATTCCTGATTTGTTTCGTGTAGGTGGTGAAAAGGCTTGATGATGCCACTGAATGTCAAGGATAGACAGTTTAAACTTTAAGCTCTCAATTGTTAGAGACAATTTGGCCTGGAACCTTTGTGGCACAAACATAACATAATTTCAGACTACTTGTATGACGTAGGAATTTGGAGAAACAAGAAATCAATTTTTACTGAATATAATGCATTTAATTGCATAATGATGCTGGTGCTTTGCAATAGTTCAACTAAGCTAAAATGTCTTGTTGATGATTTTCATTTGTACTTGGTGTCTGAGGCTTCTTGCTTAAGTGTCCAACAATAATCAGCCAGCATTGATGGATTCCAGTTGCCCTGATACCGTTTCTTCAGGACCGCAATGTCCTGGTAAAACCTTTCACCCTGCCAAGATTCGAAGGGAAGTAGTCTAAATGGGAATGCAGAAAATGAATCTTTAGTGGCGTATTGCACTTTATAGTTTTTCATGCTTGAAATATGTCGACCAGCTGTACATGGTTTGGTGCTCTGTAGTTGCCAAGAAAATTTTCAACGACATCCTTGAATGCCTTTCATGCAATTTTCTCTGGTCCCACTGGAATTTCTTCAAAGTGCCTATCCTGATGACCTGTTTGATTTGTGAACCAACAAAAATCCCTTCTTTAATCTTGGCATCAGTTATTCTGGGAAACATCTGCCTCATATATTGAAATCCTTCAGGGAGATTTTTGTGCCTGGTGACAGCAGATTCTATCCTTGCAGTCCTGAACCCAGTAATTCTGCTTTTGCCTTTGACAAACCCAAGTCACTGACCAGATCATTTAATGCATATTGAGTTATCAACATAAAGGGTTAAAAATCTGTATCAGTATCGTTTATCATTCCTGGCTCGTGCATCATAGCATCTTCATCTGCCTCTTCTAGACTCCGTGTATCTGGTGGCTTTGGTACTGGAAGACAATCGTCAAGCGGCTCAGTTCTCATGGCTGAAGGAAGATTGGGGTATTCAATGGATTTCTTGTTTCCAGTAGAGAAACCAGACACACTGGTCATTGGGACATCAAACAGCATTGATTTCCAAATAATTGAACCAAGCTCTAAGATCGAGAGCACATGCGCAACAAATGTGAGGAGCCCAGACCTTATCTTGGATGCGAATTTTACACCCAATGTAGAGCTTATTATCCTTCTTAATATGGGGAGTCATACTTCATCTTAATGAGGTGTCACCACAAATATAACAAAGTATCGTGGCTGTTGCAACATTGGCGAGACATTTTGCTATCACAATTACTCCTGAAAATATAATCACTTTATTATAATGAGTACACACAAAATGCTATGGCTGTGGAGCATGCACATCAACATGATCACAAACACAATGCATAGAATGGCGTGTGTGTGTGATGCTTTTACAACCTGTCCTGCTGTACAGCATCCGCCCTGTCTCAGCATGCCCGGACAAAATAGAAAACTCTTCAGCTTACATTGTGGGCAACATTTTAATTGACTTGAATTATGAACTGAAATAAAGATAGGTGGTTTGGAAAAAAATGGTGCGTGTTAGGGAGATTTCATGGTTGTTTTCATGATCAGCTAGCCCAAAGTCCATGTTACATGCAAAAATATTCAGGAAGCAAAATCTTTATTGTCCAGTGCCATTGACCAAGCTATTCCTGTACATTTAAAAGGCACTAGTTCTTAAGCACAGGTCTTCAGTACAACAGCTGGAATGTCATCCAGGTCTGTAACTAGTGCTCTCCGCTGTTTCTTGAAACTGAATTAGTTGAAGAATGACTTCTCCGGTGGCTGGTATAATCTATTCAGCACTTCTAGCTGAACATGGTAACAAATATTTCAATATTCTCTTTGGCACAATGGACCTAGTCATTATTGTGGATGGGATATACATTCTTGGAGCCACCTCCTCCTGTAAGCTGCTTAATTATTCTTCATAACAATGTGATAGGACTACACAGCTTCAATGGGATCTGCTGGCTGTTCGTTTGCTAAGCTCTGTCAATTGCATGCTCCCCAGCATGCAACTTATCCTTTCCTGTAGTTTCTTTGAACTTTCACCTCTTCATTTGTAGCTACTTCTCCCACCATTTTGCACTGCTCTTCGAAACAAGATTGATCCCCTTGCTTGATGACAATGGTAGTGTGAGGTACTGTACGTGCCAGACCTGGATATCAGTGACACTCATTGTAGATGCTCAGTTTCTTGCTGTCAAATCTGTTCCGAGTGTTACCCTTTTATAGCGACCCCCACTGGTGTCCTCCTTGTGGGGACAGGGCTTTGTTACTACATGGTCTGCACAATTCTGCCAATGTTATCATCAGCCAAAGGTAGATTAGCAAAGGTAAAGTCAGGTAGGTTTATCCCTCATGCTGGTTCAGTCAGCACCTGCCACAAACCTAATCTGCCCATTTTTGTCCTTCAGGATTTAGCCAGTAATGCATCTAATCTACTCTTGGATAGTTACCTGTTTGAGGGACAGCAATTTAGATTCCAACCTCCAGCTGTTGTGAGGACTTTAAATTTAAATGGGATGGAAACAAGTTTACCATGTATGAATTAAATCTGGGTTTATTCATTTGCTTTCTTTCTCTGTTTAAAAGAAGCAGTATTGGCACAGCTGAGTAGCTTGCTGGATCACCTCTTTGAAACTGTAGATGCCTGGCCCAGGAAGGAGAAAGGGCCTATAGCAGCCACCTTTAACCGTATATCCAACAGGCTGCTCTGCAGTTCTATTTATACTTTAGATATACTAGATTTCCTTAGTGTTCATCTCCAGCAATTTTGAACTTATCATCCTAAATCGCAGTATTTTATTATTTACCAAGATAGGTTTGAATTACAACCATCTTCGGCTTTGCATTAAATGCACATTCTCAAATTTCCATCAATAACTGCCGAACAAGCCACAGTTTTCAGATTCACCCATTAATATGGTGTTTTGTGTTTTATTCATAGAATGTAAATTAATTTCTTTTACTGAAATGCTTGAATGTCTTGCAAGTTTTGTACATCATGTATGCTGGAGCATTGTAACATCAGTAGCCTTAACTGCATCACAAGTCAGTCATTAAAATGTCCACCCTCCCATCAACCTGCCTAAAATACCTCATTGATCGAATGGAATGCTTAAAGCATTAACACATATTGAGTCAATACAAAACATAGAAAAGAGTAACAGATGTATTTTGGAAGTAAGAATCAGTGAAAGAAATACAGTTTAAAATTTTGAGAAATGAGAATGTGACCCCATAGGAATGGATCAGACAGTTAGATTAAATGCATACAAGAGCCACTGGGAGATGCAAATGAGCAAGAAGAGGAGAATATATTGATAGGATTAGATGTAAAGAAATACGAGAACCTCATGTAGAGTATAAATATACTGAACTATTCACAACATATGGGTCAGGAGAAAGCTGTTGGTCTAAATTGGCTAATTTTGTGTTGCAAAAATATGGCAGCCAAATGAAAATACAGTATTTTGTCCACTGACGTGTTTTATCAGTAATGAATATACAAGTATTGTGAATGGATAATCTAGTCTTCATGGATCCAGCATCATTCAAAAGCTATAATCTTGCATTGAGTATGAATTAACAAGAACAGCAGAATTCATTTAATCAAATTTAAGGTTTTGGGAGTGGTACATGCTTAACTTTTATTATCACTGAGACAAGCCCTTCTAATACAATTAAAGAGTGTAAAATATCATTGTTGGTTGTAATACCTATTGTTATTTCACAAGATTCTAGAAGAATTAAAATTACAAAAAGCCATTTTACAAAATCTATAAACAGAACTTCATCATAGATTCCCTTCAAGATATATTCTGGTTAGTTTTCCATCTGTTTCCCAAGATGTGTTTAGTCCCTCGGGTTCATTTGTGTGGCAGCGCACAAACAGATGGCTGGAGAAAGTTCCAACCAGTACATGTGGCCTCCTGATAGCACCACTGTTTGTGAAGAAAGTTTAAAGAGTTTGGATACATTGGCAGGATTTAGACCAAAAATTGGTCATTGTGTTTTTGCTGTTTCTTCAAAAGTATTTGCACTTTAGTGTGTCTTTGGCATGGTTTTTTTTTAATTCCCTATCTCAGTCCTGGGATCAATAGGATTATACTAACCTGCAGTATTTGGAAGATGATCAAAGACATGTGCAGTAGGTCCCTTCATCTAAAAATCTGCTCATCTGCAGTTTGAGATACACACAAATCATTTTGGGAGATGATTAACATCTTCACAAATTATAAACTTAAATCTAATGAGATGAGTGAATATCTTGCTACTCGTTGTGCTGGATGTTTATAAGAACACTAAGCACAACATTTCATGCTTTATATAATACACCCTGTAAAAAGGCAGTCTCGGATCATCCTGATGCAGACATTAGGACTGTGCACAGTGTTTGAACCAGCAGAAAACCAGGAGTAACTTGTTCCGTGTATTGAGGACATTTTCATCTAAACTACAATATGGGCTAGCAGATCCAGTGACAACAATGGTTCTTCATGGATTAAAACTTGTTGTCATATGTATCTTTCACATCCATTATATCGATGTTTTAAAACCTTTTAAAACCACCTATAGCCACAAGTAGCTGTCAAATAGTGAAGGGTTTATAAGTCATTTAATTTCTATAATTTGGGCTATTTTCCCTTCAGTCAACCACCTCTTAATTCTCAAGTCTCAAGATAGATTATGATTTTAGAATTAAAAGGCCTCTGAGGCTCCTCACTTAAATGGCAGACAAACTGGTGCAAAGCAAAACATTTACAGAGGTGATGAGATCCGTAATACCAGAGTTGTGAAGGAACAGAATTCATTGACTAAAGAACAGCCTGCCAACAGTCATTTCAGGTCTTCTAGCAAACATTTCCAAAAGCTTTTGTGTGAACTAGTCTGTGTGAAGAACCTTGTTCATTCCTGTTCAGGTGTACTTTGTTGGAGCAGTCAAAAGTTTCATTCTTAATTTTAACCCAGAGCAGGGAAAATTTCTATGGTTTGAAATAAACACTAGATTCTGAAGATGCTGGAAATCCAAAAGCAACACACACAAAATGCTGGAGGAACTGAATGAACAGTTGACGTTTCTGGCTGAGACCTTTTATCAGGACTGGAAAGGAAAAGGAAAGAAGCCGGAATAAGGGGATGGGGAATGAGAAGGAGTACAAACTGGAAGATGATAGATAGGTGAAGCCTGTGGGGGTGGGGGGGGGTGGAGATGAAGTAGCTGGAAGGTGATTGGCAGAAAAGGTAAAGGGCTGGAGAAGATGGAATCCAATACGAGGGGAGAGTGGACCATAGTAAAAAGGGAAGGAGGAGGGGCACCAAGGGAGGTGATAAGGTGAGGAGAAGAGGCAAGAGGACCACAGTGGGGAATTGAAGAGGGAAGGCAAAGGAGGAAAAATTACTGGAAGTTAGAGAAATCAATATTCATGCCATCAGGTTGGAGGCTAATACAGACAGAATACAAGGTGTTGTTCCTCCTATTTGAGAGTAGCCTCATCATGGCAGTAGAGGAGGCCATGTTGGAATGGGAATCGGGGTGGGAATTAATATGGTTGGCCTCCAGAAAATCATGCTTTTTGCAGATGGAGTGATAATGCTCGATAAAATGATCTCCCAGTCTATGACGGGTCTCACTAATGTAGAGAAGTCCACATCAGGAGCACCAGAGACAGTAGATAACCCCAACAGATTTGCAGATGAAGTGTAGCCTCACCCAGAAAGACTATTTGAGGTTCTGATTGGAGGTGAGGGAGGAGGTGAATGGGCAGGTGTAGCATTTCTTCAACATGCAGGGATAAGTGCCAGGAGGGAAATTGGTGGAGAGGGATGAGTGGACAAGGGAATTACGGAGGAAGTGATCCCTGTGGAAAGCAGTATGTGGGGGTGGGGGTTGTTGGGGCAAGGTAAAGATGTGTTTGAAGGTAGGAATCTATTGAAAATGGTGGAAGTTGCAGAGAATAATATGCTGGATGTGGAGGTTCATGGGTAGTAGGTGAAGACAAGGTAGGTGATGCAGCAGAAACAGGGAACTGAAAAAAAGGAATAGCATTTTTACAGGAGACAGGGAGGCTAAAAGTATAGTCAAGATATCTATGGGAATTAGGTTTATAAAAGATATGTGTAGACAGTTTGTCTCCAGAGATGGAGACAAAGAGACTGAGGAAGGGGGGGGGGGCAGGAAAGGGATGTCAGAAATAGACAAAGTAAATTTAAGGACAGGGTGGAAGTTGAAGGTAAAGTTGATGAATTTGAAAAACTCAGCATGGATGCACGAAGCAGCACCAATGCACTCATCAACTAGTGCAGGAAGAGTTGAGCATGTAAGGCTCGTAGATCTAAGTGGGAAGGACTGAACCAAAGGGAGAGAATGGAAACAAGGTATGAGGATATGAGTTCAGTGGGGCAAGAACAGGCACAGACAATGGACAGTCAGTTTTTAAAATCTTGGGTAAGGAGGTAGAAACGAGCAGTGCAGGGTAAGGGAATTGTGAGGTTGGTGGCAGTGGATTTTTTTTTAAAAAGTTAAAGTCTGTCCCAAGCCTTGTGGCCCATCAGGCTGGTTTCCGTGGCGTGAAGCAATTGAGAGTACGAGACTCCTCCCCCCATCCCCGGATAGGACACCAGTCTATCACGAGGTTAACCCCCAGCATTTGCTGGTACCCATTTTCAGCTGGGTGGACTGGAGCAGTGTGTGGTTAAGTGGCTTGCTCAAAGTGCCTTGGCCAAGACTCGAACCCACAACCTTCAGATCCTGAGCCCAACGCCCTAACCACTTGGCCACATGCCACACGGTGGCAGTGGAAGGGAGATCTCCAAAGTTGATGATTGTGCAGGAGGCAATGGCCTGATAGTCCTGTTCAAGAGGTAGGTAAGAGGAGGCGTCTGAGAGTTGCCACCTGGCTTGAGAGGTCTCGTTTCCACAGCAGAACCAAGATACACTTTGCAAAGGCAGGAAGTACCGAAGAGGGGTCTAGCATGATTGAGATCAATGCAGCATCTTCAGATAGCATATTTCACCTGCTATACCAGCAACCTCCTGCACTGCTTAATAACTCACACCCAATGACTCAATTATTATCAATATCAATCAAACAGGACCCATCACAAACATACATGCCCTCTACCTTGTCCAGTTAGGACTTACACTAACATCAAACCCCATCTCAGTTTGAACACAGTACCAGCTCTTCAAAGCATTATCCAAAGATAAGCAAAAAACTCACTTAGACATTTACTTCTCTCCATAGGACAGAGTGGGGCATAAGTGGCAAAGGCTAACCAGCTGATCAAATAAATAAATATATCTGCTACCGTACCAGTGATAGTCATAATTACATAAAATTCCCAAACCCGTGGCAGTAGAGATTAAAATGCTGCCTTTATTTAACACATTAAATGTCACATTAACATTTAAGCAATGAAATGCATTGTTTGTGTCAACAACCAGAGTCCAGAGTGTGCTGGGAGCAGGCCACAAGTGTTGCCATGCTTCTAGCACCAACATAGCACCACAATTACCAAACCTTACTAAACTGCAATTCTTAGGCAAGAGGGAGGAAACTGGAGTAGCCAGAAGAAACCCACACAGCCATGGGGAGAACATAAACTCTGTACAGGCCGTGGCAGGTGCTGGTGCTGTGAAGTATTATGTTACATTACCTGTCATTAGCCTCGAAGGATTGAAGACAGGCAAGATGGAGTCCATATCCCCAGTCCATCCAACAGCATCTTTTAATTTCCAAATTACAAACGACATATGCACGCACCTCCCAGCACCTCTCTTCTCATTATTACTCTTTGTCACACCTTCCTCCTATCAGATAGCCAAGAATGGCCACCTGGCCCAGAAGCGAGAGAAAAAAGTGGCGAGATGAAATGCCAAGTTCATTGTCAAAGTACATACGAATATGTTTCTACCTTGAGATTAATTTTGCTGCAGGCATTTACAGAGAGAAGAAAAAGTCAAATACAGATTGGAGTTGACAAAAAGCTATGCAATACATAAACAAAGACTAACAATCAATGTGAAAAGACAAAGGACAGACAGTCCGTTCTTGTGATACACCTGTGCTAATAGTGAGTGTGGAGGAGACGTTGTTGCCAATCTGTACTTACTGAAGAAAGATAAAGGCATTCTCAGTTAATTTAACACTCCAAGCCACAAGCTCACTTGCTGATTCTACAAATTATTTAGCTGATGGCTTAACAAAGACACCCAAACAATGCGATTGCACAAATTCCCAGACTGACCTTGTAGAAAATCAGAGCAGCTGACCAACTTGTCCTCTTTAGGAGTTCTGAGGTATTCCACTACAGTAGCAGCAATGGCTGCATTGAGTACATATTGACTTCTCTTTCCAGTGGTGACAGCATTTGTAACCTCACTGCTGCCACGCTAGAGTGGCTTTGCACTTGATAGGAAACAGTTAATTGAATGGAAATTTGTAATTGTGTTTATTTGCAGCTGAACCTGGAGTTGCTCAAGATACAGACAGAGAGAAATGAGTTATCTAGTCGGCAGGTGCAAACAGAAACCCTGAATAAACAGTGGAGGGAGTGCATCACCTCACAAACTACAAACCTACCTGTCTCATGAGGCACGTTCTGCCCTCCACCTGTCTGCAAATGTTCACATACGATAGTAACATTACGAAGCACACTCCAGTGTACATACCACTCTACAGTGGTCCTCTAGTGCGTGCTAGTAACTAAGCTGTTGCTTCAGGGCATATTAAATGCCATGCAGTGACAGCGTTTCTGTTTGATATGCATGAGCTGAACAGATTCTGCAGGAAGTGGTGGATACAGCCCAATGCATCGCAGTCTCCACCACTGAGCACATTTGTAAGGAGCCCTGTCACAGGAAAGCAACATCAAGGGCCTCCCCCATCCAGGCCACATTCTTTTCTTTGCTACTACCATCGGGCAGGAGGTACAGGAGCCTTAGGTCCCCCACCACCAAGTTCAGGAATAACAACCATGAGACTCCTGAACCAGCATGGATAAATTCACTCACCTCAACTCTGTACTGGTTCCACAACATACAGACTGACTTTCAAGGACCCTACAACTCGTTCTCAGTATTGGTTTTTATTTGCACAAGTAGTCATTTGCTGATTGGTTTATCAGTCTTTGTTTATGTATAGTTTGTTCTATTGTATCTCTTTATTTTCCTGTAAATACATGCAAGAAATGAATCTCAAGGTAGTATATGACTTTGTTACAAATTTACTTTGACTTTGAAAAGCCTTGAGATCAGGAGAGGCCCCTCGTCACCCCGCATATGTTGATACTGCACATTAAGAAATTACTTCTGCCACCAGTATGCCAGCTATTTCTCCCTTATGTGCCAATAACTACTGGTGCATTACTGCTTGAAGTGGAGAAGGAACATTCAGGATGGTACTGGGCGTATAGAAAAGCCCCTGCATATACAGTAGGAGAACAACATCTCACCAATTAACCATACACCTGCCTTGTTAGGCACTTCCTGCCTCCTCTGTGAAGGGAGTTAAGGTTCCTGCATTGGCCTCATTAGCCAACTCCGAACCCACAAAAACTGGAGTGGAAGAAAGTCACACTTTATCCCGAAAGACTGCAAAGGAAGGATGGAAGCTGGGTCACAAGTCAGCTGTACATCGAGGGAGTGAAATCCTTGTTCATTGTGGTACATTTCAGAATTGAAAGTAATGTGTGTCTAATCAGTGGCCTCCAGCACCACAGGGAAGCTTGTATTCCTGAAAAAGTGTGGGAGGAGAGAAGTATGTTAATTTTTTTAGTTAATCATCATAAACTTTGGGAATTTTATTTTAAAATACTGAGAATGGCCCTTCTGTATAAACTCTTGTCAAATCTTCAGTTGTGGCTCAAAAATTACAGCACTCAACATTCTCCTTTGTAGTAATTTTCATGGGGACGGCTTGCTTCTACTTCTTTTAAATGTGAGATGGTTGTTGGTAAGAGGGTGAAAGACAACTAGAGATTAGGCTCAGCCACACCGATTTAAACGCACACATTCTGTCCATGACCATTTGCACAAATAAAAGCATAGTTCCACCCCACCCCCCCCACACACACACACAAATTCTCCTCAACTTCCCTCCCTTCTTCACTTCCTCTGCAGCAAAAGTGGGCGATCCAATGCTGGTGGCAACAACCAAGGTGGATCATATAGTTGCAGTTACGGTAACTAAACCAGCCCCATGGAGAAGATTGGAATTGAGGGTTGCTGATCAAGTTACATGGGGGAATACTGGAGGACGTGTGAGTGAAGTCTGGGACTGGGTGTGTTGTGCCTTCCATGTAATTCAGTGTAAAAATAGACTAGAATCCAGCCATAGCATTGGAATTGAGCTAAAGGCTCTGTTATGATATCTGAAAATGATAACGTATCCACGCGTAGGCTCTCATATGCATGAACATACTTGTCTCTAAACAGTTAGCAACTTCAGCTTTGTTCCAGAACAAAGCTGAAGCAGAACAAGAACTATTTTATTGTGAGACTATGCTGTTTTATCAGTTCAAAGAAGATTTTTTGGCAAGATGCTATTCATAGGATTCATAGATGCTATACACAGGTCATTTTGTGGATTTCTTCAAAGGGCATCAAAGCAGCTTAACTAAATTAGTCTGTTCCAGTCTATTGGCACGCTCAGTATATAATTTTCAAAAGATATCTAACATTTAAGAAGTACAAATGGGTGACCAGTAGAAAGTGAAACAAATTGTAAATGCTGGATATGCACAAAGGCTATTCTATCTGAAGAGGCAAACAAAGGCTTTGACATTTCACATGCACAGCAAATGTTTTCATCGAACTAATTCTCTTCCTTATGACCCCACTCTGGGTTAGTTTGTCTGCTGTGCCTTTTCTGACTTCACAAAAGTAGACATTTATTTCTACCACTAGACGGCGCTACAAAGAGCTCATAATTGTAGAACCAGTAGTCATATTTACACAAAATAAACCTAATCACAATCTAAACCTCATCACAAACGAGAGAAAAATCAGCAGATGCTGGAAATCCAAAGTGACACACACAAAACGCTGGAAGAACTCAGGTCAGGCAGCATTTATGGAAATGAATAAACAGTCAATGTTTTGGGCTGAAACCATTCTTCAGGACTGGAAAGGAAGGGGAAAGACAACAGAGTGAAAGGGTGGAGGGGGGAGAAGCACTTGCTAGGTGATAGGTGAAGCCAGCTGGGTAGGAAAGGTAAAGGGCTGGAGAGGAAGAAATCTGATAAGAAAGGAGAGTGGACCATAGCAGAAAGGAAAGGAGGAAGAGATCCAGTGGGGAGGTGATAGGCAGGTGAGAAGAGGTAGAGGCAAGAGTGGGGAAGGTGGGGGGGAGGGAATTTTTTTTTAAACCACAAGTTGAAATTGATATTCATACCATCAGGTTGGAAGCTACCCAAATTGAACACAAGGTGTTGCTCCTCCACCCTGAGGGAGACCTCATCACGGCACCGGAGAAGGCCTTGGACCGACGTGTCGGAATGGGAATTAAAATATTTGGCCACCAGAAAGTTCTACTTTTGGCAGCTGGAGCAGAAGTGCTGGACAAAGTGGCCCCCCCAATTTGTGACTTCTCACCCGTATAGAGGAGGTCACATTGGGAACACCAGACACAATAGGTGACACCAGCAGACACACTGGTGAAGTGTCACCTCACCTGGAAGGACTGTTTGAGGCCCTGAATGGAGGGGAGGGAGGAGGTGAATGGACAGGTGCAGCATTTTGGTCGTTCGCAGGTATAAGTGCCAGGAGGGAGGTTGGTGGGGAGGGATAATTGGACAAGGGAACCATGGAGGAGCAGTCCCTGTAGAAAGCGGGGGGGGGGGCAAGGATGTGTTTGGTGATATGATCCGTTGGAGATGGTGGAAGTTCCGGAGAACGATGTGTTGGATGCAGAGTAGAAGGGTCATGGATGTAGGTAGGAAGGGCCTGAACCAAAGGGAATAAAATGTAGCTGAGTTCAGTGGGGCAGGAGCAGGCAGAGACAATGGCCTACCTGGGTACTCAGGTTGTGGATCTTGGGTAGGAGGTAGGAGCACACTAGAAGAGTCATGGATGTAGGTGGGGTAGGTGATGTACTATAATATGCTGTGTTGTCTTTTCAAACAGATACTCAAACAAAATAAAAACAAAATGCTTGGAATGAGGCATATAACACAGCCATGAGTGTGATTGTGTTGTATTTACTTAACAGACCCTCCCCTACCCCAACACCATTCTTATCTATCACAATCAGAAAAAAATTTTCCCCAGGTGATCCAACATTTCACACACTCGTCTCTGTGGGGAACCAACACTTGAAAAAAAATTCTTACCAAATTTGAGAGATTGTAGAAGTAGATCCTGTCTGATGCACAACATGTTTCAAAGCATGCTTTCACATGCTGAAGAACGTCTACTTAGAAGCTGCAGGTTTCTTTTGGAAAGAGGTTATTTTCTTGATGTATGACTTAAGTGTACTGTATAGGGGGAGTAAAAATTTAGATAGAATGTAGAAACTTTTTTCCATTGGGGCAGGGGTTGGAATCAAAGGTATTACCTCTCTGGCATCACCTGGGGTGATATACAAGAATTTCACCACTGAGAAATCAAATGCACTTGCCTTACTAATTACCTCATGGACAAACCACAACAATCATCCTTAGAGAGGGGATCTGTCAAATCAGTAAGAATGATCCAAACCCAGGTACATGGAAGAGGAAAACATGAGCAATACACACAAAATGCTGGAGGAACATTTATGAAAATGAATAAACAGTCAGTCAACAATTCAGGCCAAGACCCTTCATCAGGACTGGAAAGGAAAGGGGAAAGATGCCAGATTAAGGTGGTGGGGTGAGGGGCAAAGGACAAGTTAGAAGGTGATAGGTGGGGGAAAGAGGATGAATTAAGGTGCTGGGAGGTGATTGGTAGAAAAGGCAAAAGGTCTGGAGAAGAAGAAATCTGATAGGAGAGAAGATTGGACAATAAGAGAAAGGGAAGGACAGGCACCAGGGGAGGTGATGGACGGGTTAGGAGAAGAGATAAGAGGCCAGAGTTGGGGAACAGAAGGAGGAAAGGGGTGGGGGTATAAAAAACTACTGGAAGTTGGAGGAATCAGTGTTCATGCCATCAGGTTGGAGGCTACCTAGACAGAACATGAAGGATTGGTCCTCCAAACTGAGTGGTCTCATCACAGCAGAAGAGGTGGCCATGGACTGACATGTCAGAACGGGAATGAGGATGATGGGGATGGGAGTTGAAATGTTGGCCCACTGAGAAATTCCATTTTCTGCGAATGGTGTTCAACAAATTGATCCCCTAATCTACGTTGGGTCTCTCCAAGATGGAGTAGGCTGCATTGGGAGTGCCAGATACAGTAGAGGACCCAGACAGATTTGTGGGTGAATTGTTTCATACACCCCCCCCCCCAACCCCAGAGGGCTGTTTGGAACCCTGAATGGAGGTGATTAGGAAAACATAGACTTACCTAAAAGAGGAGAGACTCTCTCCATTGAAGTTTGACTGCTGGACAATCTCAGCAGCTGCTGAGACAGGAATATGTCTTTTAATTTAAACAGCCACTTGTTTTTGCCCCCTGATTGAGGCTGAAGTACAGAGTGAGTACTCTCAGTGAGCGACTGAGAGAGTGATCCCAAACCTCAATCCATATTGAGTACCTATCACCACCCACCCCATCCTTATGCACAGAGAATCACATTTCATCATGTATACAGTCACGTTTGAACTCTTCAGCCATGCTTGGTGCGTTAATTCTGGTGGGGAGCTGGGAGCTGTCTGGTGTGACAAGCTATGAAATGAAATGATATGATCTCACTCTGACAAGATGTTTCTCCTTTAGCAACAGAATCCATTAGAAGTACATGCCCTACTAGCAGTACTCACAGTACATTATACCATCTATCCCACCAAACTTTGTTGACCGCAGAATTCACAGCTAAATCTAATTTAACTTAATATAGAAACTGGAAAATTTCGCACATCAATCGTGTGAAAACTGTTTCATGAACAAAGAGAAAAGCATCATCCAGCAGCTGTGTGATGAATGATTTTTTTTAATGGAGCAGATGCATTTAAAGATAATGCATTATGATGTCTCAAGCAGTCATTCTCCCTTTAAATACTGTACCCCTTTTATTCTTTGGGTCGTTGATGTGTCGTGTTATAAATGTATTTTTGAGCTACTCCAAACCCCATGATGTGTTCCTTTTGTATCTTGGGAACACTCTGATCTGCAAAAGTTTGGCATTTACAATTGAAGTACTATTAGGTGGCACAACAACTTTTATAGAATATGCCCATGTTGATGATTATCAATAGACTTAGGTAGTGGTAACACTGCTTAGGAAAAACATAGGAGCTTGTGGCCACTTCAGCTAAATAGATGTCTGCTCCTTTAAAAGTCATAATCACCAAATATCTAACAAACTCTTAACCAACCATACATCTGAAATATTAACTCGATTTCTATCTTCACAAAGCTATGTGACCCAAGGCTTTATGATGTTTCTGTTTTTATTTCTGATTTCCAGCATCCTTAGTAGTTTGATCTTGTGAAAGTGCGGCTACTAAGGTCTGATATCTGCTTGGTCTGAAATGCTTTGCTGTGTTTCGACTGTTTCATGAGCTCTGGTAGTAGGTCGTACACTTTATAACTGTGCAGTTAGGAAAGTCCCAGGAGACATCATGGAGCTTGAACTGTGCTGCTGATACTGACAACCTGGTTTATGAAGGAGAAGTGCTGCTTAGACTGAAAGATCTGACAGAAGTAAGGAAACAGTACACTCTTCAAAGTTCAAATTGAACATATTATTTAAATATATCCCAGGGTATTACAGGAAAGATTCTATCATGGATAAAGCAGTGGCTGATTGGCAGGAAGCAAAGTGTGGGAATAAAGGGAGCCTTTTCTGGTTGGCTGCCAGTGACTAGTGGTGTTCCACTGGGACTGATGCTTTTTACATTATATGTCAATGATTTGAATGGTGGAATTGATGGCTTTGTTGCAAAGTTTGCAGACGATATGGAGATAGGTGGAGGAGCAGGTAGTTTTGAGAAAGTAGATAGGCTACAGAAGGACTTAGACAAATTATGAGAATGGGCAAAGAAATGGCAAGTGCAAAAGTGTTGGGAAGTGTATGGCCATGCACTTTGGTAGAAGAGATGAAAGAGTTGACAGTTTTCTTTTGTATTTCTCCATTTAGAAAACAGAGGTGCAAAGGGACTTGGAAGCCCCTGTGCAGGATTCCCTAAAGGTTAATTTGCAGGTTGAATCTGTGGTGAGGAAGGCAAATGCAATATTAGCATTCTTTTCAAGAGGACTGGAATATAAAAGGAAGGATGTAGTGTTGAGACTTTATAAAACTCTGGTGAGGACTCATTTGGAGTATTGTGAGCAGCTGTGGGCCCCACATCGTAGAAAGGATGTGCTGAAACTGGAGAGGGTTCAAAGGAGATTCACGAAAATGATTCCGAGTTTAAATGGCTTGTCATATGAAGAGCATTCAATGGCTCAGGCCTGTATTCACTAGAATTCAGAAGAATGAAGTGTGACTGAATTGAAACCTGTCAAACAGTGAAAAGCCTTGTTAGAGTGGATTCAGAGAGAATGTTTCCTATGATAGGAGAGATGAAGACTGGAGGACACAGCCTCAGAATAGAGGGGTGTCATTTTAGAATGGAGTGAGGAGGAGCTTCTTTAGCCAGAGAGTGGTAAATCTGTGGAATTCATTGCTAAATGTGGCTGTGGAGGCCATGTCTTTATGTATATTTAAGGCAGAGGTTGATAGATTCTTGATTAGTTAGGGCATGAAGGGATATGGGGAGAAGGCAGGAGAAAGGGGCTGAGAGGAAAATAGGTCAGCCATGATGAAATTGCCGAACAGACTCGATGGGCCAAATGGTCCTATTCTGCTCCTGTATCTTATTGTTATATAGTCTTCATGATTCATTTTCTTACTGGTACTTCAGCAAAGAAAGAAAATCGAATTTTATGAAAAAACTATACATAAACAGACAAGGACGGGGGGGCACATTGAGTGGGGTTTTGTTTTTAATTGGGGAAGGGCAAATTATGAGGCTATAAGGCTAGAACTTGCGGGTGTGAATTGGGATGATGTTTTTGCAGGGAAATGTACTATGGACATGTGGTCGATGTTTAGAGATCTCTTGCGGGATGTAAGGGATAAATTTGTCCTGGTGAGGAAGATAAAGAATGGTAGGGTGAGGGAACCATGGGTGACAAGTGAGGTGGAAAATCTAGTCGGGTGGAAGAAGGCAGCATACATGAGGTTTAGGAAGCAAGGATCAGATGGGTCTATTGAGGAATATAGGGAAGCAAGAAAGGAGCTTAAGAAGGGGCTGAGAAGAGCAAGAAGGGGGCATGAGAAGGCCTTGGCGAGTAGGGTAAAGGAAAACCCCAAGGCATTCTTCAATGATATGAAGAAAAAAAAGGATGACAGGAGTGAAGGTAGGACCGATTAGAGATAAAGGTGGGAAGATGTGCCTGGAGGCTGTGGAAGTGAGTGAAGTCCTCAATGAATACTTCTCTTCAGTATTCACCAATGAGAGGGAACTTGATGAGGGTGAGGACAATATGAGTGAGGTTAATGTTCTGGAGCATGCTGATATTAAGGAAGAGGAGGTATTGGAGTTGTTAAAATACATTAGGACGGATAAGTCCCCAGGGCCTGACGGAATATTCCCCAGGCTGCTCCACGAGGTGAGGGAAGAGATTGCTGAGCCTCTGGCAAGGATCTTTATGTCCTCGTTGTCCACGAAAATGGTACCGGAGGATTGGAGGGAGGCCAATGTTGTCCCCTTGTTCAAAAAGGGTAGTAGGGATAGTCCAGCTAATTATAGACCAGTGAGCCTTACGTCTGTGGTGGGAAAGCTATTGGAAAAGATTCTTGGAGATAGGATCTATGGGCATTTAGAGAATCACGGTCTGATCAGGAACAGTCAGCATGGCTTTGTGAAGGGCAGATCATGTCTAACAAGCCTGATAGAGTTCTTTGAGGAGGTGACCAGGCATATAGATGAGGTTAGCGCAGTGGATGTGATCTATATGGATCTTAATAAGGCATTTGACAAGGCTCCACACGGTAGGCTTATTCAGAAAGTCAGAAGGCATGGGATCCAGGGAAGTTTGGCCAGGTGGATTCAGAATTGGCTTGCCTGCAGAAGGCAGAGGGTGGTGGTGGAGGGAGTACATTCAGATTGGAGGATTGTGACTAGTGGTGTCCCACAAGGATCTATTCTGGGACCTCTACTTTTCATGATTTTTATTAACGACCTGGATGTGGGGGTAGAAGGGTGGGTTGGCAAGTTTGCAGACGACACAAAGGTTGGTGGTGTTGTAGATAGTGTAGAGGATTGTCAAAGATTTCAGAGAGACATTGATAGGATGCAGAAGTGGGCTGAGAAGTGGCAGATGGAGTTCAACCCGGAGAAGTGTGAGGTGGTACACTTTGGAAGGACAAACTCCAAGGCAGAGTACAAAGTAAATGGCAGGATACTTGGTAGTGTGGAGGAGCAGAGGGATCTGGGAGTACATGTCCACAGATCCCTGAAAGTTGCCTCACAGTTGGATAGGGTAGTTAAGAAAGCTTATGGGGTGTTAGCTTTCATGTTGAGGGATAGAGTTTAAGAGTCGCGATGTAATGATGCAGCTCTATAAAACTCTGGTTAGGCCACACTTGGAGAACTGCGTCCAGTTCTGGTCACCTCACTATAGGAAGGGCATGGAAGCATTGGAAAGGGTACAGAGGAGATTTACCAGGATGCTGCCTGGTTTAGAGAGTATGCATTATGATCAGAGATTAAGGGAGCTAGGGCTTTACTCTTTGGAGAGAAGGAGGATGAGAGGAGACATGATAGAGGTGTACAAGATAATAAGAGGAATAGATAGAGTGGATAACCAGCGCCTCTTCCCCAGGGCACCACTGCTCAATACAAGAGGACATTGCTTTAAGGTAAGGGGTGGGAAGTTCAAGAGGGATATTAGAGGAATGTTTTTTACTCAGAGTGGTTGGTGCTTGGAATGCACTGCCTGAGTCAGTGGTGGAGGCAGATACACTAGTGAAGTTTAAGAGACTACTAGACAGGTATATGGAGGAATTTAAGGTGGGGGCTTATATGGGAAGCAGGGTTTGAGGGTCAGCACAACATTGTGGGCCAAAGGGCCTGTACTGTGCTGCACTATTCTATGTTCTATGATCTAAGCCTCAGTAGCTCCTTCCACAAAGTGTTATCATCATAATATTAAGGCAAAGTATCAGCATAATTCCTATTTGTGTTGTATAATAAGAGAATTAAGCACCAGATAGTCATTACATTGAATATTTCATTGATTTAATCCAATAATTAAAACAATACTTGGTTTTGATATGCTGTATAAATTTCATAGCCAGACAAAGTTCCTCTACTTTTTTTCTTAGTACTTCCACAGAACACCAGAGCTCTGTGGATTCAAATACTGTTGATGACTACAAAGGGGTGAAGCCTCAATATGAAAGTATCTTTCTTAAACCAGCCAGTCCTGGAAAGGACAAAGCACAGGTTAGATCTTTGGCCACCTGGATCTGCACAAGCTTCTAGGGCAGAGGTTCCCAACCTGGGCTCCACGGATCTGTGGGTTAATGGTAAGGGTCCATGGTTAGGGACCCCTGTTCTAGAGAGACATATTTTTATGTTTCTACTTAATTATAACGAAGTAGGTGGCCAGTTGTCTTATTTGGTCTACGACAAATCTCCAGAAGGCAAATTTCATCAGTCCAACTCCCTGCCTGCAATATATATATATATTTTTAAAATCAATAGCACTTATCTACATTAAGGGGTAATCTAAGCTGCCAATTAAACTTCAGCAAATCTTTGGGATGATGGAAGAAACCATAGCAACCAGTGATGCCCACACAGCCACAGCGGGAATGTGAAGTCTTCATACAAACGGCACTGGAGGTTACCGTTCAGTCCCTGTAGCAACAAGGAAATATTTCTAACTGCCTCTTTGACTCCAGTTAATCAAGCATCCCTTGGAAAGGATTCTGGCTAGCAGTGAACAGTGGAGAATAAATATCATAAATTCAACATAGTACTCAAATCCCTGAATGAAGGTGAACTGAATACCTTCTAGTTCCTCTTGAGGTTGTCTTTGCAATGCACGTGACAGTGACACCACAGTCCTACCACTCAACCCCACCACTCCCCAGACTTTTCAGTAGGTCTACAGTGGCTCTCCACTTGGCCTTTTACCTGGACAATAGAAAACTGATTCCGATCCCCTACTTCTGTGGTTGCGCAGAAGCCCCCACCCCACCCCGGGTAAACAGATTGAGGATTGCCCTCGCCAGGGTCAACCCACATAACCAGTGGGGCCTGATAACATACCTGGTCAGATGCTGCTGAGGGATTTTGCAGCACAGTTAACACAAGTTCGAACAGACATTCTCAACATCTCTCTGGAACAGTCCACTGTCCCCTAGGGCTTCAAGGCAGCCATCATCATCACGATACCCAAGAGGGCCACAGTAACCCGCCTCAACGACGACCACCCAGTGACACTGACCTCAACAGTAATGAAGTGCTTTGAGTGGCTGGCTAGGTGTCACATTAAATCCCGTCTTCCTGCTACACTCTTCTCTTTTCAGTTCGTTATTGCGCTAATCGTTCCTCTGATGATGCCATAGCCAGATCAATTTCCGTTTAAAGTTTCACTGAACACTAAGTTTCGCTGCTCACGAGACCCACGGTGACAGGTAATTATTGTTTTGAACAGCGTAGTTACCAATACAAATACTGTTCCAAATGTACCACTTTGACAGCTGAAGTGGGATTGTAGGCACAGGGTGGACACATGGGGATGTCCATGAGGGATATCCTTTTCTCTGCGGGCAGCCTGGCCACTGCGCTCGAAAATGTCCCCGGGCCACGGCCGTTTTGATAACCACCAGCAGCTCCATAGACTCCCGAAATGTACTAAGAACGTGTACGATTCTAATTCTGGCGGGTGTAAAATATCAGCTGGAGTAAACCCGCGTGTAATTTTTCTCTTGATCTGATACTGGGGAAAATTGGTGGAAAATCGTAATGTGGAGATGCGGTGTGCGCACTTCATAACGCTGAGGCGGTACAGCCACCTTCCCGCCAGTTCTACTCAAACAGCCGAACCTTTTTACCTCAACAAAAGGCACAGCTTTGTAGCTAGTGACCACACCGCTCTGACCACCCGAATCTCACTATGTATGTGGCAATGGGCGATAAGGAAACTACGTGGGTTCTTACCCCTTCAGAACTCCGATAAAATACAGTGAACTATGAACCTTTTTTCTTCTATCTACTTACTACAAATGCTGTAAACGATGTGAGTCATACTAACGGAAACTATCTAGAGGGAACAAGCAAGCTGACACCTTTGCTCAGGCACCCACAGCAGATCTTTATGATCACATAGCATTGCAGTGTGACCAGGCTGCCAATACTTTCCAAATTCTTTGATGAACTCGTAAATGGTCAGTGGCTGACAGAGACTTTAAAAGCTACAAGGGATGATGGGGTAAAATTGAAAATGAGAGATTCTTAACCATCACAAAGTAGCAGCAACTGTACGACTTGCCAGAGACATAATCCCGCTGCTGGGCCCTCCCCCAGGAAGTATTTCAAACATTCAAAAGATTCAAAGTACATTTATTATCAAAGAATGTATAAATTATACAACCTTTCATTGCGACTTACAGGCAGTCGCAATGAAAGAAACCCGAAAGAACTCAATTAATTAAAAAAGGCCAACCCCAATGTGCAGAGAAAGGAAAAACACATCATGCGAACAACGGCATTCCGAACCAAATTGAGTCCTTCTCCAAACGGACTTTTATTTTACAAAAGTTTATTGACAACACATATACACAAGGTAAAGGCATTCAAGACAGTGAATCGACTCAGATTAAAATATGGTTACTACCGTCTTTAAAACAGTCAATACCTCTTGGGAGTCCACCTCTCCGAGGTCCCCCAGTGTGACCATTATGACCACGTGCTCCCTCTCCAAGGACAGCCGGGCACGAACGACTCCTCGGAAAAGGGGCAGGCAGTCGGCCCGGGCAGCGCCCTCCACTTTACACTGCCTAGACCGGAGAATAGCCATCTTGGCCAGGCCCAGGACCAAGCGCACCGGGAGATCTTCCGACCTGGGTGCCCGTATATGAGGAGCGCGGAACTAAAGTGCAGCCTGAACCTCACAGCAGCCCCCTGAGAAACTCAACGAGGGGGTGCGACCTCTCACATCCCACGTACGCGTGGTACACTGCCTCCTCCCGCCCGCAGAATGGGCAGGTGGACGGGGTGTCAGAGAACCTGCTCACGAATCTGTTGTTCGGTACTGCCCGATGTAACACCTTCCAGCCCAGGTCCCCAATGTACAGGGGAAGCACCCCTGCGGGAACAGACTTCCACTGGGAACCTCCTCCGTTGCCATTATGGGGTGTATGGGCTGAGGTTGTTATTTTTGTTATCTCCATGCTTATCCAACGCAGTCAGAGAAGTGATGTTGTAATTGTTGATAATTTTTATTAAGAGAATTCATTCTTAGGTTTGGAATCTCAAGTGATAACGGTCCTCACTTTACGGGTAAAGTTATACAAGTTGACAAAAGCTTTGTAGGGTAAGCATCATTTCACCCGCCCTTAGCACCCTTATCTTACGGGGCAGCTGAAAGACAGAACAGGGCCCTGAAATGCAGGCTAGCTAAATCGCGCGACGAGACTGAACCGCAGTGACCAGAGGCGCTTCCACTGCCTCGCATGACTATGCGCTGCCGCTGCACTCCAAGCTGTGTATCAGGTATCTCTGCACGGGATGGTTTAGGACATCCCAAGCGCTTACTACTCTTCCTTTTCGGTAAAACAGAGGGACATTCATACTGTTGAGGGAAAACATGTCACAGTATTGTGTGGCATTAATGGGAAACTCTTAAAGGTTTCCATCACCAGGTCATCAGGAGCCCAAAAAGTCGTGAAAACCGCAGAGTGCTCTAACAACCAGCCGGGAGATTAGATACTTCCCGAGAACCTACCGACGAAAGAACTGCCGGCAGTTTCACTAAGAAGATCTGTTCCAAATGTTGCTGACCACATCTAACGCTTTAAAGGTCCGACATGGACATTGCCTCGCACGTTAAGCCAGGGATGCCACCAGACCTGGGAACAGGTGTTCAGAAGAACGTTGATGATCGATGATCATTGCTATTTGCCACCTTAGGTAATCATTATGTAGTACACATTTTGAGTAATCTGGACACCGATGTTCTGCTGTCGTGCAGACGCATCTCATGCCACTATACGCCGAACATTTTTTCACCGTTGTCTTGAATATGCGTCGCGGACTAACCGGTCCGGTTGTTGGGTGTGCCCTATCTATATATTCGAAAAGTGGATTGACAATGCGGCTAATAATCCTGGATCGTAGTGAGTTTGATTGTGTTTTGCTTTGATTAACAAAATTACAACTGTAAAGGGAGCACAGGACTGCACCGCCCTTAGGAATGACTCTTGCTAATGCAAATGTTTTGAGGGATAGTGTCAACCCACCGACAACAATCGCACAAGTTCCCCTACCCCCCTCCGAAGCTGCTTCATGGGGAAAGGGGTGGAGTATGTAACCAAGGGAAGGGACTGGGCTTGGTTAACAGTACGTGCAATGTCTATAATACTGGTGACCCTCCCTCCGAATCCCTTTAACGGTACTTACTGGGAATGTGGCTGTCAGGCCCATCACTGGTTACCAGAGGAACCCTTTCTGAAATGGGATCTTTGGCCTAAATCGAAGCCATGCGGGGTGGGGGGGGGGTTACTGTTATCTGGCCAACATAGTATTATAGAGGTACCGACCACAATGCCTACTCTCGCTCTACATCCCCTTGTGGGACTGCCATTGAAGGACTATGGAGAGCAAGTGTTCCTGGATTGTAATGTTCCTGTTTTGGGAACCTGCCATACTGGCTCCTGAAAGTTTTAACATGGCCTCAGCCTTGATGGAGAAACTGGCTAATGATACAACCTTAGTGCTACATATGAGCCATTACTGCCAAAATTCTGGCAATCCGCACTGTGGCCCTTCAAAAAAAAAAGTGACTAGCACTAGACTTCGTTGTCTAAGAGGGGTGATACTTGTGCCATTATTAGTCAGGAGTGTGGGTCTTATGTCCCTGATATCTACAGCCAACTGCCAACTCTGCAGGATTGAAATTCAGTAAGATTTATGTTGCCCTCTAAAGGACAGAGAAGGGACTGTGAAAGGTGTGGCAAGGCAAGGGTTAAAGACAACATCCCAGTGAGCACAACTGCAGTGGTGCATACTGAGACCACCAGTACCAGTTTTGCTAATTGCAGTCAAATAGGCAAGAATGACTGTGGCCCTGTGTAATCAGCCCAGAAGAACATAGCTCCCCTTTACATGGTAGGGGATGCTGGGACGCTGGAAACAGACAATGCAGGAAACATGGAAGGTTGTGAAATACACCCAACTAAGGGACAATGCTTTACTAATTTGAAACTATCATCAGTTGCCAGATTGAATTTTCAAGTGACTTTTAGCACCTCTATTGTGAGTGGTGACTGACCTTGCAAGTAAGAAATTCGAGCATATACAATTTACCAAATGGTCAATATCCCTAATTGATAGGCTAATTCTGTATGAAAATAGCAGTTTTCTGTTCAAATTTCAGAACAGTGTGAGTGACAGGGGTCATGCTGATCTGTGTATTGCACCCGTTGTTTTATTTTCTTTTATCGGCAATGACAAAGTGCATCGACCTGGTGCAGGAATTGCAAGACACCTGTCCATAACACCCTACAAAAGACAGAGGACTACTGAGATGATCATTGGGGTCTTTCTGCCACCCAGCTGAGATATTTATCAGGAGAGCTGCATACACAGGGCCCTTAGAATTCTCAGTGATCCCTCTCATCTGTCCAACAATCTTTTTGACACCCCCACCACCATCTGGTCAGGACGTACCATAAGCATTAGGACAAAGTCTGTAAGGATGGGAAACAGCTTTCTTCCCCCACCCACCCCCCAGGCCTTGAAACTACTGAGCTCCCACCATCCAGGTCTCATTCTGTATGACACACTAGTAGTTTATATTTGAACTTGTGTTGTAAATGCACCTTGTGCTAAATGGCAATCTTCCAGAATACATTTTATTAATTTGTTTGTAGTAATATTACTTCATGTGGTGTGTGTGAATTATCTGTACTGTGTTGTGCACCTTGGTTTGGAGGAATGTTGCCTCATTGGATGGTATGTATGTAGACAGTTGAAGGACAATGAATTTGAGCTTGAGGTCGACTTGTCTCAATACATGTCCTCTGAGCTGTTCTGAAATGGACTAATATTCTCTGTAGCTGATGCAGAACAAAGCAACTTCCTGTGCATTTTGAAAGAAACCATGTCGACCCTCCATTATTGTTCAATCCCCTCTAACTTTTCTGTTCTGCTTCATAGCAAGAACCCAAAGTTTGTTGTTCCAGTGCTCAATTGAAAGGGCTTGCAGAGATTGAAGCATCAAGATTAAAAAACAGTGCAGTTAAATGGACTGTACTGTAACCAAACACAGCTCCTTTGTACATATCATGAAAAAATGTATAATTACTAAAACAATCAAATAGAACTAAATGTGTTTATTGACATGTTGTTATGCAAATAATGGATCTCACAGTCAGGATCAGGTTCATTATCACCCGAATGTGTCACTAATTTTTTAATTTATCAGCAGCACAATGCGGTGCATGACAATATAGAAATAAAGTCAATTAATATATATACATATATATTGAATTGATTTAAAATAGTGCAAAAACAGATAATATGTCTTAAAAAGTGAGGTATTGTTCATGAGTTCAATGTCCATTTAGGAATCGTATGACAGAGGGGAAGAAGCTGTTCCTGTTCTCATTGTTACCATCAGGAAGGAGGTACACTCACAATACGCTGGAGGAACTCAGCAGGTCGGACAGCATCCGTGGAAAGATCGGTCGACGTTTCGGTCCGGAACCCTTCGTCAGGCCTGAAATGTCGGCTGATCTTTTCCACGGATGCTGCCCAACCTGCTGAGTTCCTCCAGCGTGTTGTGAGTGTTGACCCCAGCATCTGCAGATTATTTTGTGTTTAGGAAGGAGGTACAGAAGCCTGAGTTACCGAGTGTGTCCCTTCAGGCTTCTGTACCTCCTTCCTGATGGTAACAATGAGAAGAGGGCATGCCCTGGGTGATGGGAGTTCTTAATAATGGACG
The DNA here is from genome assembly GCF_963921235.1 of Mobula hypostoma. Taxonomy (NCBI): domain Eukaryota; kingdom Metazoa; phylum Chordata; class Chondrichthyes; order Myliobatiformes; family Myliobatidae; genus Mobula; species Mobula hypostoma. The sequence continues at coordinate 141,620,025 of NC_086103.1, forward strand.
TCACCTTCCTGAGGCACCACTCCTTGAAGATGTCTTGGGTATTACGGAGGCTGGTACCCAAGATGGAGCTGACTAATTTTACAACTTTCTCTAGCTTTCAGCCTTGTGCAATAGCGCCCCCCCCCCCCCATTGCAGACAGTGATGCAGCCGGTGAGAATGCTCTCCACGGTACATCTATAGAAGTTTGAGTGTTTTAGGTGACAAACCAAATCTGCTGAAACTACTAATGAAATATAGCCACTCTCTTGCCTTCTTTATAGCTGCATCAATATGTTGGGACCAGGTTAGATCCTCAGAGATCTTGACACCAGGAACTTGAAATTGCTCATTCTCCATTTCTGATCCATTTATGAAGATTGGTTCATGTTCCATTGTCTTACCCTTCTTGAAGTCCACAATCAGCTCTTTTGTCTTACTGACATTGAGTGCCAGGTTGTTGTTGTGACACCACTTAACAAGCTGGTATAGCTTGCTCTTGCACGACCTCTCATCTCCATCTGAGTTTCTACCAACAATGGCCGTATCATCAGCAAGTTTATATGTGGTACTTGAACCATTCCTAGCAGACAGTCACTGGTATAGAGAGGGCAGAGCAATGCGCTAAGCACACACCCGAGGTGCACCGGTGTTGATCGTCAGCGAAGAGATATTATCACCAATCCACACAGATCGTGGCTTTCCGCTTAGGAAGCAGAGGATCCAATTGCAGAGGCTCAGGTTCTGTAATTCATCGATCAGGACTGTGGGAATGATGGTATTAAACACTGAGCTATAGTTGACAAACAGCATCCTGACATAGATGTTTGTATTGTCCTGGTGATCTAAGGCCATGTGAAGAGCCATTGAGATTGCCTCTGCTGTAGACCTATTGTGGCGATAGGCAAAATACCAGGAGTCCAGATCCTTGCTGAAGCAGGAGTTCATTCTAACCATGACCAACCTCTCAAAACATTTTATCATAGTAGATGTGAGTACTACTGGGCAATAGTCATTAAGGCAGCTCACGCTACTCTTCTTAGGTACTGGTATAATTGTTGCCTTTTTGAAGCAGGTAGAGAGGTTGAAAATGTCCTTGAATACTTCCGTCAGTAGGTTGGGACAAGTTTTCAGAGCCTTGCCAGATACTCCATGAGGGCTTACCTCCTTGCGAGGGTTCGCCCTCCTGAAAGATAGCCTGATATTGGCCTGCGAGATATCACAGGATCACTGGGTGCAGCAGGGATCATCACAGCTGTAGTTATATTCTCCCTTTCAAAGTGACCATCGAAGGCATTGAGCCCCTCTGGTAGTGAAGCATCTCTGCCAATCATGCTATTGGCTTTCGCCTTGTAGGAAGTAATGTCTTGCAAACCCTGCCAGAGTTGTCGTACATCTGATGTCGCCTCCAGCCTCGCTCAGAGTTGTCTCTTTGCTCTTGAAATAGCCGTTTGCAAGTCATACCTGGTTTCCTTTCTACTGACCTGGGTCACCAGACTCAAATGCCGCAGATCCTGCCATCAGCAGACGCCATACCTCCTGGTTCATCCGTGGAAATCTGTTCATTCCCTCACCTGGTGGCCTGGCATTGTGTTATTTGACTGAAGTTTTATTGTTTTAATTTATTGCTGGAGTCTCCAGAGTCAGCAAATGATCAGAGGTAATTAAATGAAGGTTCATAATGATATAGAAACAACCAAGGACAAAGGGTGGGAAACCTTTAATGTGATCAGTACAGGATGTAGAGAATTGGCACAAGTGCAGCTTCTGGACCAAACAATAATTCTGCCATATGGAATCTCAAAGTGTATTATGTGCAAGTTAGATCAGGAAATATAGATACGGTTCTCTGCAATGAATTTGAGTTTGATATGGATTTGAATCCTATAGTGGCAGCTGAAGTATTTAAATAAATTCACATTTAAAAAGGTAATTTAGTACTATTATAGAGTCTACAAAACTACTGGGTGGTTGACAAAGCCCACCTGCTTCATAATTATTCCTTAGCGGAGGGAAGGTGTTCTTCTTTTGAAGTCTGGTCTAAATACAACTCCAGATCCAGACTATTGATTTGCAAGTCAATATATTCTCGAGGCAAGCAAGGATAGACATTATACACAAAATACTAGAGGGTCTCTGCTCAAAATGCCAACTGATTGTTCCCCTCCAGAGATGCTGAGCTCCTTCAACATTGTGGGTGTTAATCAAGATTTCCAGCATCTGCAGAATATCCTGAGTTAGGAACAGAATACAGCTGCCATTCTAAGTAATTAAATTTAGATCCTTTGAATATATAAGTAAACTCGGTTGTTCGTCAGCTGATAATCTCTCAAGATGATCGTTAGTTTTTTTACATCATAAAAAGTGCATTTGAAATTTCACGCATAAATATGGAAATTGGCATGTTGTTTTGCTGCATGTGATGGCTTGTCTTTTACTCCAACTATAGCGTTACATGTCTAATTAAACTCTGCAACATCTTTACACCAAATTCTGAAAAGCCTTGCGGTACTGTTCCCCTTTTCAAGAGATTCAACCCTTTCAATCCGAAGATTTCTTCCTTATGATACTCTAGTCCAGTATTTTGCACTCCCTTCGGGCATACTTGTGAGCCTATCAACATTATGGAAATGATCTTACCATAGGGGTTCTAAAAACGTCAGCTCTTTTTCCATTTCGTTAGACCTAGGGATGCTGGATCTGCAGCACTATAGAATTATCAGAAATACTAAACTGGGAATATCAATCCATGCTGATGTTTCTTTTTTCTTTAGTAAATATCTGCCATATGCATGTCCTTGAAACACTGTTATGAATAAATGTTATTAGTCACAGAGTACTTGTTGTTCTATGTATCTATTTTTATCAACTTTGAGCACTTGGCATTGGAGATACAGATAGATAGGCACTTTGTAGAAAAATCCCAGGTCTCTATTGTTGAAGGCTAATGCTATCTGGATTATATGATCTAGGCAATAATAGTGAAGACTGGTATTCACTGTCTCCGTTAATATTTACTTTTGTGCAAGAATTCATTTAGACAATGATTTGGATCTGTTACTAACAGCCCTTCATTTTTATCCCACGTCAGCAGCATCATTACAACTGTTGTCTGTTCATTGCTTTCAGTGAACTGTCAATTAAGTAGTAAACTTGGACAATCCTCCCTACTCCAATCTTACTGCAGCAAATAAACTATGATTTTGTCTCAAAAGTTCAAAGTAGATTTTATTATCAGAGTACATGTCACCACAAACAACCCTGAGATTCATTTTCCTGTGGGCATGCTCAACAAATCTATAGAATAGCAACTATAAACAGGATCAATGAAAGATCAAACAGAGTACAGAAAATAGCAAACTGTGCAAATATAAATAAATAGCAATAAATAACAAAGCCATGAAATAACAAGATAAAAGTCCTTAAAGTGAGATCAATGGTTGTGGGAATCTCTCAATAGATGAGTGTAGTTATCCTCTTTCGTTCAAGGGCCTGATGGTTGAGGGGTAGTAACTGTTCTTGAACCTGGTGGTGCGAGTACCGAGGCACTTGTACCTTCTACCTGATGGCAGCAGCAAAAAGTAAAAGAGTGTGGCCTGGGTGGAGAGGGCCTTGGATTTTGGCCCAAAACATCGACTGTACTTCCCCCCCCTCCCGCCCCCCACCCCCCACAGATGCTGCCTGGCATGCTGAGTTCCTCCAGCATTGTGTGTTGCTTGGATGATAGATGCTGCTTTCATACGCAGCATTTCATGTAGATGTACTCAATGGTTGGGAGGGCTTTACTTGTGATGTACTGGGCCGAATCCACTACCTTTTGTAGGATCTTCCGTTCAAAGGCATTGGTGTTCAGGGCACCCTGTTGTCAACCGTCACGTTATGATTGCTGTCACATTATGATTGCTCTAATCTGCCAACTTCAGACAAAAGCATTTCATCTTCATCCTTCCCAATCCTGACAAAGTCCTTTGATCTGAAATATTAGCCCTGGTTCTTTGCAGTAGTGCCCTAGCCTGCAGAACATTTCCAGCATATTCTGTTTTTACATTGAACAAATAACTAGCAGACTTTTTAAAAATCTCTCATGTCCTGCAGAATCATGAAACAATGCAATTACAGTTAACAGAACAGATAAAAACTGGCTGGCAATTGTATTTGTGCCAAGTCCTTCAAAATACTGGATAAAAGTTAATTCAATATTCCATGCTCACTGCAGACCTTTCCTAAATTACTTTCCACTTTTCGCTTATAAAATGTAATTGGAGCTTCACCCACTCTCCTTTCTCAGAACAAATGTATTTATTTGTTTATTTATTTTTAAACAAATAAATTTCTCCAGTTTTCCTTAAAAAATTTAAATGGTTAATTTCCCATGTGGGAATCCTGAACAAAAGCAAATGTCTTTCCAACTTAGCAGAACACCTCCTCTCAATTCACAAAGAAAGCCCTGAAACTCCAGTAACTTGTCTCAATAAATCTCTGTCCCACTCCCCATCTGTCTTCTTGGGTTTCCAGCTCCCACCTTGCTCCAGTGTTACCCAGAAAAAGCTTCAGAAGCAGCACATTATCTTCAATCTGGATATGTCACATTGTGATTTGAGTGATAGTCTAAGGAGCATTAAATTACTTTCTATACTGTGATGCCCTAAACTGCATATGTTACTCTAACTACAAACTAACAATGTATCACTTTAAAGACCATTTATTTTTGTGCTCTATTTTATTGTTTATAGCTTTCATTCACTGTTATCATTACAGGATGCCATTTAGAGAGAAAGATTACATTTGTCACATGTACATCAAAACATAGTGAAATGTGTCATCTTATATCAATGGCCACAGTCCGAGGATTGCACTGGGAGTGTCGCCACACTCAACAAAGCATGCCCACAACTCACTAACCCTAACAAAATGTCTTTGGAACATGGAAGGAAACCGAAGCACATGGAGGAAACCCATGTGGTCAGTCACAAGGAGAACCTACATACTCCTTACAGACAGTGGCAAGAATTGAACCCCCATTGGTAGTCACTAGCACTGCAAAGTAATTGCGCTCACCGCTACACTACCATGCCTCCCTACTGGCACGAAGTTAGAGCAAGTTCAAGACATCAGTTAGGGAGGCAATAAAATTTTTGACCAGGTCTATCATATTACTTCAGTCAACAGGAATTTAGAAAAGACAGATGAAAACCTTCAGATTTTAAAGGCATTTTTGTCATGTTATGAATCATATTTCACTGAAACAATTTTCGTACTATTAGTTCACAAATCTTGGTTCTTGAATCTAATATACAGCACTGACTTATAATGCTTCAATGCATCATTAAGCACTACAGACCCCTGTATTATAGGGGGGATTTCCATTACCTAGACTACCATAACATGGGAGTCACTTGTAATCAGATGACCAAAAGGTACAAATTCAATACTTATAACAACATTTTGGATGATCTAGAGTGTTACACATTCACCCAAAACCAGCATCATCCCCTGTACCTTATCATATTAAAAAGAAACAGCCAGTAGCTGGAATGTAACCAAAATAAAACAAAATAATTTTAAATGTCTCATACCCAGCTACCATATATTGGAAAAGCGAACACAGGATTCATCACAGTTAGCTGATGTCCAGTACACATCCACAGGAGAACAGGTAAAAATTATGCTCTTGATGACTCCAAATCAGCAAGACATTTTCAGGTGACTCTACTGCCTAACAACCAGAAGGCAAGACTAAAACCTGACTCTGGGTGTGACTGGAAAGTGAGAATTGCTGGAGCAAATGACGATTGGAAAGTCAGAGGATGAAGGGAGTGCTGGACTGCTGCTGAGGGCATGGATCATGATGACTTAATTTTCTTTTACATCATAAATAGTGACCATTTGGTGCATTTTTGACAGAAGTTTACTTTGATTTGAAAGACAACAAAATCCTATGTTTTGTAAACCCAGGGTGCAATTTTATTTTAGATTTGTTTGTTGGCCTTGAGGCACTATCTTGTGTAAGGAATTTGTTTTCTGCATGGAAAGACTGAACAGATAATACATTCTTTGTTTGTGAAAAATTAATTGTAAACTACAATTTCACATGCTTGCAAGAGAAAATAGCTTTGTATACCCTGTACTTCAAGTACTTTCTGTGACTATTTTCCTGGCGAAAGAGAAAATAAGGGTGATACTGGCCACTTCAGTCCAATTATGTCTCGAAGAGGGGCATAGAACCAAATGATCACAAGACATAGGAAGTATAATTTACCATCACATAGTACTAGTGATCTGGGTTCAACTCCTCCTGCTGTCCGTAACAAGTTAGTATCTTCTTCCCATGAGCACATGGGTTTCCTCCAGGTGCCCTGCTTCCCTTCCACATGCCAGAGATGTATAGGTTAGGGTTCGTAAGTTGTGGGCATGCCATGTTGGCATCAGAAGCATGCTGACACATATGGGCTGTCCCCAGCACATTCTCAGACTGTGTTGGGTGTTGATGCATTTCACTGTATCTCAGTGTTTCAATGTTGATGTGAATAATAAAGCTAATCTCTTTTCTCATTGCAAGTGACTCCACATACTTTGTTTTGCAAGCAGCTCTCTAAATGTTAGAACCAGGAGCAGTCTGAGGTTCCTCCAGCCTGTTGCACCATTTAAACATACATGGTTGATCTGATTATAACCTTAGCTCTATGCCAGTCTGCTCATGGTAAACTTTCTCCTCTTGCATATCAAGAGGCAACCTCTGCCTTTCCACCAACCCTCAAGTAAAAAAAGATCTAAAGACTCAAACCACAAGGAAAAAAAATGATGCACCTCATCCTGGTACTAAATGGATGAATCCTTAATTGTAATCTGGAACTAGATTCTCCCACTAAAGAAAGCAACCCTTCCATGTTTACCTATCAAGGCCCCTCAGGACCCTAAATGTTTCAAATCAGTCACCTCTTTAAATGCCAGGAGAAACAAGTCTTGTCTCTCCATCTTTTCTTCACTAGACTATTGCCTATTCTAGGCATTAGTCTAGTAAACTTATAGTGAAATATTTCCAATGTATGAACATCCTTTCTTAAATAAGACCAAAACTGTACACAGTAATCCAAGTGTAGTTTCACAAATAGCCAATATAGCTGATGCTCAACTTCCCCAACTGTGCATTTAATTACCGTAGCAATAAAAAATATTCTGATGGGTTTCTGAATTACCTGTTTTACTTGCATACTTGTAAGAAAGGGTGGGTGCCAGGCTGGGTTGAACCAGGGTAGTTATGGTGACGTTCAGCTTCTTCAGCCCATGGGTCACCGGGAGCAATGTAGACCAGGTGGACACACATGCAGAGACCGGAGGTGAGGATGGAGCAAAACCAGGAATCTTTACTTGATATTGGCTTGTAGGGAACTCAAGAATCAGCACACACACACAGGCTATGTAAACTCAAGACTGCGCAAGGAGGGAACTCACATAGAGAAACAAAACAAAGCACAGGTGCACTGACAACTGAAGCAAAACAGATGGAAACAATCAACTAATAATCAAGGGAGGAGCAGCATTGGAGCCTGGAGCACTCTGGCACCCCCTGTTGATCAATATAAAGTATGACATGATACCCTCCCCACCCCACCCTGCCCCCCCCCACGGCCCACTCAACAGCCAGCAATTGACAGCTCAGGGTCATCAGGTGGTGACACTGGAAGTCTCTGATCAGGTCCATGTCCAGATCCAGGATGTCATGGGAGGGAGCACACAACCTTTCCTCTGGATCATAACCCTCCCATATATAGGCATCCATTAGTCTCATGAGACCATGGATTTGCGCCTTGGAAGGTTTCCAGGGCGCAAGCCTGGGCAAGGTTGTATGGAAGACCAGCAGTTGCCCGTGCTGCAAGTCTCCCCTCTCCACAACACCAGTGTTGTCCAAGGGAAGGGCATTAGGACCCATACAGCTTGGCACTGGTGTCATTGCAGAGCAATGTTGGTGAAATGCCTTGCTCAAGGACACACACGCTGCCTCAGCCAAGGATCAAACTAGCGACCTTCAAATCACTAGATGAACACCTTAACCACTTGGCCACGTTACACCAAGTATTCAAGCTAGCTGTGAACCAGATGATGGGGTCCAGAAGCCCACAGACCGTGTACGCCATCTGACAATCAGTGATGTGAGAGGCTGGGGGTAGTCACAGGACAGGTGCCAGCAGATTGTACAGAAGACATTTTAGACAGGAGGCATAGAAGATGGGGTTGATCTGGATGGTACAAGGCACCTGGAGACAGTAAGTGACTGATAGAGATCTTTGAACAGTCTGACATAGCATGGCACCAGTTTCTGAGACTCAAACCTCAGTGGAAAATCTTTGCTGGGGAGCCAGACTCTTTCACCAGGACAGGACAAAGGCCCCAGCGGACTTTAACAATCGGCATGCATGCCACTGCTGCTGCAGAGAGAGGTCTTCTGCAGGGCTGCTCAAGCTTCCTTCCACTTCTGCCAGCAACAATGGACCAGCTGTTCAGCAGATGGGACTCCTAACTCAGACTCCTGCTCACATAACAGAGGAGGTGGACAACCAAACTGACACTCAAAAGGAGACATACCTGCAGAAGAGTGGCACAGTGTGATGAATAGATAATCGTTCCAAGTAGATGAGTTGGCCAACTCAAGGCACCTCAGCTCTTCTCTGGGTCCTGAATGGTCCACTGACTGCCCATTGGTTCATAGGAGGACAAACAGGTACTCAGACTCTCACAGAGCATAGATATCAACAGCACATTACAGGCCCTTCAGCCCACAATGTTGTGCTGACTCTCAAATAAAGAAACAAAACAAAGCACAGGTGCACTGATAACTGGAATGAGACACAGGTGAAAATACTCAACTCATAATCAGGGAGGAGGAATGTTGGAGCCCAGGAGCCTGGAAGACTCTAACCACCTCTTCCCCCGGTGATCAATCTGAATCACGACATATACTAACTAGACTTAAGTCAGATTTATACTTCTGTGTCAACTCAATGCCGTAGATACGGTGTCGCCGTGAACCCTACACGGATCCCTACGCCGTAGCCTGACGCGCACCTCTCCCAAAATGTAACTATGTGTCGCGGCAACACAGAACGCAACAACTGTGATTGGTCTGCCTGGGAGCATCGCATTTCCTCCTACGCTGCAATAGATTCCCATTGGCCAACTGAACGGCAGGAAAGGAACTCTGGCTGCAATGCTTTCCATAAAGCTTTACAGACCTCCGAAATTATGGAGGACTCATTTCGCTTTTACGAAAAAAGACGCTCGCTTTAAACTTGTTTACCCCAAGAAAGACTACCATGACCATGAAGCCTTGCACGGGCAGGTGTGTGCGCATGCACGATGTGCCCGAATTGCAGAGCGACGCAGACACACCAACACACAAGTATAAATGCTTACAACGTGCGTAGGCCACTTGCGTAGGTTACAGCGTCAAGTTGACACACAAGTATAAATCAGCCTTTAGGAATTGTGCACTAAGATACCCAGATTCCTCTGAATATCTATATCTTCTCAATAGATTCTATAGATTATTGAAGAGTTCCTACAAACTGTTGGTTCCAAATGTAATCCAACTATTTAAAGAAGAAGAGAGAAAATATGATGAGATTATCAACATGGATTTATGAAAGAGAAATCGGACTTGACAATTCAGTTGGAGTTTCTTGAGGATGTAACTAGAAGGAAGGTGAAGTGGCGAATGTGGTGCATTCAGATTTGCAGAAGGCGTTTAATAAATTCCCACATAGAATTAAAACACATGCAATTGGAGATTATGTTACTACATACACTTAGTGGCCACTTTATTAGGTACCTCATGTATCTAATAAAGTGGTCACTGAGTGTATGTTCACAGTCTTCTGCTGCTGTAGCCCATCTGCTTCAAGGTTTGATGTATTGTGCATTCAGAGATGCTCTTCTTCTCACCACTGTTATAATGTGTGGTTATTTGAGTTACTGTTGTGACTTGTCAGCTTGAAATAATCTGGCCCCCTCCTCTGACCTTTGACCTTTTGCCTTTTGCACACAGAACTGCCACTTGCTGGGTGTTTTTGTTTTGCTTCTCACTCCGTTCCCCGTAAACTCTAAGACTGTTGTGCATGAATATCCCAGGAGATCAGCAGTTCCTGAGATACTCAAACCATCCTGTCTGGCACCAACAATCATTCCATGGTCAAAGTCACTTAGATCACATTTCTCCCCTATTTTGATGTTGAACAATAACTGAACCTCTTGACCATTTCTGCATGCTTTCATGCATTGAATGGGGAATGGATAAAAAGCAGAGAAGTGGAGGGGCAGGAGGAAATGATCAGAAGTTAGAGACTGCCATCAGGTTGGAGGCTACCCAGATGGCATTTGAGGTGTTACTCTTCCAACCTGAGAGTGGCCTCAACGTGGCAGTAGAGGAGTCAATGAACTGACATGTCAGAATGGGGGTGGGAAGCAGAATGAAAATGGGTTGCCACGAGGAAATTGCAGCTGTTGTGGTGGCTGGAGCAAAAGTACTCATTGAAACAGTCCCTCGATCTATGTTGGGTTTCAATGATACAGAGGAGGCCACACCAGGAGCACTGGTGTAGGGTGCACCTGTAAAATGTACCACATGTATAACATGGAAATCAAGAGTGAATTGTGTTTGAAGTGCCTGGACAAAGTTTCCAAGTAATGTGATTATATCACCAAGTGGCCATGATTCAATCCACTTCTGTAAAAAAAAAGATCAGGTACATTAAAATGGCAATGTCCAAATTTTGGGCCTAAAAACCTTCAATGATAAGCTTTATTTGGCACATGTACATCAAAACTTACAGTGAAATGTGTTGTTTGCGTCAAATCAGCAAGAGGCAGCCTGCAAGTGTCACTCACCACACTTCCAGTGCTAACATAGCAGGTTACAACCTACTAACCCTAACCCTAATTGTAGATCTTTCAAATGCGGGAGGAAACTGGAGCATCTGAAGGAAACCCACAGGGTCACTGGGAGAACGTACAAACACCTCACAGACAGCACGGGAATTGAACCCTGGTGAGCGATCAGTTTCTCTGTAAAGCCGTTTGCACTAACCGCTGGTCTATCATGTCTTCAGACAGGTCATTGTTAAACTGGTGAAATGGGCAGAGACAACCTTGATGAAATTTAATGCAGGGGAATGTGTGGTGGTGCACTGGGGAAGAAAATACGGAAAAGAAAAGGTTATGATTGTAGAGCAGAAAGACTTAGTGACTTACAAATATGTGAAAGGATAAAGTCAACCAGGTAAAGCTGTTCAAATATTTTTGGCTTAGTAGAGCTGCTGCCTCACGGCGGCAGAGGCCTTCTTCGCTTTGGGAGCTGTCAGAGAGGAGTATGTACTGTGTATCCTCACTGTGATACTGTAGGTTTCCTCTTGGTGCTCTAATTTCCTCCCAAAACATGGGTTGGTAGGTTAATTGGTCTGTACAAATAGTTCCTGGTATGTAGGTGAGTTATAGAACCTGAGAGAAGTTGGTAAGAATTTGGGAAAAATAAAAAAGAGCATGAACATAGAATTAGTGTAAGTAGGTGGTTGGTGGTCAATGCAGACTCTGGGTTGAAGAGACCGTTTCTGTGCCATATCTTTCCATGACTCCTTTACCATATCAATTGAGGCCTAAACTGGAACAGTTTGAAATGTACGGAGTGCATTTATTTTTATACCTCAGAATATTATGTCTAATTCTAGATAGCACATTTTAGGATCAATGTCAAGACCTTGGAGAAAATGTAGAGGAGATTTGATAGAATGGTAAGAAGAAAGTGAAAATACTTGTTCAGAGAGACAGATGAAGTAGGGGTGAATCTTCCTGCAGCAGAGGAAGCTGAACGAAGGAATGGTACTGTAAAGAGAGAGGCCATTTTGTCCATGATGATTGTGCTGCTCCTTAGAAATCAAAATAGGACCTGGTGTGGGCTATTGGGCACAAAATACTTCAAATTCACTGGAAGTGTAAGAGGATCAATGTAACCAGGCCAAAATCCCCAGTACAGTGGCCTTAATTGTTGACAGTTGTTGACCTTGGGTTGGGCACCTCATTCACATGGCCAGCAATAGACTCACAGACAGTCACTGTATTCCATGCTCTGTTATGAAAAGAGATTGTAGGTTGAACAGAAGAAGAGATCTGAGGCTGTGCTCAGATTATCCTTACGAGAACATCACCTCCTTGTGGACACCAGGGAACATCACACTTAAGCTGCTTAAACTAGAACTGGAGTATTTAGGATGACATTGAGGACCTCAAGGCCATCCATTAGGAGTACGTAGAAAGCCTGCAGGAGGATCGCACCACCTCACAGGAGTCCCATCTACTCGTTCTGTCAGCCAGCTCCAGCTCCATTTGTAGAAATGGCTGCAGTTCTCACAATGGCCTCAACAGCCACCTCAAAAATGAAGGGGGAGAATGTCATCCTCAATCTTGAAGAACTGAATAGCAAGAGCATGGTAAGTGAGGTTCATGGGACAACGTGAGATTAACCATTTTGACAGGGAATATAAAAGGCATGATTTAATTGTTGAGATATTTCTGAGTCCTGAAATGGAAAATAGCAGTAGAAATAGGTTACACTTCCCATATCCTGATGCCATGTTCTTACACACACCCACATCCTGATGCCTTTAGCGTCTAGAAATTTTTCTATCTCCTTAAACATCTTCAGTACCTTGACCTCCGATGCCTCCTGTGATAGAGAAATCCACAATTTCACCACCCTCTGAGTTAAGAAGTTATAACCTCTCTGCATTGAAAGGTTCAGCTATTCCAGGAACCAGTCTGGTGAACTCGAGAGATTCTACAGATGCTGGAAATCCAGAGCAACAAGGCAAGTGCTGGAAGAAATCAGCAGGTCAGATAGCATCTATGGATGGTAATATACAAGTGAGGTTTTGTTCATCAGGACTGGAAAGGAAGGCAGAATAAGAAGGTGAGGGGAGGGGAAGGAGAACAAGCTGTAGGTGATAGGTGAAGCCAGGCAAGGAGGAAGGAGAAGAAATTTCCAGTAATTTATCTCCTCTCCCCTTTCTCTGTTTTCCATTCCCCATTCTGATTCCACTCTTACTCCTTCTCTTCTCCTTACTTGCCATCACCTCCCTCTGGTGACCTTTCTCCTTCCCTTTCTCTTATTGTCCACTCTCCTCTCCTATCAGTTCAGCCCTTTACCTCTGCTGCACTCCATCTATGGCAAGTATATCCTTTCCTAGATTAGGAGAACAAAATGCATACAATTCTTCAGGTGTACCCTTACTTTTTATAGGTGCAGTAAGCCACCTTCTCAAAACCTCTTGCATAAAGAACTATACACTATTGTCTTCTTAACACTTTGCTGCCCTTACATGCAGCTTTCAATGACCGCTGCACAAAGATAACTAGGTTCACATTTTCCAATCTGTCACCATTCAAATATACACTGCCTTTCTATGTTTCTTCCCGCTGAAGTGGAAAACTTTACTTTTATTCTATGAAATTGCACCTGCCATGTATTTTACTTATTCAAATGGCTATACAACCTCTTTGCAACTTCCTCTCAATTCATGAATTTTCCCATTTCATGTCATATTCAAATTGAGAAATATTACAATCAGTTTCGCTCTTCCAATAGATGGGACCAAAACACTCATCCTTGTAGCATCCTGAACACATCATATTTATTCCTACTCTCTGTTCCTTATCTGTCAACCAATTTTCAATCTACACTCAGTGGCTACCAATACATGGAAATATCTAATCAGCTAAACATGTGGCAGCAACTCAATGCATAAGAGCATTGAGTTGCTCCCCTCTTACCCCTTCCCTTCTCTTCACCTGTCCTAAACCTCCCTCTGGTTTCCCTACTCCTTCCCTGATAGTGAAGGTCAACTGTCCTCCCCTATCACCTTCCAGCCTTTCACCTCATCCCCCCCCCACCCACCTTCCCCTCACCTGTGCTTGCCTATCACCTGACAGCTTCTCATCCCCCACCTCCTTATTCTGGATTCTTCCCCCTTACTTTCCAGTCCTGATGAAAGGTCTCAGCCCAAAACCTCAACTGTTTATTCCTCTCCATAGATGCTGCCTGACCTGCTGTTCCTCCAGCGTTCCTCCTCACCCAAGTAGAACTCGAACACGCTATCACTTTTATTGCTATTATCCATCCAGCTCCCATATCAGCCCACCTCTGACACCTCCCTTCCTTTTTTGATCTCTCTGACTCCACCTAAAGAAGTAGACTAGTCACTAGCATCTTTTACAAGCTCAAGGACTCCCACAGCTACCTTGACTATGCATCTTCTCACCCTGCTTCCTATAAGAACACCAGTTTCTTCATTTCCAGCATATTTGCTCCAATGAGAAGGCCTTTTGCACTTCTGTTTTCTAAAACAGAGCAATCTTCTGCCATAGCGGATGGTACTTCTTCTGCACACATGCTCTCACTGCCTCTCTCTTATTTCAGAACAAAGATAGAGTGGCAGGGAACTTAACTTCCACCCTCGCATTCTCCTCAGTCTCCAGCATGATCCCACCACCAGCCACATCTTCCCATCTCCCCCCCTTTCTGTATGCTCACTATTGACTCTCCATCCCCGCCCACTGGTCCCTGCCCCACAGCACACTCCCATGTAGCTGCAGAAGATGAAACACTTTTCCATTCCTACCATGCAGGGCACAAATACTCGTTCCAGCCGAAATGGTGATTCACTCCAATTCTCCTCCAATCTAATGTACCGTGTCTGGTTTTACAATGTGGCCTCTCCCACACTGGAGAAACTAAAGAGGTTGGGTCATCACTTTGTGCAACAATTGTGCTCAGTTCTCAGAGTGATTTTGTTGCCTGCCATTTTACTTTATCATCCCACTCTGATCTCTCTGTTTGTGGCTTCCTTCACTGCCACACCAAGGCCCATCATAAACCAGAAGAATAACATCTTCAGAATCAGAATCCTTTATTATCGCCAAGTATGTGGACACATACAGGGAATTTGATGCCGGTTTCCCTGAGCTCTCGCTGTACAGAATCAAAAAGCAAACAAAATAATAGTGCAAATAATCGTGAACTATATACAGCCTGTATATGTATAGGTGGACTTGGTTTATAATAGACTAAAATTCAAGTGTTCGTAGGACCGATAGCATACGGAAAGAAACTGTTCTTGTACCTATTTGTCCTGGTATACAGTGATCTAAAACACCTACCAGAAGGAAGGAGTTGGGACAAGTGATGTCCAGGGTGTGAAGGGTCTACAATGATGCTGCTTGCTTGCTTCCTGACTCTAGATGCATATAAGTCCTGGATTGAGGGCAGCTTCACACCAATAATCCTTTCCGCAGCCCTGACAGTTCTTTGGAGTCTATTCTTGTCTTGTTTGGTAGCTGATCCAAACCAGACAGTGATGGACAAACAGAGAACAGACTGGATTATTCCTGAATAGAATTGAACCAGCAGCTCCTGAGGCAGGTTGTACTTCCTCAGTTGACGTAGGAAATCTTATCTTCAGTCTCGGACTTCCCAACCCCCTGGAATGAATATTGAATTCTTCTCTCATTGATTCGCATTATCATGCTTTCCCACACTGTTACTTCAAAAGGTCTTGCTGACACTCACTACTCATGATGACGGCTCCTTATCATGCCAATTAACCAATCTGTACCATAAGGTTTTGTCTTTCACTTCACTCTTCCTGCCAGCTCTGCTTTCAAACTGTAAATTCTCCAAACTTACCCCATTTCTGAGGAAGGATCCCCAACCCAAAACATTCCATGGTATCTCACTTCACAGCTGGCACTTGACTGGCTTGTTCTTCCAGTATTTCTGATTCTGTTGAACCTCAACAGGGAAGAGATATGCTATCGACAAATTATAAAGAAAGCATTTAACAAGAATATAAAGCTCATACAAATAGTTTCAATAAGATGTTAGGGTTGAAATTCAGATCATGTTCATTTAGTTATTATTGATGAAATGGTGGAGCAGACTCGATGGGCCAAATGGCCTAATTCTGCTCCTATATCTTGTGGTCTAAAAGTCTTATTTATCATGTGTACAGCAAAACGTGTCATTTGCATTAAAAACCAACATAACCTAAGGATGTTCTGGAGGCAGCCCACATATCACAACACATACTGGTGCCAACATAACAGGTTCAACAGAACAATACAACAACAGCAACAAAATAAGCCCCTTATTTTGAAATGGGGACATCTCTTTTTCCCTTATTAGGGAGAGAGAGAGAGCCTACGGTATGTCGAATTACCGGGTGAACGAGTAGTCTTTGGTCTGTATCTTTATTGATACTTTGCCGCACACTTGAGTGCTCGGTGGGGGGGTGCCGATGCTTTTTTTGCTGGTGGGAGGGGGGTTGTTGCTTTGCTGTTGCTTATGCGTGGGAGGGGGAGTTGGGTGGGACTTTGGGGTTCTAACATTTAACTGTCATTCATTCTTTGGGGAACTCCTCTGTTTTCGTGGATGTTTGCAAAGCAAAAGAATTTCAGGTTGTTATATTGTATACATTACTCTGACATTAAATGTGTCTATTAAAACTATTGAAACCCTTTCCTCCCTCCCACACACCCAACCAATTACACACAAGGACAGGCCTCCTTCTTCAGAACAGGCTGCCTCCAGGTCTCCAACATCCAGTCCCTGGCCTGGACTCCCAGACAATGAGCCTCCGATTTCCAGGCGTATTGTATATGGATTTCAGCAAGGCATTTGACAGCTACCCCATGCAAGGCTTATTGAGAAAGTAAGGAGGCATGGGATCCAAGGGGACATTGCATTGTGGATCCAGAACTGGCTTGCCCACAGAAGACAAAGAGTGGTTGTAGACGGGTCATATTCTGTATGGAGGTCGGTCACCAGTGGTGTGCCTCAGGGATCTGTTCTGCGACCCCTACTCTTTGTGATTTTTATAAATGACCTGGATGAGGAAGTGGAGGGATGGGTTAGTAAATTTGCTGATGACACAAAGGTTGGAGGTGTTGTGGATAGTGTGGAGGGCTGTCAGAGGTTACAGCGGGACATTGATAGGATGCAAAACTGGGCTGAGAAGTGGCAGATGGAGTTCAACCCAGATAAGTGTGAGGTGATTCATTTTGGTAGGTCAAATACGATGACAGAATATAGTATTAATGGTAAGAATCTTGGCAGTGTGGAGGATCGGAGGGATCATGGGGTCTGAGTCCATAGGACACTCAAAACTGCTATGCAGGTTGACTCTGTGGTTAAGAAGGCATACAGTGTATTGGCCTTCATCAATCATGAGATTGAATTTAGGAGCTGAGAGGTAATGTTGCAGCTATATAGGACCCTGGTCAGACCCCACTGGAGTACTGCGCTTAGTTCTGGTCACCTCACTACAGGAAGGATGTGGAAACCATAGAAAGGGTGCAGGGGAGATTTACAAGGATGTTGCCTGGATTGGAGAGCATGCCTTATGAGAATAGGTTAAGAAAACTCGGCCTTTTTTCCTTGGAGCGACGGAGGATGAGAGGTGACCTGATAGAGGAGTATAAGGTGATGACAGGCATTTATCGTGTAGATAGTCAGAAGCTTTTTCCCAGGGCTGAAATGGCTAACACGCGAGGGCACAGTTTGAAGGTGCTTGCAAGTAGGTACAGAGGAGATGTCAGGGGTAAGTTTTTTACGCAGAGAGTGGTGAGTTCGTGGAATGGGCTGCCGGCAATGGTAGTGGAGGAATCTATGGTAGAGTCTTTTAAGAGACTCCTGGACAGGTACATGGAGCTCAGAAAAATAGATGGCCATGGGTAACTCTAGGTAATTTCAAAGGTAAAGATATGTTCGGCACAGCTTTGTGGGCCGAAGGGCCTGTATTATGCTGTAGGTTTTCTATGTTTCTACTACAGGCCTAGAACTTGCAGACACAGATATTGGGCCTCCCAATTCAGGACACAGCGCCAGGCTTCCAACTCACAGACACCACAAACATTGGGCAGCCAACTTTCAGACCTGCTGAAGCAGGCACTTTGACCATTGGGCCTCGATTTCTGGACCTGCCCAATTCAGTCCTTGACCTTCGAGCTTCGACCTTTGTTATTGACCCCAAGACTCACCTATCATGGGAATTTGAACTCCGTGCCTCAAACTCCAAACTTGCACAGTGCTCCGACCCTGGGGCTCGCCAACTTGGGGGTTCACCAGCCCTCATGCCTCCTGCTTGTGTGGACCGACCTCTGTTCCTGGAACTCATCAGCCTGAGGGTGGGGGGTGTCACTAGCCCTCATTCACAGTCATTGACCATGGTCTTCATCTTGATTTTAACTATCAGGTTATTAACATAATCCCGTTACTGTCAGAGCAGTTATTTTCGAAGTATATTGGCGCCATTGCTTTCTTTAAAATCATGTGAAATAAAAACATGGAGAGAAAAGCAAGCAGATTACAGACACTCTGATGGTAATTCTACTTGGCATGTTTTATGTTAATGCTTCACGGGCTGGCATTCTATTTGTACCAGAAATGCACGAGTCGAATGAGTTTATTTTATTTTGATTTTACATTCAAATCTTTTTATCCCTGGTTAAGTATATTACTGCCCTTTTGAGAAGGAGAAGCATTCAGTTATTGCTAAGTATTATCCAAATTCTCAGAAAATGTTGGTTTGTGCTCCCAGATGTACAATCTTTGTTGGTAGATGCAGAAGGTTATAAAACAACATTGGCCAGACTCCAGCTTTCTTTCCATTCATCTAGGACTACAACAGTACTGAGTGCACTCATTTCAAACAGCCATGAGTGTGAAAACAATTTTCACCCCTGCATTTTTGTTTCTGTTCAATCCCATGTCTTTTCTCCTGACATAATAAAAGTGCTGCAATAAGCAGGGTCAAGTATGATACATCAGTGAGAAACGTGAAAGTGAGACTATAGGCTGTGATTATGGGCTCAAATGTGCGATGAATCCTTTTTCATCACATGATATGAACTAATGTTGCCATTTATTTATAAAACAAAACGAAGTGTTCTGCTATGGGAGGGACAGAACGATGACAACCGCGGTTTCTGGTGTTTTCTTTAAACAATGATATTATAATATTTTTAAAATTCTTTTTATGATGAATACAAAATGCACTTAGTTGTAAAATTAATTATGCTGGTGGTTATATTTTTTAATATTTTTAAGTGTTTTAAAATGGCCCTTTATTTTTCAAACTAAAGAAGCCTAAAAATAATTCAGTAATTTTATGAACAGTCTAACTGCTTTTTTTTAGTTTAGATTCCAAATATTTGGAAATGCTGAGACTTTCTACTTTAGATGCAATTTATACCCAAACAAAGCTCAGACTGATGCCCAATTACATTGCTTTCAGAACATCAATGACCTTGAGAAAAAAATCTGATAACTATTCAAGTAGATGTCGCAATTAAAATGTTCAGACATAGATATTCCCTCACGTAGCCTTCGTGTGAATTTTATCTAAAAGTTTCCATCTGAAGGTTTTGAGTCCACACTGCACTGTGCTTATGGGAATTCATCCCAGATCCTCCGTTTTTAGAAGGGCAATAAACAAGACGAGCAATGTGACAACAATAACTGGAGCACGGAGACCGTGCCACCGTTATTTAAAAGGCCCATCCCTAGCTTGCCTGCTACTGGAGATTCTGAGACGACCACCCTCTCTATATATTCTTAGCCCACCTCAATGACCAATCTGTACTCCCTCCTGATGGTCTTTTGGCCCTTTGTATCTCTTTCCAGTACACCCCAATCTATTTTTCATCCCCTCTCTTACCCTATTCAAACATGTCACTGGCTCTTCTGTTTTCTCTCTGTTTCCCCAATCATCTTCATGGTAACAAGCTTATTCCTATTCCCGGGCTGTCTTCTCAGAAATCCCTCCAGCTCCAAACCTCTGCCCAATCTTGCTCAGGTCACCCATTGCACCCCCACACTCTACAACCCTAAGGTCATTTCCTCATTGCACACCAGTCTTTCCCAACAGTCACCTACCGCACCCCCACCACTGTATAGGATGCTATATACAATAGAGCAGGAGACCTTTGGACCCCTGACGACATCTTTTTGACTCATTCAAGGTCCATTATGGCACTCTGAATATTCCATGTTCCTATTGCTTAATAAAGGTTTACGAGTATAGATACTGACAGGATGTTGGTAGTTGGTTTATTATTGTCACTTGTACTGAGGTAAAAGTGACGGGACTTTGTTTTGATTGCCACCCTTACAGATAAACTGTGAAATCAGATTGTGAGATTTCACAGTTCCATCTACTAAAGTAAATACTGCTAGAATGAAATCTATAATCTAATTACTATATTAATTAAACAATCTATTTAGTAACCAACTAATTAAATAAAGTCAGATTTAATAAGGATAGCAGGGCAAGGGGCTATGCTGTAACTGCTCCCTGTAGAAGCTGGTGTTACCAGGTGACTTTACTGGCATTAGATCTGTTATCTTTTCAAGTATCAGATCAAGAGCAAATCAGAAGTGTTTCATCTCAAGGGCTCTTAAAGCTGTTGAGCTGGAGTCATTAATATGCCTCGGTGAGCAGGAGAGCTGCTAAGTTATGCCAAATAATAGCATTAGTTTCTAACATCTGCAAGACTTTGTTTCTCCATTGAATTATCTGGACTGTTTGAATCAAGAAGTAGTTACATTCTTTAAGCTAGGGAATGGTTTAGATTTGACTAGAGGTCGGGCCGGCTGGTGGCGCAATGGCATCGGCGCCGGACTCGGGAGTGGAGGTTCCCAGGTTCGAAACCAGCCCGGTCCGCTCCCGAGTATGCTTTCCATCCAGGCCGGGTTGAGAGTCGAGATCGCAACTCGACCTTGTAAAATAAAGGGAAAATACTGCGAAAATGCCTGTGTGAGGAGTGACACGCCACACAGTCTCTCTCTCTCACTCCACGCCTTGTAAAAAAGCCATGAAAAGCAGACTCGCACGCATGCAGGCACATGCCAAGAAAATAGATTTGACTAGAGGGCACTGACAGCTGGACTCTATAGTGAATCGGGTACCTATGGGAACAGTGATGCAGTAGCCTCAGCCTTTACCCTTGTCTAACATATAGTTGTTATCTGATGAATAAAATCAAACACCCCATTGACAGGAACAATGCACGAATGCTGGAAGAGCTCAGCATATCAGGCAGCATCTGTGGAAGGAAATACACAGTTGAAGTTTTAGGTCAAGGCACTTCATCTAAAGAAGAGTAAAAGTCAATGTAAAAAGGTGAAGGGAAGGGAAGGGGTGGAGCAGGAATTGGCAGGTAACCAGGCAAGGACAGATGAGGGAGAGAAAAGAATGGAAGTTATGTCAAAAGGTGGAGGGTTATAGGTGGAAATGACAAAGGGCTGAAAGGAGAGGAAGGATCGAAGTAAAATTTATCATCAGAGTGGATGTTGCTTTTCCATGGCAGTGCTTCATGTAGGTGTGCGGAGGTTCATGTAGAGGTTGGGAGGGTTTTATCCATGATGTACTGGGCCGAATCCACCACCTGTTGTAGGATTTTCAGCTCAAAGGCATTGGTGTTCCCATACCAGGCAGTAATGCAGTCAGTCAGCACACTTTCCACCACACACCTATAGAAGTTTGCCAAGGTTTTTGATGACATGCTGAATCTCCGTAGACTCCTGAGGAAATACTGTTGTGCTTTTTTTGCAATTATATTTATATAGTGACACCCAGGAAGTTAAAGTTACTGACCCTATCCACTTCTGATCCTCTGATGATTATTGGGTCATGGATTACTGGTTTCCCTCTCCTAGTCTACAGTCAGTTCCTTGGTCTTATTGACATTGAGTGGAGCATTGTATAAAGATAGGGAGGTGGTGAAGAGAACCAGTGAGAGGAATGCATGGGTGATGGGCATATGGAGAAAGAGGGAGGGAGGTAAGACATATGGTGATTGGGGCCAGAAGGAGAGAGAGAAGAGAAAATAGAAAGAGAGACAGAGGGGGAGCAGTTACTGGTAGTTTGAGGATCTGATGTTCATGATGCCAGGTTGGAGGGTGCTCAGGCAGAACATGAGACACTATTGTTCTAGTTTGTGTTTAGCCTCAAAATGATAGAGCAGGAGGTAATGGACAGAAATGTGGGTGTGGGAATGAGGAGTGGAATTAAAATGGCTGGACAGCCTGAAGACATACTGGGCTGAAGATGCAAATGTCTCCATGCTTCCGGCACCAATACAGCATGCCTTGAGCTTACTAACCCTAACCGTACGCCTTTCGAATGTGGGAGGAAATTGGGGAACCTGGACGAAATGCACATGGTCACGGGGAAAACATATAGACTTACAGACAGGATGAAGAATTGAACCGCAATCGTCCCATCACCGGCACTGTAAAGAGAGTAATATGTTGGATGTGTAGTCTGGTGGTGTGGTAGATGAGTACTAGGGATAGCAGTCCTTCCTGCTGAGAGGAGGAATAATGAGAACATGGTACCATGGAGCAAATGGCTTTGGAACTGAGAAGAACAAAACAGAACATGATAGTTGTAGGAGACAGTTTAGTTACTGTCATAGATAGAACTTCTTGCTTCTGTTACTGGGTGTTTGAAAGATTATGTTGCCTATCAGGTCATCAATTTGTAGTTGTGGAAGAAGTTGGAGAAAGGATGGAAGATTTGGTTGCTATATTAAATAGGAACTAACAACATAATTGAAACTAGCAATGTGGTCACTCAGATCTTTACTGGTAACCACGACTGGATTGTTTACTGAGCTTTGTGCAAACTGACATAAAATCAGACAGATCTGAGGGGTGAATCCACAGCTCAAGGTGTTGTGAGGAAAATAGGGTACGTATTTATCAGCCATTGCTTTCAAAGACAGGACAATTTGGGGGAAGGGGAACAGGAAGGGAGCTATGGTCAGTGTAGATCATATTGAATAGCAAGGGAGGCTTGAGGCATTCTTGTGGCCTACTCCAGCTCTTACCTTCACGAGTTTTTGTTTTCTTGGGACAGTGAGTTGCACTAAAGAACAAATTTCATTTAAGACAGTGGCAAATCACTTTGAACATAATGGGACAATAAGGTTAGAACTTATTTTCAGTAGAGTCTTGGGTAATAAAACAGGGTTAATTAGTGATTTTTTAAACTTGGATTCTTCTAACCAAGAATGATTATGATATGGTAACACTGAGTGACATACCCTAAGTAAAATTTTAAAAATGTCTTATTCATAAGTAAAGATGATTCCTTATTTGTGAAAGTTGGGTTGGTATGACGTTAAATGAAAAAGTGATGTGATAAGAGGGAAATAACATTTCTGGAGGAAAATGATCTGCCTGTGTATAACTAAAGAAGTTAAGGACGGTAATTTAAAAAAATCGATCTGACAATGCTGTGAAGAGTAGTAACAATTCTAGTTGGCAGAGATTTAGAAATCAGAAAAGAATAATCAAAAAATATTATAAAGGGAGAAGAATCAGTGGAAATGAGCAAGAATTACAATTTTTAAAAGCTTTTCCAAATGTGTAAAAAGGAAGGAAGTATGCGGGGATCCACCAGGAATTGAGCCAGGAGAAATTACAAAAAAGGTCAAGGAAATAGCTCAGAGATTAAACAAGTAACCAAGTACCTTGTATTTCCTTTCAGGTGGAAGACATAACAAGCAAATCAGAAATAATATGGAATCAAGGGCCTAATGAGAAGGAAGAACATAACTAAACTTATCAAAGAAACACACTGGAGGACTAAAAAAGAAGGTGCTTTCTAAGATTCTAAAGTTGGCAGATATAGTGAATGCATTGGTAAGAATGTCCTTAGAGGGCACAATGGAATATTTAAGATCATCAGCCAGTGTCCACGTGGATTAATGAAAGGAAAGGGAAGGATAATGCACGGTTAGAAAATAATGCTTTTTGTATAAGGAACTAACAAGCTGGACAAGAGGGAAACCCATTCATGCAACATATTTACATATTTATTAAAGTGTGAGAAAGTATAAAATGTTAACGCTTAGAAGAACATGGATATCCTATGAGCACAGAAAATTACCAAGAAGGTACACCAAACAATTTAAAGCGTGAAGGGAATTGGAATATAAGGTAAGGAAGTCTAACTGCAATTGGGTAAGATTTTGAAGAGATCACATCTTAGCTACCCTGTGTGGCCTAAGATGTTAAGAAGGTTCACTACATTTGCTTCTGGAATGCGGTGATTATCTGATGCAGCAGCACTGGATTATATTGGATGTATTTAAGTCAGAGGTTGATAGCTTCTTGAATGGGTTAAGGATTTCAGGAAGAAGGTGAGAGAATGGAGTTGAAAAAATCAGCTATGATTGAATGGTGGATTAGTGAGCCAAATGACCTAACTCTTATCCTATTTCTATAGGTCTTGTGGTTTTATTACAGGGGATTGGGAGACGAGCTCATTAAAGTGATGGGTAAGGTGCTGAGAGGCTATTTCTACAGGTTGGAGAATATGGAACAAGTGGGTGACCATTTATGACTGAGGTGAGTTGTGGCTTTCTGGAATTCTCTGTCCCTGAGGGATGTAGGTGCTCAGTTTGTTCATGGATGATACCCATCTACATTGCAATAATGTGGGAACATTGAACTAAGTTGTGGATCTGCCATGATGTTAGAAAATAGCAGGTGAGAATCAAAGACTGCAAAGTTTACAGCAGCTTTTATTTCAATGTTATTGTGCTCTTCTGCTGCAATGGATGCATGGACTATCATCATGCAAGGTCAGATAACTGTCGTTCTTTGATTGTCACCATCTTAGTTTTTAGGAAAAGTCTTTAGTGAACCCAGTTGTGAGTCACAGAAATTCAACAACCTGTCCTTGATCAGATTATTAGAATTGCTGAGGCAATGGCCTGATGAAGGGCAAAGCTTTCTCCCTGAATCAATAACACTTACTTCTCTTTCCACAACTAGTGACTGGTCTGCTGAATATTTCTGGAATTTTCTGCTAATGTTTGCTATACCCTCAATCTATTTAGTCGTTGCTCTTTCTTCTTATGAGAGATTAAACTGCTCTTTTCCTTGAATGTCTTAACATTGGAAAATGTATACCATACATTAATGAAGCTTCGGTATTTTTGGAGATTTTCCATGATTACAGTCGTCTCCAATGCTGCATTCCCAGAGATTAATGCAATATAGAAACAGGAGCAGGCCTTTCAGCTTTTTAAGCTTCGTCTGGCTTTACATTGGTTGATAACTGTGTGTGTGGCTCACAAATCCCACTGTCTTTAAATCAATTTTTGTGTTTGACTTTTGCAGTATTTTCTTCCTGCATTTCCAGTAATAAAAATCCCCAGTTACTGTGCATATAGAGCAAATTTAATGGAATAAAATATCGCAACTTACTTTATACGAGCCTTCTCAAACCAAGTTTGATGCTGTGCCGTATAGGAGATAGTTGAATAAGCGAGCAAGAGCTTAATTAAAGACAATTATTTTAGTGGAGACAAAAGTAGTGAGATAAGGAACCTGAGCAAAGAATTAATGATCTCCACAGCTGAGAGTACTGTATAGCCATCCAGGGTGAAGTCATTAGAAGAGACTGGAACTGGAGGAGAACTGATATGTAAGAGGACTATAACGCTGGAGGAAGTTACAGAAATACATCTGTACCCATGGAACTCACTGAATTCTCTACCTTCTGTAATTTCTCTCCCCCCCCCACCTTTTTCCATTCTGCATTTTGGCTCTTCTCTTACCCCGTCTCTTCTCTTTACCTGCCCATCACCTCCCTCTGGTGCCCCTTCTCCTTCCCTTCCTGCCTTGATCCACTGTCTTCTCCTATCAGATTCCTTCTTCAGCCCTTTACCTTTTCCACCTATCACCTCCCAACTTCATACTTCTTCCCCCCCTCCCCCACCCAAACACCTACCCCCTCACCTAGTCTCACCCATCACCTCCCAGCTTGTACGTCTTCCCTTATACCCCTCCCCCCATCTTTTTATTCTGGTTTCTTTCCCCTTCCTTTCTGGTCCAGATGAAGGGTCTTGAACTCAAACATCAAATATTTATTCTTCCCCATAGATGCTGACTGACTTGCTCATTTTCTCCAGCATTTTGTGTATATACTAGCTCTAGATTTCCAGCATCTGTGGAATCTCTTGTGTTTATTTTTTTGCTGTTCTTTTCCCAAACATACTTTGCTTTGTGTCTCTGAGTAGAGAACTGTACCAGGGCACCTTTTCTTCATTCCTGTGCTTTCCTAAAATCGTTCTATTCTTCCTCACAATTTGACACAGCACGTATTGGTAATAGAAAAATAACTAGATATTGTACTTCAATGACATTTTCAATCTAATCAATATATTTTTCTTTAATAGGTAGGTTATCAGTTGTTAAGTTATTGTACAAGTAACTGGAATGCAAACTTTTAAATTACTCATTTTTAGTTTTATTTATTACAAACAAAAAAAAACACAAAAAAATACAGCACGTCCACAATAACCACAATCATAACAAAATCAAATTAAATATTGAGCAGCAAAAGGGAGAAAAATATAAAGGCAAAAGTAAACATACACAGCAGAGGTGCACCACACCAAAAAACCTCAGTCCTCACCCCATAAGGAAGTCCAATACAGGGCCCCATATCTTTTCAAAGATGTCCCCTCTGTCCTCATTATATAGTCTCAGTCTCTCCAAATGTAAAGTATTTGCCAGTTCTCTCAGCCACAGATCGTACATAGGCACAGAGTCCATTTTCCACATTTGCAGGATTAACTTCTTAGCAATCACCATTCCAAGTAATACAGCCATTTTTTTCATACATATTGGCTGAAGATAGGGAGCTTGTTGCTCCAAGGATGGCTATGAGCGGGTCTGGTTCCCACCGCTTCCCAAAAGCCTCAGAGAAACAGTGAAAAATACTTATCCAGTATGCATAAAGCTTACAACATGACCAGACTGAATGTGACAAGTTACTGTTCACAGATTTACATCTATTACAAACTGGTGAAACATCAGAGTAGACACTGCAACTTTTCTCTGGAATAATGGAGTCTATGTATTGTTTTAAACTGTATAAGTCTGTGTCTGATGTTGACCGATCAATCATGTATACCCTAAAGACACTCATCCCAGACCTCCTCTGTCAGTTCTATACCCAATTCATCCTCCCATTCCTGTTTAAGACCTGCAGTATTCACCCAAGCTCCATTATGTAGGATCTGATAAAAATAGGATACTCCACTACCAGTAACAGGATCAAATTTATTTATTGCCTCCTGGGACTCATGTTTGTCTAAAACTTCGAAGTTAGGTATATATTTCCTAACATAATCTCGAATTTGTAAATATCTAAAAAAACCTAGATGCAGGGATATTGTAAACTGCTTGTAACTGCGCAAATGAGGCAAAGTTTCCGTTAATATATAGGTCACCTACACTACAGATGCCTCTCTGTTTCCAGGTAGAAAAAACAGTATCATTCAGGCCAGGCAAAAAGGATTGATTGTCACAAATCGGAGTGTCAATATAAGTTTTTGGGGCCTTAATGTGTAGTTGAATCTGCTTCCAAATTCTTATACTGCTGCCAACCACGAAGCTGTTACTAAAATGTGACTTATTAACTGCAGTGGGGCTATTAAGGAGAGCTGGTAAGGAAGTCTTCTTACAAGCATTCGCTCTATGAGTAACCATGCTGGGCACGTCTGAGGTAGAGGATGGGCCTTTTTTCCACCATGCAAGAATGGATCGGTGGGCAGTCCAGTGATACATTTTAACGTTCGGTAGGGCAAAACCACCTGCTTCCTTGGGCTTTGACAAGTGTTTTTTAGTAATTCTAATGGCTTTATAATTCCAAATGAAGGGTATAATAATTGAATCCAATTGCTTAAAATATGACAGAGGAATAAAACATGGAATTGACTGGAAAAGATGAAGAAATCGTGGCAGTACAATCCAAACTTTTATAAATATAGAAGTGTGATCAATGTATCTTGTTAGAATTGTGTAGGCTAAGGTGGAGCAGCAACTGAAAGGAATAAGTTGAAGTGGGAAACACACATAAACTCGGGAGAAATGGCATTTGTGTATATCTTCCTGTGAACCACATCTCTTCTGCTGAAGTTACTGGACAAGAAGGACACATCTCAGAAATGTACCACCATTATGTCTAGTTGGAGATGAGGTTATTTGATTTTTGGCAAGCGATGATATTGAATCAGTCATCTCATGATTTTCTTTTTATCTCCGTAACTTTATCCATTTGCTCATGAATGTGAACAATTACTTATTCTCCATATTTCTAAACTCTGCAGAAACTCATAATCTTATTGATGGGACATACTCTGCTCACACACAACCACACAGCTAAACACCCAAGCAATCATAATTTTGCCAATGGCACAACAGTGGTGGGGCTCATCGCCTACAGAGAGAAGGTGGAAGAGCTCGAGGCTCGGTGCCAGGCAAGTATCTTCTTCCTCTATGTCAATTCGGGGTGGCATGGTGGTGTAGTGGTCAGCCCAACACTTTACAGTACAGGCAACCCAGGTTCAATTCCCACCATCATCTGTTAGGAGTTTGTACGCTCTCCCTCTAACCGCGTGGGTTTCCTCCCACAGGCCAAAGAGGTACCAGTTGATAGGTTAATTGACCATTGTAAATTGTCCTGTGATTGGGCTAGTGTCAAATCGGGAGATTTTTCAGCGGCATGGCTTGAAGGGCCAGAAGGGCCTATTCCATGTTGAATCTCAAAACAAAGAAGATGATTATCGACTTCAGGAAGACCCACAGCACTCACGCCTCTCTTCATATTGGCAGCACAACAGTGGAAGCTGCAAGCCATTTCAAAGTCCTGGGAGTTCATATCTTGCACAACCTCTCATGGTCCCAGAACATATCCTCCACAACCAAGAAAGCTCACCATCGCCTCG
The DNA here is from genome assembly GCF_963921235.1 of Mobula hypostoma. Lineage (NCBI taxonomy): Eukaryota > Metazoa > Chordata > Chondrichthyes > Myliobatiformes > Myliobatidae > Mobula > Mobula hypostoma. Next base: position 141,648,853 of record NC_086103.1, read on the forward strand.
GCTTTCTGAGGAGACAGGAAGGAGCTGGTCATTACACACCAATGAGTGCATGCATGTTCAGTGGGGAGCATCCCAACGTGCTGCATCACTCTGCGGTACCTAAACTGTATTGCACTGCACGAGAGTGCTCTACAACGGGTAGTTAAAACTGTCTGAAGCATCACCGGCACCAGCCTACTCACAATCGAGAACGTAGATACAGAAAGGTGCCAGAAAAAGGCCAGCAAGATGAAGGATCCCACCCACCCCTCTAATGCAGAATTGGCTCCACTCCCGTCAGGGAAGAGGCTGCATATCATCCACACCAGGACTACCAGACTTAAAACCAGTTACCTCCCCCAAGCTGGTCTCCCCCCATTAATCCACCCCTCCAAACCCTACCACCAATGCATATGCATCACCTAGAATCACTTTATGTATAGACAACCAGTTATGTATGCAACAGTTACTTGTACATCTTGTTTTATAGGAGTTAGATTCATCATGGAGTAAGTTAAAAGGTTGGAATAACATTGTGGCCAAAGGCCCTGTACTATGCTGTACTGCTCTACGTTCCAGAAATTAGCTCAAGAAAACATTTTCATTTCCTTTTGACTTCAGAAGGATTCCTGCCTTATAAATAGTATTTTCTGAAAAACTCCACTTGTAGAAAAAAGTCTTGTAGTTACTTCATACCTATCGTTACTTATCTTACATGTCAACTAAGTTATAATAGGAAGCTCAAATAGGAATTTCAAAGGCTTAATTTCAGTTCCATTTCAAATGGAATTAACTCAGTTGATGTTTGATGCTTCATATATTCCATTGGATGAAGATGATTGTTTTAAATAGAATTCTTTTTTTGTTCTTGCTTCTGTTCTCTCTCTTCAGTGATGACAGCAGCCGGAGTTCACAACTAGGCCATAGCTTTCTGCAGGCAAAGAAATACTTTCACACACTTCTGCTGATAGGGGGAGGGAAATGGAGGCTAAATATAAAGGTAATTATTTTATAGGCCGTGAGTTTGAAGAATGATTTCAATACAATTACACGTTTTGTTTAACAGAATCACAACTTTACATTCCTTTACAACCCTATTGTTCAGAAAATGGAATGGTGCTTTGTAAGCAGATTCCCACTGCAAGTGAAATTTGTACTGGCTGCTTTTGTTCATTAATCTCCTGTTGATAATGCCTGACCTTGGAACCTATGAACATCTCGCAATTTCTGCCAGCAATGGCTTACAGTCATATGAAACAGGCAGCTGTACATGTGTGTAATCTGAAAAGTTTCAAATTAAAAGAACTCATCTTTAAAGTAACACAAGCTTTTGAGGAAAGTTTATTTCATGACAGACTTATCAAAATTGCTAGGAAAAATGTACACTTGTTACAGACATTAATTTATTTAAGCTATTCATTTTTGGTTGGTGTTCTGAACCACTTTGCTTGTTGCTGTGAACTGAATTTGACAAATACTAAATTTGAACAAAGCTATCCAACCTGATAATAAGGAGAAAAACAGAAATAGCTAGAAAAACTCAGCAGACCGGCCAGCATTTGAGGAAAGAAAACAGTCTGGAACCTCTCAGAACTTTATATTAAGTATGATTTCCATTTTAAATAACCACTGTAAATTGTGCCTCGTGTTAAAAGTAGAATCTGGCAAGAAGTGATTGGAGCATGAGAAGGATAAAATGGGATTAGTGCAGGGTTTGTTTAAGTGGGTGCTTGATGGTAAACTCAGTGACCCAAAGGGGCTCTTCCAGTAACTCAGTCTAAACCAGTGTTCAGAACTGATTTCAGGCTCTTGAAACAGATTCCTTTTTATTTTCATTTTAAGCAGAGATTGATTCCCATTAAAACAAAAGTGGCTGGGAATTCAACTTGTATTTTCCTAAAGGCTGGTGGACATACACAACGGGAGGCTAAGCATTTCCAGACCTCTGTGCAAAAGCCTATGCAATGGGTCAACGAGTATGGTGGAGCACAGCTCAAACTTTACATGTGGCTTTGCACAGAGACTAAAGATGCTAGAGTCTGCAGCAACACACAAAAAGCAGGAGGTACACCGCCAATCAGCCAGCATCTGTGGAGGGAACTTTGACACTTTAGACCAAGCCTGTTTATCTGGTTGAAAGATAGTGGGGAGGTAGCCAGTATAAAATGGTGGAGCAGTGAGTTGATCAGTGAGCCAGTGATTGCAGTATGCAGCTCACAATGGATTATTTTTAAAGGTTGTGATTAAGGAATAACCTTGATTACTTCTCCATAACGCTGGCCAGGGAATGCTGAGTTTAGGAGATGTTTGTGCAAGAAATCAATGTATCATTGGCATCTCATTCCCAGAACCCAAGTTGATTCGAATTGGAAACTGCAGACGCAGGAGTCTGGAGCAAACGATAAGCTGCTGGAAGAACTTAAAGAGTCAATCAGCATCCACGGAGGCAAAGGGACAGTTTGCATTTTGGGATGGACTCACATCAGGACTAGTCCTCCTGCACCACTGCTGATGCAAGGTCTCAATCCAAGACACCTGCCATCCTTTTGTCTCCACAGATGCTGCTTGACTCTTTGAGCTCTTCCGGCGTTTCTTGGTTAAGTAAACTGGACCTGAATTCTCTGTAATTTAGCAGACTCTATTTAGAAGGGCAAAAGGAATTCCATTGCATGGTGCTAAATTCTTTTGAGACTTGACTTGGCAGATGCAAAATGATGGTTTCTTCTGCTGAATTGCCTCAGACTAGGGCTCACATTCTTTCAAAATAAGAGGTCATGGAGAAAAAAATAAAAGTAAAATGTGTTCACCCAGAGTAAAGTGAATCTTCAGAAGTCTCTGTTCAACTGGTTTGTGGAGCCTCACCTGCTTAGCATATTTGTGAGATCGAAAGATGGATAGAAAGAGGTATTGGAGGGGTGTTGGGGGTGAGGGTGCAGGAAAATACTCTCAGAACTAGAATGTGAGGTTAATGTTTTATTGCTGTTTTTGTGCTAGGGAAAACAAGTGAAAATCCTAGCAATAAAACAGCATTATGCTGTTTCTTTAAGCATTGGGCATTAACATTTCAAGGCCATTGAACCTTAGCATTAAAGGTTATTACTTACTGGTGTTCGAGCTTCACAGCACCCTCAAGTTCTTCATTCAACTCTTTTCCACATGGAACCTTAGAAAAGTAGGAACGTGTGTAGTTGAGCCTGGTCTGTCATTCAACACAGCCATGGCTCGTCCCACTCTTTCCTCCCATCTTTTGGTGCGTTTTGATGCAGGTGCAGCTAGGAGTGCACCATTTAAAGGCCTTCACTTTTTACCCTTGAAAAGGTGTGGTAATCTGCCTTTTTGAACTGCTGCAATCTTTATGGTGAATGTACTGCTGCTTCAGAGGGAATTTCAGAATTCTGGCTCACATACAATACAGTCAATGGCCACTTTATTAGGTACAGGAGTAGAACCAGGTGTGGTCTTCTGCTGCGGCAGCCCGTTCACTTCATGGTTAACCATTGCTAACTGAAAACTGTGCAGATGTAAAGATACTTTACCCATTTCCATTACTAATGTCAAAATTGGGGATGATTTAATAACATTGCAACACTTGAACTCTGTCTAGGAGCTTTAAGACCACTGGTGAGTCTGACTCATAAGCAACACATCCATAATCAAAGGCAGATCTGATTAAAGCAATATACATCTATTTAAGTAACCTCCCACTCGCACCCAACTAAGCACCTGAGCACTCTAAGGATTTTTTTTACACTTTTCTAGAATTTTATTCACATGCACCTTTCATGTTAGCCTTGTGTCCACCCACGTACCTGGAAAATTTACCACTGACTCTTGTTTAAGAGACTTACTATATAACTTGAGATCAATTGTTGGTGTAATGTTCCTTTTAGAAAAACAAACCACTTGGGTCTTTGCCACAGAAAATTTAAACCCCACCGACTTCGCTATTCCTCTACTTTGTTAATAACTACCTGCATTTTCCTGACTATATAATTTATATTCTTGCCTCCCTTCCACATTACATTATCATCAGCATATAACGATTTGGGAGTGTCTGAGCCAACATTTAAGAAAATATCATTAATAATAATATTAAAAAAGGAGTGGGCTACACACACTCCCGTGTGCAGTCTCATTCTCTATCTCATACTTCCTAGAGAATGTTATTCCCACTCTAACTTGTATCTTTCTATCACATGAAAAAAATCTTGAATCCAATTGTACATTCTACCACATACCCCTATTTTTTAAAACAGAAATCCTTGTGTCCATAGCATATAATAAACTTTCTCTACATCAAAGAAACTGCTACCACTGATTCTTTATTAACTTGAGCCTTACAAATAACAGATTCCAAACTTAACACCAAGTCCATGGTTATTCTCTCTTTATGGAATCTAGATTGATATACAGCTAATTTTCCACTACTTTCCACAAAATAAGAACGCCTTGCTATAACTATTTGTTCCATTATCTTACATCCATGTGAAGTTAATGAAATAGGTCTACAACTGGAAGGATCTGATTGATCCTTACCAGGTTTCAATACCGCAATTGCTAATTTCCTGGAAGCAGGAGATCACCTTTCAACTCTCCGTAACTTCCGCCACCTCCAACGGGATCCCACCACTAAGCATATCTTTCCCTCCCCCCCTCTCTCTGCATTCCGCAGGGATCGCTCCCTACACAACTCCCTTGTCCATTCGTCCCCCCCATCCCTCCCCACTGATCTCCCTCCTGGCACTTATCCGTGTAAGCGGAACAAGTGCTACACATGCCCTTACACTTCCTCCCTTACCACCATTCAGGGCCCCAAACAGTCCTTCCAGGTGAGGCATCACTTCACCTGTGAGTCGACTGGGGTGATATACTGCATCCGGTGCTCCCGATGTGGCCTTTTATATATTGGTGAGACCCGACGCAGACTGGGAGACCGCTTTGCTGAACATCTACGCTCTGTCCGCCAGAGAAAGCAGGATCTCCCAGTGGCCACACATTTTAATTCCACATCCCATTCCCATTCTGACATGTCTATCCACGGCCTCCTCTACTGTAAAGATGAAGCCACACTCAGGTTGGAGGAACAACACCTTATATTCCGTATGGGTAGCCTCCAACCTGATGGCATGAACATTGACTTCTCTAACTTCCGCTAGGCCCCACCTCCCCCTCGTACCCCATCTGTTACTCTTTTTAATGCACACATTCTTTCTCTCACTGTCCTTTTTCTCCCTCTGTCCCTCTGAATATACCTCTTGCCCATCCTCTGGGTCACCCCCCCCCCGTCTTTCTTCCCGGACCTCCTGTCCCATGATCCTCTCGTATCCCCTTCTGCCTATCACCTGTCCAGCTCTCGGCTCCATCCCTCCCCCTCCTGTCTTCTCCTATCATTTTGCATCTCCCCCTCCCCCTCCAGCTTTCAAATCCCTTACTCACTCTTCCTTCAGTTAGTCCTGACGAAGGGTCTCGGCCTGAAACGTCGACTGCGCTTCTTCCTATAGATGCTGCCTGGCCTGCTGCGTTCACCAGCAACTTTGATGTATGTTGCTTGAATTTCCAGCATCTGCAGAATTCCTGTTGTTTACCTTTCAACTCATATTGTATTAAATAATTTCAAAACCAATATAAATTTTGAATCCAATAACCATGTAAACATATTATATCAAATATCATCTTTCCCAGGTGTCTCACCAGCACCATTAATAGCCCTTTTAAGTTCACACAACGTAAATTTGACATCCAAGCAGGAACTGGAACTTTGTTTTTTCTTGGCAGTCTGAGGATTGCTTGCTAAAACTGTTTCTCTATAAGTTCTCTCATAGCCTAACTACAAACGTATGTACACAGACATAAATTTTTGCTAATGACTGTGCTTTTTCCACATCAGTAACTGTAACCTTCTCCCCATCTTACAGAACTGGGAATGCATCAAGATTTCTAACTCCACAGCCCCCTCCCAACATTTTCTGTATTGTGCCCTGCTACCTGGATCTTTTTCCTAATGCTATCTCAGCATGTTCTCCAATATATTTTCTTTGCCCTTCTCACTACTCTCCTAACCATAGCTTGAGATCTTTTATATTGCATGAAACACGAATAGGAGTAACACTGCCTAACTTTCCTAAAAGCTTTATTCCACTCCTTCATAGCTCTTTTACACTCATCAGTCCACCAGGGAACAGTTTTCCTTTTACTAACTTCCAACAATCTGGGAATTGATTCCTTAGCTAGTGAGTTGAGTACAGAACACAAGCTATTATTACTCAGTTTGATATCCTCCAGAACCAAAAGATCAGGAAATCTACTTCCACATAAATCATCAAAAACATCCCAATTTGCCATTTTAAAATTGCATCTGGGGATATGAGATCCTTTTCTCTGATACACATCAATTCCCATTGTACAGGTAATGGGAAAATGAGCACTTCCACTGTTGTATCGTTATGCATTTCCCAGTTACAGACACTTGTTCTATCCTCAGATTCCAGTTTGCCTATGACAGAAACAGTGTTGTTAAATAGATTTATCCTTGTATCTCTATCATCGTTCAAGTTCACCAAACAGTTTTCCACCACCGTCACATCCTCACTTGTGTTACTACCACCCCACATTGTACTGTACTATAAGCATTAAAATCCCAATACCATATAACCTTATTTTTCCCATTTTCACCCACTTTCCAATATATTGAGTGTTAACCATTGACAAGGGCTATAAAAATTTATTTTCTATACTTTACTATTCTTTCCCCAAATTTCAACCACAATTGACTTATAAACAACACCAACACCCAAAGCTGTGTGCTAACCCATTGACAAAGGTAGCTACTCCTCCATTGCCCAGTTTCCAATATATATAACATAAGGTTTATTCAGCAAGTCTTCACTCAATTTCTATCTCACTGCTTTTGACCATTAACTGACAGGCTCCTAGCATTCCATTGTAAGATTAGAAAAACCATTAACAGCCCTCCTTTGAAGTCTGATCATTATTTACTCCTCCTTGTAAGGGATCAGTAATAACTTCTAGAGTTAAGACTTTTATCTTTAGATGTTTTTCTGCAGCTTTTAATATAATCTTTTCCCTGTCCTACTTTTAGTTTGTTCTATATAAATTAGCACATCTACCATGGAAGTGACAAACTTTAATTTATCACCAGAGAATCCTTTGTTTTACAATCATGCAATTTACACACTGTCTTTAAGCTATCTGTATTCTGAATATTAATAGGTACCATTGACTATCATCTGTACTTTCTGCAGATTCTCTGTACAGTTTATAATATACTTGTTTCCATGTGCTCCTCCACAGTTGCTAAAATTTAGGTTAATGCCTTCTTCACAATTGCCATAAGCATGTTCTCCTCCATATCTATCTCACTGCTTTTTAGCCTTGCACACAGCTGCTACATGACCAAACTTCTGGCATTGAAAACATCTCAGAGGGTGTGGGTCATAGACTCAAACTACATAATTCATATAACCTAAATTAACCCTATTCAGCTTCTTTTTCCCCACTAAATGTAATCAACACCGATGAGCTATCTGTTCTAACTCCACCATCAAATCTTCTTAAATGTTTATCATCCACAACTTCTTCCCCGACTAAATTATTTTAACTTGGTCCATGGATACATCGAGTGGCACTCCAAAGATTACTCTCCAAAGCCACTATCTTTCTTGGTGTTACTTTCCTTTCTCCCAAAAGCTTACTATCTTTACAAAATACTCAGGGTGCCCATCTCTTAAAGGTTTTGAACCCATAATATTTCCAAATGTTTTCTTAAATCCTTAGTTAGTTTAATTAGATTAATATTTAAAAAAAAACAGTTCCACATTCAAAACTCAATAAAACTTTAAATTCTTCTTTCCTTTTTTAAAAATTTAAATCTTGTTTCCTGCCTTCATCACTGGATGATAAGTCACTACAATCCTCAATCAGCCAGATATTTTTCTGTTCCCCAGAAACCTGTCACTCACCTTCCTCCATACAACTCCTCTGTCTTCTCCATCACTTCCTGCCATCGCTAGCCCTCTTCTTGTCTGAGAAAAAACTCCCAAAAGCAGGCTCAGTCTTTTGCTCCAACCCTAATCAACAGCTCCTCCAGGTCCTACCACCAACTTGCCCTTGCCCAAAAAAAAAGTGCAGTTTTGTTTCTACAGTTTCCAACTGACCCACTTGACCATGTCTGGATATTTCCATTGAGTTGCTGCCACATGAATGGCTGATTAGATACTTGCATTAACGTACAGGTGTAACTAAAAAAGTGGCCACTGATTTCAAGTCTTAAAATAACTGGTTGACTTTTCAGGACTGAGATGAGAAAGAATTTCTTTATGTGTGGATAGCGAGATTTTGGAATATTCTACCCCAAAAGGACTGTGGAAGTTTAGTTGCTGAGTAACTGTACAGGACAGAGACCAATAGATTTTTGGAATTTAAGGGATTTGAAGCATATAGGATTAGTGCAAGAAAATGGTACAAAGAGGTGCCCATGATCCTAGTGAATGTTGCAGCAACCACTCATCCAATATTTTGTTACCTTATTTTCTTCAGTGAGAATAATGAACAATTTGGAGGAGAACTTGCAAGTGACGGAATTTTCCTGCACCTGTTTCCCTTGTCCTTCCAGGTGAAAAAGTCAACAGTTGAGGAAATTCATCTTGTATGTCTTACAGATTGCTCAATGGGAAGAGAGTGTTAAGGCTGCTGTTCAGAGGTGTCATTTGAGTCTTGTCTTGGATGGTGCTGAACCTCCTGATTGTTGTTGATTAGCAGGGAACTTCCATTATACTTTTGGCATTTGCTTTGTAGATAATGGAGAAGCTTTAAAGAATCAAGAGTTGTGTGATACAATAACAAGCCTCTGATCTTCACAGCAGCAACAATATTTGCCACTGCTCCAAGTTAAGTTTCTGAGCAGTTGTGGGGGATATCAACGGTGAAGTGTTCAATGATTGTTGGACTCTGCAATGTTGGTAATGGTCATTGGCTGACATGGATGGAACTTGCCACATGCTTGAGTGTTGTCCCAGTACTCCCATATCTTCCCCAGTTAATTAGCTGAGGAATAAAAACAGAAAATGCTGGGAAAACAGCAGGTCAGGGGCAGCATGCGAGGAAGGAAAAATAGCTAATTTTCAAGTCCTAGAACTGAGAAAGAGAGAAACAAGTTAGTTTAGGTAGCAGAGAAGGCAGGGAAGGGCAATGGGTGGAATAATGGGGGGAAATAATGTGTCTGTTAAGGGACAATGATGTGAGAGGTTGTGCGTAGAACTCTGAACTATGGTGTGAACATTCCCACTTTGATCTTGTTATAAATGAATTATCATTGATGAAGCTGCTGAAGGTAGTTGAGTCTAAGGTGTCCTTCAGGTGGGATAATTAGTCTCAAACAATTATATGCATCTTCCTTTATACTAGGCATGAATCCAAACAGTGGAGAGCTTCCCTTCTATTCACATTGATTGCAGTCTTTCTAGGGCTCCTTGATGAGACAGGCACTCTCCCCATAACCTTCTGTTAATCACAGAAAAACATGGCAGAGGAACAAGACATGTCAGCTAACCTGTCCATGCTGAACATAGTACCTACCCACTCTAATCCTACTCATATCCCTCAATGCTCTTCCCATACAGGTGCCTGTCGAAATGCCTTTAAAATATTGAAATTGCTTCTGCCTCTTTCACTTCCTCTGCAAGCTTATTCTGAATAACACAACCTTCTGTGCGGGGGAAAAATCCACATCCTTTAAAATGTTACCTTCTCACCCTAAACCTCTGCCTTCTGTTCTTAGGCTCTGTACTCTAGGATACAGACTCTGACTATCTGTCCTCTCTATGCCCTTCATAATTTTATAAGCCTCCTTAAGGTCACTCCTCAGCCTATGGTGTTCCTGAGTCTAAACCTAGTCTGTCCAATCTCTCCTTCACTACAGCCCTCTGTGCTAGGATTCCAACTCATGCCTTTGTGTCATTGATCAGCTCTTCTGATTGCTGATCCATTTCCACAACCACTTGGCTATCATTCCCTTCTTCATCTAACTTCACAAGTATAACCTTCTGGCCCTTTGTCCCTCTTACAATTATTCAGATTTCCCAACGGTGTATCTATTCTATATACTGAACCATTCATTCAGGTAAGAAAATTTCCTCTGTTTTCTGCTGGTTTTATTAATTATTTTTAATAAAAATATTTATTTTTAATGACATCTAGTGGAACAGACACATTTCCAGTATTACTCAAAAAAAAACACTAAGTTTGGATGAGGCAAGAATTCAACGTCTTGTGAAGTTTTCAACTTTAACCTTGAAAAATATTGCAGCACTCAGACCACCACAAACTCATTCACTTGTTTTGATGTAACTGAGTGGCGGGATGGAAATGTGTCTCTACCAAAGGAGGTGTAAAGCTCTCCTTCCCTCCAGTAGCAGGTCACCCTTGGGCAAGGTGTAGCACCTGCTTAGCCCCCTGATCAGGGCCATGTGAAGCCATGGGAGCAGCGGTCATGCAACCACTGACACCAGGCAGACAATCTCTAAAGAGAACTGATCATGGCTGGGGTCACCCGGTTTGTAAAGATACTGTCCAGAAGGCGGCAATAGCAAACCACTTCCGTAGAATTAGCCAAGAACAATCATGGTCATAGACCATGATCACCCACGTCACATGGCATGCCACATACTGATGATGATGAAATGCAAAATGACTTTCTTCTTTGATAGTAATTGAATTTAAATTGGGATCATAAGTTTGAAATGTGGACCATTTTGCTTAATTTTATATGTAAAAATAGAAAATACAATTTTTAATGAAAGATACAAATTTTCTCAGCATTTGAGTGGCACCAGGTGCACCTGATTGGAATGTTCCTTGTGATATATTAATTGTAATGTAAGGATCTATTTCCTTTAGAGCAATGACCTTAGCACTTCGTACTGATCTGTTGTCTACGCATGCGCACTGTTCTCTCTCCCCCTCGCTGTAATGTGAATTCACCAGTTAAAACAATCTTCCACATGTATGCTTTTATTTAATATATATATATTAGTTGTGCACAGACACAACAACTTGGCGAAGAGTACAAACCTGAATATCAGTCATGGGATGAAGCAGCGAGGGTCAAACAGCATGTGAAAGCCATCACGGATACTAACAAAGGAACATTGAGTAACAGTGAAAAACACGCTAAATTTAAAGTGAAAATGACATGGCAATGGCTTCAGTCGGGGAAGCTGATGAATTTGATAGGGCTAATGAAGACCGGGAGTTGTATATCAAGAAGGATGAACTGTACTATAACGAGGACAACGTGAAGAAGCAAAAGAAAGCCCTGCACTTCTTAGCTTAGTGGCCCAAGAACGTACAGTCCCCTACACAACCTAGTAACCCCTGACAAGCCAGCAAACTGGACATTCAATGAAGTTGTTACAATTTTACAAAATCTCTTGAGCCCTTAAATGCCGTTAATAGCTGAGTGATTTAGATTTTTACAAAAGGAACCAGTCAAATGATGAAAGCATTTCTGAATACATTGTTGAAATGTGCAAACTTTCCTAGAGCTGTGACATTAGAGATGGACATTCCAACAGAACAGGTTTGTATGTGGCATGCATTGTCAAATCACTCAAAGGAGGCTGTTATCTGAAAGAGACCAGACCTTAGAATGGGCATTGACTATTGCGATATTGTTGGAGACTGCAGCAAAGGATGCAGCTGAACTGCAGAAAAGGAGGTTAGAATGTGAAATGCACCAAGTGTTCCTGAATGATGCAAAAAGCCAAAGATGTTATCGTGGTGGATAATCCTCCCATGATGGTTCAAAGAAAAAATCTGCACAAGGTGTCACAGACCAGGTCACATAGAGAGAATGGCAAGGCAGACAAAAAGCGCAAGCGAGTGAAAAGTCTCAAACACAAAACTAAGCAAATGCATGAAGTTACCGAATGTAAAACAGAATTAGACAACAGAGTCTGACAAAGGTGAACTGTCATGCCTAGAACTGCATAATATAAATGAAGCAGATCACAAAATCATCTGGATCACAGTAGATGTGCCTGATGTAAAAGCGAAAATGGAGTTGGATACAGGGTCAGCTTTGTCCACAATTGCAGAGGCTGACTACAACTGACAGCTTTCTACGATACCATTAGAGAAAGCCTCAGTGATGCTAAAGACTTACACAGGTGAAAAATTGTCTCCCAAAAGTAAACTGAAAGGAAATGTGGTGCATGGAGGCCAAACACAACAGTTAGAGCTTTATGTATCGAAAAGTGGATGCCCAGCACCTTTTGGATGTGAATGGTTGAGAGTGGCTCTCAAAGCTCTTAGTGTGACATCAGCAGGCAATGGCAGCCCAAATGGCAGCACTAACCAGAGACTGACACAGCTGCTTAATACTATTAAGAAAGTGTTTGAGAAGGGTATTGGTAAACTCAAAGGCATGAAGGCCAAAATTGAACTGGATGAAACAGCGAAAACAAAATTCCATAAAGTGCATTCAGTGCCTTACGCATTACATCCTAAAGGGGATGTTGAACTTCAGAGATTGGAGGTGTCTGGAATTCTCCCTAAGGTCGAGTGGAATGATTGGGCCATGCCCATTGTCCCAGTGATCAAGAAAGTGAAGGCTGGAATAGTTTGCATATGTGGGGGATTTCAAAAATGAGCACCAACCTGATACTGTGTATTGTGCAGTATCCCCTGCCACAAATAGAAGACATTTTTGCATCTTTGCCAGGTGGGGGGAGGATTTTAACGATTGGCTTGTCACAATCCTATCTGCAAATGGAGATTGAGTCGTCAAGCAGGAAGTTCCTCACAATTAACAGTCACAAGGGACTGTTCCAGTATAATTGTCTTGTCTTTGGTGTTGCATCAACTCCAGCAAATTGGTAAAGAGCAATGGACCAAGTGCTCCAAGATATCCCAGGAACACGTTACCTTGATGACATCACCGTGACTGGCAAGAATGATGAAGAGCCTCCAGAACCTGGGTAAAGTGCTTACCGGGCTGAGTGAGTATGGTCTGTGCTCAAAGAAAGAAATGAGGGTTTTTCAAGAATGAAATCTCATATAGTGAACATGTCACCGACAAGCATGGCTTGGGACACAAGTCACAAGAGAAGATTGAAACAGTACTACAGACACCCAAAACAGAAAATGTGTCACAACTTAGGTCAACCTTGGGCCTTGTAAATTACTATCACAGGTTTCTCCCAAACATTGCTACAGTGCTGCTCCCACTGAATGCACTGTTGCAAACAGGAGCAAAGTGGGAATGGTCAAAAAGATGTGAAAAACACACTCAAAGAAACAAAGAGACTAATAACATCCAATGAACTGCTCACCCATTATGACCCATCCCTGCCCATCAGACTGGCATGCGATGTGTTCCCTTATAGCATTGGAGCCGTTTTGTCACACATTATGAAAGATGAATCTGAATGCCCGATTGCACTTGCTTCGAGATCACTGACAAGTGCGGAACGCGACTATGCACAGATCGATCGAGAGGCCCTTAGTCTAGTATGGGGAACAAAGAAGTTCCAACACTACCTCTACGAACAAAAGTTTACGCCAGTGACGGACTACCAGCCTCTTGTGACCATTTTCAATCCCAGGAAGGGAATTCCAGTGATGACTGCTACCCAGTTACAATGTTGGGCACTATTCCTAGGAGTCCACTCTTACGACATAGAGTTCAAAGGCACCAAGCAACACAGCAACATTGATGGCTTGTCATGTCTTCTGCTGTTGGCAGCTGAAGAAAATTCTTCATACTGAAGACTTCAGTATGAAGAAAACAAATCAATGATAGCGTGCAACAGAGATGATAGAAAGGACAAGCAGGATATGAGGCGTGATCACAGCCAGTGGGATGAGTTACAGAGGCGTGGCACAGTTAAAACAGAAAGCAACAAATACTGGACTAAATGGGTGGGTCATGTAGCAGGATCCTCTTCTGAGTCAATATGGGTGGAAGTCAGGAACAGGAAGGGAGCAGTTACTCTGTTGGGGGTATTCTATAGGCCCCCTGGTAGCAGCAGAGATACAGAGTTGCAGATTGGGAGGCAGATTTTGGAAAGGTGCAAAAATAACAGGGTTGTTATCATGGGTGTCTTTAACTTCCCTAATATTGATTGGCACCTGATTAGTTCCAAGGGTTTAAATGGGGCAGAGTTTTTTTAAGTGTGTCCAGGACGGATTCCTGTCACAGTATGTGGACAGGCCGACCAGGGGAATGCCAAACTAGATCTAGTACTAGGTAATGAACCGGGTCAGGTCACAGATCTCTCAGTGGGTGAGCATCTGGGGGACAGTGAGCATCTGGGGGACAGTGACCACTGCTTCCTGGGCTTTAGCATTATTATGGAAAAGGATAGGATCAGAGAAGACAGGAAAATTTTTAATTGGGGAAAGGCACATTATGAGGCTATAAGGTTAGAACTTGCGGGTGTGAATTGGGATGATGTTTTTGCAGGGAAATGTACTATGGACATGTGGTCGATGTTTAGAGATCTCTTGCGGGGTGTTAGGGATAAATTTGTCCCGGTGAGGAACATAAAGAATGGTAGGGTGAAGGAACCATGGGTGACAAGTGAGGTGGAAAATCTAGTCGGGTGGAAGAAGGCAGCATACATGAGGTTTAGGAAGCAAGGATCAGATGGGTCTATTAAGGAATATAGGAAAGCAAGAAAGGAGCTTAAGAAGGGGCTGAGAAGAGCAAGAAGGGGGCATGAGAAGGTCTTGGCGAGTAGGGTAAAGGAAAACCCCAAGGCATTCTTCAATTATGTGAAGAAAAAAGGATGACAGGAGTGAAGATAGTACCGATTAGAGATAAAGATGGGAAGATGTGCCTGGAGGCTGTGGAAGTGAGCAAGGTCCTCAATGAATACTTCTCTTCGGTATTCACCAATGAGAGGGAACTTGATGAGGGTGAGGACAATATGAGTGAGGTTGATGTTCTGGAGCATGTTGATATTACGGGAGAGGAGGTGTTGAGTTGTTAAAATACATTAGGACAGATAAATCCCCGGGGCCTGACAGAATATTCCCCAGGCTGCTCCACGTGGTGAGAGAAGAGATTGCTGAGCCTCTGGCTAGGATTTTTATGTCCTCGTTGTCCACGGGAATGGTACCGGAGGATTGGAGGGAGGTGAATGTTGTCCCCGTGTTCAAAAAAGGTAGTAGGGATAGTGCAGGTAATTATAGACCAGTGAGCCTTACGTCTGTGGTGGGAAAGCTGTTGGAAAAGATTCTTAGAGATAGGATCTATAGGCATTTAGAGAATCATGGTCTGATCAGGGACAGTCAGCATGGCTTTGTGAAGAGCAGATCGTGTCTAACAAGCCTGATAGAGTTCTTTGAGGAGGTGACCAGGCATATAGATGAGGGTAGTGCAGTGGATGTGATCTATATGGATTTTAGTAAGGCATTTGACAAGGGTCCACACGGTAGGCTTATTCAGAAAGTCAGAAGGCATGGGATCCAGGGAAGTTTGGCCAGGTGGATTCAGAATTGGCTTGCCTGCAGAAGGCAGAGGGTGGTGGTGGAGGGAGTACATTCAGATTGGAGGATTGTGACTAGTGGTGTCCCACAAGGATCTATTCTGGGACCTCTACTTTTCATGATTTTTATTAACGACCTGGATGTGGGGGTAAAAGGATGGGTTGGCAAGTTTGCAGATGACACAAAGGTTGGTGGTGTTGTAGATAGTGTAGAGGATTGTCAAAGATTGCAGAGAGACATTGATAGGATGCAGGAGTGGGCTGAGAAGTGGCAGATGGAGTTCAATCCGGAGAAGTGTGAGGTGGTACACTTTGGAAGGACAAACTCCAAGGCAGAGTACAAAGTAAATGGCAGGATACTTGGTAGTGTGGAGGAGCAGAGGGATCTGGGGGTACATGTCCACAGATCCCTGAAAGTTGCCTCACAGGTGGATAGGGTAGTTAAGAAAGCTTATGGGGTGTTAGCTTTCATAAGTCGAGGGATAGAGTTTAAGAGTCGCGATGTAATGATGCAGCTCTATAAAACTCTGGTGAGGCCACACTTGGAGTACTGTGTCCAGTTTTGGTCACCTCACTATAGGAAGGATGTGGAAGCATTGGAGAGGGTACAGAGGAGATTTACCAGGATGCTGCCTGGTTTAGAGAGTATGCATTATGATCAGAGATTAAGGGAGCTAGGGCTTTACTCTTTGGAGAGAAGGAGGATGAGAGGAGACATGATAGAGGCGTACAAGATAATAAGAGGAATAGGTAGAGTGGATAGCCAGCGCCTCTTCCCCAGGGCACCACTGCTCAATACAAGAGGACATGGCTTTAAGGTAAGGGGTGGGAAGTTCAAGGGGGATATTAGAGGAAGGTTTTTTCACTCAGAGTGGTTGGTGCATGGAATGCACTGCCTGAGTCAGTGGTGGAGGCAGATACAGTAGTGAAGTTTAAGAGACTACTAGACAGGTATATGGAGGAATTTAAGGTGGGGGCTTATATGGGAGGCAGGGTTTGAGGGTCGGCACAACATGTGGGCCGAAGGGCCTGTACTGTGCTGTACTGTTCTATGTTCTATGTTAAATGTGTTGTATTTGAGTGCACGCAGCACAAGAAATAAAATGGACCATCTTGAAATTCAGCTACAGATTTGCAAGTATGACATTGTGGCCATCTCTGAAACTTGGCTAAAGGATGGCTGCCATTGGGAGCTGAATGTCCAAAGATATATGGTGTATCAGAAAGATGGGTTAGTAGGCAGAGGGGGTGGTGTTGCCCTGTGTATAAGAAATAATCTTAAATCATTAGGAAGGAATGACATAGGATTGGAAGGTGTAGAGTCTCTACGGGTTGAGTTAAGAAATGACAAGGGTATAAGGACCCTAATGGCAGTTGTATATAGGCCTCCAAACAGCAGCTGGGATGTGGATTACACATTACAACAGAAGATAGAAAAGGCATGTCAGAAGGGCAATGTCATGATAATCGTTGGAGATTTTAACATGAAAGTGGATTGGGAAAACCAGGCCAGGACTGGACCTCAAGAGAGATAATTTGTAGAATATCTAAGGGATGGCTTTTTAGAACAGCTTGTTGTTGAACCCACTAGGGGATCGGCTATGCTGGACTGGGTGTTGTGCAATGATCCGGAGTTGATAAGAGAGCTTAAGGTTAAGGAACACTTAGCAAACAGTGATCACAATTTGATCGACTTCACTTTGAAATTTGTGAAGGAGAAACTAAATTCCAATGTGTTGGTATTTCAGTAGAATAAAGGAAATTACAAGGGCCTGATAGGGGAACTGGCCAAAGTTGACTGGAAAGGGACATTAGCAGGAAAGACAGCAGAGCAGCAATGGCTGGAGATTCTGCAAAAAAAAAGGAAAGTGCAAGACAGATATATTCCAAATAAGAAGAAATTTTCAAATGGAAGAAGGACACTACCGTGGCTGACAAGTGAAGTCAGAGCCAAAATAAAAGCAAAAGAGAGGGGATATGAGGAAGCCAGAGCTAGTGGGAAGATAGGGGATTGGGAAGCTTTTAAAAACTTGCAGAAGGAAACTAAGAAGGTCATTAGGGAGGAAAAGATGAATTAAGAAAGGAAGCTGGTGACTAATATCAAAGAAGATACTAAAAAGCTTTTTTTAAGTATATAAAGGGTAAAGGAGAGTTAAGGGTAAATATAGGCCCAATAGAAAATGACGTTGGAGATATTGTAATGAGACACGCAGAGATGGCAGAGGAACTGAATGTGTATTTTGCATCAGTCTTCACAGTGGAAGATATCTGCAGTATACCGGACATCAAGAGTGTCAGGGAAGTGAAATATATACAATGAAAATTCCGACTGAGAAGGTGATCAGGAAGCTTAATGGTCTGAGGGTGGATAAATCTCCTGGACCTAATGGAATGCACCCTTGGTCTCTGAAGAAAGTAGCTGGAGAGATTGCAGAGGCATTAATGATGATCTTTCAAGAATTGATAGATTCTGGTATTGCACCAGATGACTGGAAAATTGCAAATGTTACTCTGCTATTTAAGAATGGTGGGAGGCCGCAGAAAGGAATCTATAGACCTGTTAGCCTGACATCAGTGGTTGGGAAGCTGTTGGAATTGATTGTTAGGGATGAGATTACAGAGTACCTGGGGGCACATGTCAAGATAGGCCAAAGCCAGCATGGTCTCCTGGAAGGAAATTCCTGCCTGACTAACCTACTGCAATGTTTTGTGGAAATTACAAGCAAGGTAGATCAAGGAAATTTGGTGTACTTGGATTTTCAAAAGGCCTTTGACAAGGTGCTACACATGAGGCTGCTTAACAAGATAAAAACTTGTTGGGACTGCTGCTTTTTACGAAGTATGTCAATGATTTGGACTATGGGATTAATGGATTTGTGGCTAAATTTCACGATGATACAAAGATAGGTGGAGGAGCGGGTAGTGATGAGGAAACAGATCCTGTAGGGAGACTTAGATAGTTTAGGGGAATGGGTAAAGAAGTGGCAAATGAAATACAACGTTGCAAAGTGTATGGTCGTGCACTTTGGTGGAAGAAATAGATGGGCAGACTATTATTTTAGATGGTGAGAGAATTCAAAATGCAGAGATGCAAAGGGACTTGGGAGTCCTTGTGCAAGGTACCCTAAAGGTTAACCTCCAGGTTGAGTCAGTTGTGAAGAAGGCGAATGCAATGTTGGCATTCATTTCTAGAGGTATAGTATATAAGAGCAGGGTTGTGATGTTAAGGCTCTATAAGGCACTCCTGAGACCACACTTGGAGTATTGTGTGCAGTTTTGGGCTCCTTATTTCAGAAAGGATATACTAACATTGGAGAGGGTTCAGAGAAGATTCACGAGAATGATTTCAGGAATGAAAAGGTTACCATATGAGGAACATCTAGCATCTCTTGGGCAGTATTGCTGAGTTCAGGGGAATGATGGGGGATCTCATAAAAACATTCCGAATGTTAAAAGGCCTGAACAGATTAGGTATGGCAAAGTTATTTCCCATGGTAGGGGAGTCTAGGACAAGAGGGCACAACTTCAGGGTTGAAGGACGTCCATTTAGAACAGAGATGCGGAGAAATTACTTTAGTCAGAGAGTGGCAAACCTGAGGAATTTGTTGTAATGAGCCACTGTGGAGGCCAAGTCATTGGGTGCATTTAAGGCAGAGATAGAGAGGTTCTTGATTAGCCAGGGCATCAAAGGGTATGGGGAGAAAGCAGGGGAACGGGGAGGACTGGAAGAATTGGATCAGCCCATGATTGAATGGTGGAGCAGACTCAATGGGCCAAATGGCCTACTTCTGTTCCTATATCTGATGGTCTTATTGTGACCCAGCAGAAGTGCCCACACCGCATTGGTGGACCAGTTGCCAGTAATAAATTCTGAAATACAGTCAGGAACGAGGAATAACCCAACATTGTCAAAAGTCTATGAAATCAAACTTTTCGGGATGCCAATAAGTTCAAAATGCACCCTCACAGGCACTGTTACACCTGCGGGAGTGGCTGTTGTCACCATGGCAAAGAGTACATATTGACCTTGCTGGGCCATTCGTGGACTCATTGTTTCTGATTGATGTGGATGCTCATTTGAAGTGGCCGAAGGTTATACCAATGAAGTCAACCACCTCAGCAAAGACCGTCTCCACCCTGAGGACCATCTTCACCAAAAATTACTTACCTGAACAAATTGTGAATGACAACAGACCACAATACACGTCAGAAGAATTCTGACTGTTCATGAAGAAAAATGGCATCGGACGTTTCAAGCCAGCTCCTCACCACCCAGCAATGAATTGGTTAGCTGAAAGGTTTATCCAAAACTTCAAGAAATCCATTAAAGTGATGGACAAAGAGGACATTCCTCTACAGCACAAGGTGGACAACTTACTTTTAGTGCATCAGAATTCTGTTTACGCAACGACAAATCAAACACCTGCAATACTGTTCATGAACAGGAATCTAAGATCTCTCATAGACCTCCTGAAACCAGACCTACATAGGGAAGTGCAGAATAAACAGTTCAACCAGTTGCTAAGTGAAGCAACAAGGAGCTTCGAGGTTAAACAGAAAGTCCTGGCGTGTGATTACCGAGAAGACAAGTGGACACCTAGTAGGATAACTACAAGAACCGGACCACTGATATACAGTGGATGTTGGAGATCAGACGTGGAGACATCATGTGGACCAGATACTGGATGCTCAACCAAAGAACACACCTGAGTCAACTGCATACAACAAGACTGACACATTACAGTCACCAGACTTACCTCTCAGTGATGATATCACTGACAGCAATGTGATACCGGAAACCGAGAACGTTGTCTTAGACAAGACACCTACCAAACCTGATGTCACTCCACAGGTCCAGAGGCCTGACAAGAACATCATCATTCTCTACAAAGTGATCTAACTCAATTACAAATATTAAACACAAAATAATTGATTGCATAAGTATTCACTCTCTTCAAGTCAGTATTTAGTAGATACACCCTTGGCAGCCATTGCAGCCTTGAGTCTGTGTGGATAGGTCTATCAGCTTTGCACATCTGGACACTATGACTTTTCCCCATTCTTCTTTACAAAACCACTCAAGCACTGTCAGATCATGAGTGAACAGCCCTTTTCAAGTCTAGCCACAAATTCTCTATTGGACTGAAGTCTGGACTCTGACTTAGCCACTCCAGGACATTAACTTTGTTGTTTTTTAAGCCATTCCTCTGTAGCTTTGGCCTTATGCTTGGGGTCATTGTCTTGCTTGAGAACAAATCTCCTCCTAAGTTGCAGTTCTCTTGCAGACTACATCAGGTTTTTCTCCAGGATTTCCCTGTATTTTGCTGCATTCATTTTACCCTCTACCTTCACAAGCCTTCCAGGGCCTGCTGCAGTGAAGCATCCCCACAGCATGATGCAGCCACCACCAAGGTTCACAATAGGGATGTTGTGTTTTTGATGATGTGCAGTGTTTGGCTTACACCAAACATAACGTTTGGTCTGATGGCCAAAAAGAACAATTTTGGTTTCATCAGACTATAGAACCTTCTTCCAGCTGACTTCAGTCTCCCACATGCCTTCTGGCAAACTCTAGTCAAGATTTCATGAGAGCTTTTTCCAAAAGTTGCTTTCTCTTTTACACTCTCCCATAAAGCTGCGACTGGTGAAGCACCCGGGCAACCGCTGTATGTGCAGTTTCTCCCATCTCAGCCACAGAAGCTTGTAACTCCTTCAGAGTTGTCATAGGTCTCTTGGTGGCCTCCCTCACTAGTCCCCATCTTGCATAGTCACTCAGTTTTTGAGGACAGCCTGTTCTAGGCAGGTTTACAGTTGTACTATATTATTTCCATTTCTTGATGCTTGACTTAACTGTACTCCTAGTCAGTGATTTGCAAATTTTTTTGTATCCATCTCCTGACTTGTGCTTTTCAATTAACCTTTTTCGCGGAGTTGCTTCGCATATTCTTTTGTCTTCATGGTGTAGTTTTTTTGCCAGAACACTGACTCACCAGCAGTTGGACCTTACAGATACCTGTGTATTTTTACTACAATCAATTGAAACAGGGAGAGGGAGAAGTGGAGAGTCCGTCATCATACCCGACGCCGGCCCCCTAGGCCTAAGTCGGCGTAGTAGTAGTAGTAATTGAAACACCTTAATTGCACACAGGTGATCTCCATTTAATTAATCATGTGACTTCTAAAACCAATTGGCTGCACCAGTGATGATTTGGTGTCTCATATTAAAGGGAGTGAATACTTATGCAATCAATTATTTTGTGCTTTATATTCGTAATTAATTTAGATCACTATGTAGAGATGTTTTCACTTTGACAGGAGAGAGTCTTTTTCTGTTGATCAGTGTCAAAAAAGCCAAATTAAATCCATTGTGATTCAATATTGTGAAACAATAATACATAAAAACTTCCAGGAGGGGTGAATTCTTTTTATAGGCATTGTATTTTCCTCCAGGGTAGGAGAGACCAAAGCTAGAGGGTATAGGTTTATGGTGAGAGGAAAAGATTTAAAAGGGAACTGTGAGGCAACTTCTTCACTCAAAGGATGGTGTGTATATGGAATGAGCTGTCAGGGGTTGTGGCGAGGCAGGTACAATAGTATCATTTAAGTAGCACTTGGATAGGTACATGGAGGGGTGGGGTTTGGAGGGATATGGGCTGAAAGCCGGAAATTGGGACCAGCTGATGGGGCACTGTGATCAGCAGGGAGTCGTATGTGTGCAGTGTTCCTCTGTGATATTGATTCTATGGCTCTAGGTCAAGTAAGAAAGAAAGATCCCAAGGGCTGATGTGCCAGTGAATTGTTCATTCTGCAGAAATGCTATTTAATGTTTAAATTCTTGTTGATAGTAAACCTTACATATCACAGCTTAAATAATTTTGATTTAACTACTGCATGTATAACGAGTGCTCTCAGGTCCAGTAGCTGGCTGGAGACCCAGTGTATGGGTCCCTTTAGCCTGTGTTTTAATTTGTCCCAGCACCTATGTAACTTTGAAACTACAGTACTCAAATGGTGGCAGACAAAACTCCTGCTAATTGCACCATTTTTATATTCATATAAATAGAATTGATTATAGGTGATAGGCTTCCCAGTGAAATTGCAACAGGGTTTTAGTTCTCTACAGTGTTGAAATGTCTTATCTCATTGCTGCACAAGAACGCGATACCATCACTGTCTAAAGTAGTTCATGACAGAAGCTGCTGCTAAACTGATATGGACCTCAAAAAGTAACAATAAACAGTAAAACCTTCATTGTTGAAAAAGGCACTATTGCTTTTGTTTGACTGTTCGCAAACTTGACAGAAAAAGTCAACTCTAAGTTATAACAAATGCACCAGCAGATTACTAATTAACATTTCACCACAATCAATCTATAGAGCTCTAGCAATCAATCACAATTGCATTGATAATGATACATAATGCATAACCTATGCAAATACACACATGGTAGCCAATTAATAAAATATTAGTGGGAAACAAACTTATTACAAGCCAGTCCACACCAGACTTGCTGTTAATCAACTATTATTATTTACATGCCTTCATAAACTTGGTTCATTATTTGTTTGCAGTGTACTAGAATGACTTACCAATATCTATACAATTAAAAACAAGTAATGTGCCATTGTTGCAAAGACTTCTGACCTCAGATGATTATCTGCCACAGCAGTATGAATTTATTCTGTATATAAATCAATGAGAATAATCTTCAGAGAAAGCTTTTCTTATGAAATTATTTTGTTCCTAACATTTGAAAACATACTTCCCCATTTCCAGTAACCTTGAGAGCATTTAGAGTCGAGCATTTTGAATATGACTGGGATTAATAATGGAGTAGATTTGAGCACCAAAACTTTCCATGTCTGAAGGACAGGGATGATCCATCTATGTTTTTAATTGGTGGTTAATTTATGACTCACAAGTTATCATATTTTATTTATTTCAATTTCACATATATGGATGTAGACTCTCAACTGTGTCTTAAGGAGTTAACTACCATGTTTGTATAAATCAGAACAACTATCACAGTAATAAATAAAATGTTTAGATTATGATGCAAAGTTGACAATAGCATTCCACAGTACAATAAATAAACCAATTTAGGCCCTAAATTTATACCTAAAGGTATAAATGAATTAATCTCATAAAGATTAACATAGGATTGCACCTCAAAATAAGTTAAGTCCTCTTTATTCACCAATCCAAAATGGATTCAAAGTTTGTAGGTTGGTTGCATTGATGTTCAGTGAAATGTGGGCACATGAGCTGTGAAATAAACCGGTGGATTCCTTTATCAGGGCAGCTGACTGGAGGATACTAATCTGAGGAGCAGACTGTGAACTAGGAAGTTCTTGCAGCAGCTAAAGAAGGACTCTGCTTGCTGTTTCTGCCACGAACAAGAAAGCTACCCAGCTCACCTACTTCCTCAGGAATTTAAAAAGATTTGGCATGTCCCCTTTGAACCTCAGCAACTTTAATTGTTGCATTACAGAGAGCATGCTATCCAAATGCAACATGGTAGACATGGCAACCAATCTGCCTGTGACCGCAAGAAATGGTGGAGAGCTGTGGACACAGCTCAGCACATCACAGAAAGCAGCCACCCCTCCATGGACTCTGACTACACTGCTCTTTGCTTCTGTAAAGCAGTTGCATAATCAAAAACCTGACCCACTCTGGAAATTCTCTCTTCTCTTCCCCCTCCCCATTAGACAGAAGACACATAAGCTGAAAGCATGTACCACCAGGCTTAAGGACAATTTCTAACCTGCTTTTATAAGACTATTGAATAGTTCCCTAGTCCAATAAGGTGGATTCTTGAACTTACAATCTACCACATTGTGGCTTTGCACTTTATTGTCTACTGCACTGCATTTTCGCCGTAGCTGTAACACTTTATTCTGCATTCTGTTATTGTTTTAACTTGTACTACCTTGACGCCCTGTTGTAATGAAATGATCTGTATGGATGGTATACCAGGCAGGTTTTCACTGTCCCTTATTATAGACGACAGTAATAAACCAATTTACCAGTACGTTTGACTGATTGCAGGCACTTCTTTCAGGACTATTGGTTAGACCGCTCAGTGGGTGGTACAAATGAGTGGATGGTACAAGCTTCCAAAGGTTGCTTCAGGATACCATTCCAATTAACGTACATCAGGCTTCAGTTGCACTGGCTGCTCACTTGATTATTGAGATAGCCGAAGCGTGAGGCAAACCTTGGGCATCAATGACATTGCATGAGTACCCTTGCTGATCCAGTTTTCAATTGCTGGCTGTGGTTGTTTCTGACAAGAACAGGCAGCCAGTAATGGAAAATCACCCAGAGGGCTCCTGGAACATGAAGGAGGCATGAAGGTTTGGTTCCAGAGTTGTAAGTAGAAAATAGCTTAGATTTCATTCAGATGGGCTCATACTGGTTGCAGAGTGTACAGGAGAGATGTGAAGGGAAAGGACAGTGGAATTAAAATCACAAACAAGAGGAAATCTGCAGATGCTGGAAATCCAAATAACACACACAAAATGCTGGAGGAACTCAGCAGGCCAGGCAGCATCTATGGAGTACAGTCGACGTTTCGGCAGGATTGGAGGAAAAAAGCTGAGGAGTCAGGGTTAGAGGGTGGGGGGAGGGGAGGAAGAAACACAAGGTGATAGGTGAAACCAGGAAGGGAGGAGGGGTGAAGGAAAGAGTTGGGAAGTTGATTGGTGAAAGAGGTACAGGGCTGGAAAAGGGAGTATCTGATTGGAAAGAACAGAAGGCCATGGAAGAAAGGGAAGGGGCAAGGTGAGAGGGGTAAAAGGGAATGGGGGGGGGGCAATTACTGGAAGTTCGAGAAATCGATGTTCATGCCATCAGATTGGAGGCCACCCAGAAGGAATATAAGGTGCTCCTCCCCCAACCTGAGTGTGGCCTCATCATGACAGTAGAGGAAGCCATGGATGGACATACCGAAATGGGAATGGGAAGCGGAATTAAAATGTTAGTCAAGGATCTCCAGTAACACTACGTGTCTTTCTTTCCCTCCTCCTTCAATTTTTTGCTCTTTTCTATATAGCCTCTTTCCATTCTCCTACTCATAGAAAAACAGAAGGACACCAGGTCTGGAAGAGACGTGTCTTGGGGCAAGCAATTAAATGTACTTCTTTTTACAGAAACATCTGCATGATGCTAAACTAGGGCACATCATCAGTGATGTTACCTGGGGTCGTCAGGTGTTTCAGGTCTTTCAACATCATACACCCTCGCCCAGGCGACCCGACCGAGGTTGATCAGACCCCGGCCTGTGCCCTAGCAGCAACCCATGGATCTGCCCTCTTTATCCAGAGCCATCCTGACGCTTTCTCTGCTGCATCTGTGGTGGTAGAAATGGCTCTCCTTCTTCTCTCTCCCGTGATTCCAAGTGCAGTGTATACTTTGCAGAGCGACTGGCCTGCAAAGTCATGACACCCGACCTCCATGGGCCAACACATTGCTCTCCAGCCTCTTCTTTGGCAATTTCTCTTCAGATCTTCATACTTGGCTCTTTTCCGCTCGTAGGCCTCCTCCATGCGTTCTTCCCATGGCACGGTAAGCTCAAGCATAAGAACGTGCTTCAATGAGTCGGACCACAACACAATGTCGGGCCGCTGTGTAGTCTCTGTGATGTGGGGAGGAAACTGCAGCTGTTTTCCCAGGTCTGCTTTTAGCTTCCAGTCCTGTGCAGTGAAGAGCGACCCGGTTGCTTTCTGGTGTTCTGTTGGTCTTCCCCTCTTTGACAAAGCAGATGGTATTCTTGACCGGACTTGTTTTCCGGCAGATGTTAAGGGTGCTGCAGATTATTTCAGCAATTGTCCGGAGGACCTGGTCATTCCGTCACCAATAACAGCCATCGGCAACAGCTCTGGGGCAGCAGCTCAGAATATGCTCTAGTGTACCAGTCTTCTCACAGGGGGGGCAAGCTGGTTGTTCTACGAAGCCCCAGCAGTGCAGGTTGGATGGGCTAGGAAAGACGTCATAAACAGCCTGGATAAGGAACTTGATGTGGGGTGGATCCACTTTCCAGAGATCGTTCCACGTGATTTTTCGCTCAATCACCTGCTCCCATTTGGTTCAGGCTCCTTGCTGTTTCATTGCCACTGCTCTGCTGGTCCTCTCCTCCTCCACAGCTGCCCTTACTTCATTCCGGACCAGTTCTCGTCGCTCTTTCCCTTGTACTTTATCAAAATGAGGGACTTTAAGGCTTCCAAGTCCAACTCTTCCCTTGGCGACGGCCCCCACCAGCACTTTGTGGCGCAGTCGCACCTCAGCTTCTTCCACTGCAGCTCCTGCTCTCCACTTTCTTCCAGTTCTCACTGCCACTCTTGCTCCGGCAACCTTTGGATCTGAAGATTCCCGGAACTGCAGCACCTCTCTTGCTCACAAAACCTTGAACTCCTCCTCGATGGATTTCAGGGGAGCCTCAGTTTGCAGTTATTCCCGTACAGAGCGATGCTGCTGATGTTCCTTGGTAAACCCAGCCATCTTCGCAGGAACCAACTGACTACCTTCTCTAATTCAGCAACGGTGGAAATTGGAAACTCATAGAGAAGCAGTGGTCAGAGGATTCTTGGTAGTGTACTGTGCTGGTAAATCCATGCCTTAAACCGCCCTGGAAGGACAGTCCTGTCAACCTCTTGCAACCATTGTTCAAACTCCCCACAGGCGTTTCTTATTGTCGCCTTATCTCTCAGTGTTACATCAACCATCTTCCCAAGACTTTTAACAGGGTTCTCTGTGATGGTAGGAATTGGAATAGGAAACAAAATTTCTCCTGTACTCTCCCCCTCTTCAGCATGACAGATCTTGATTTTGCAGGCTTAAAGGACATTCTTGCCCACCTCATCAACCTTTCCAGCCCCTTAAGAATCCACCTAACACCAGGCACGGACTCTGTAGTGATAGTCAGATCATCCATGAAGGCACGTATTGGTGGTTGGTGGATCCTAGATCCTGATTTCGGGCCTCGACACTCTGGCTCTGCAGATTTTACCAGCATGTCATTGCCAGGGCAAAAAGGATGACTGGGATGGTGCAGCTTGTGATGATACCAGTCTCCAGCCTGCACCAGTCTGATGTTATTGGCCCTGTGAGACTCTCAGGAGGAACTCATAGTAGTCCATAAGGAGACCTCTGATTCCTTCAGGGACATGGTGCCTCTTCAGAGCATCTTCAACAACCTTGTGGGGGATTGATCCATAGCCATTGGCCAAATCCAACCACAAAACCACTAAGTCACCCTTATTCTCTCTCAGGAGCTGTGTGATGACTCCAGTGTGCTCCAAGCAGCCTGGTACCCTTGGAACGCCACCCTTCTGGACAGAGGTTTTGACGTAATTGTTCCTCAGGAAGTATTCTGTTAGGCACTTCCACACTGAAGAAGATCTTCCCTTCATCACTCAGCAAGGATATTATCCTAAACTGGCTGATGTTCTAGGAGTTCTCTTCTTTTGGAATCCACACTCCATTTGCATACTTCCATTGCTTGGGCACTTTGCCTCTCTTCCAGACGACCTTGAGGGTTCTCCACAGCCACCGGAGAAGCCAGGGGCAGCGTTTGTAGATGTTGTAGGTCGTGCCACTCGGACCAGGAGCTGAGCCAGCTCTGGCTCTCTTGACTACTTGCTGAACCTCCTTGAAGAGAGGCTCTCGTAGGTTGAAAGCCTCTGTTGGTTCTGTGGGGGCGGTGAGGACGTCACAGTCTCCCAGTTCAACTTCTCTGTCCGGGTTACTGAAGGTGCTTCAAAGATGGTGGTCCATCTGTTCCTTTGTGCAGGACAGCTTTCCAGTTCTCTTCTGACGCAGCAGCTGTTCAGTGAACTGAAATGGGTTACTGATAAATGCAAATCTTTCCTGTGCTCTTCCTCTCCGGCGCCTCCGAAGTTGCTCCGCTCTTCTCAGAGTTATGAGCCTTTTCCTCAGCATCACACGCAGCTCTGCCAGTGGTGCCCTTTCCTCATGGTTTGCTAATTTATGTTGTTGCTTCAGCGCCTTGAGTTCTTTCCGGATGTTGTGGATTTTGGTGGCTCTGTTGTTTTTAACATATGGCTGTTTGGCCCACTTCTCTTCCTCAGTACCAAAACTTTCTACTACCACAGTTATGATCACTGTTGTCATTATCTGCAATCTCCTCTCCACACCACCTTTGGCCACTGTTTCCAATACTAGATCTACATCCTCAGCAAATCTTTGCCACTCTGCTGTCTGGCAGGTTTTGGGCCATCTGATCCACACGGTCTGAGATGTGATGTTGGGATGCACAGCTGGCACCACGCGGAGGCTCTGCATACTGTGGGGTGCTTCCTGACCCTGCTCCTCCTCTGTCTCACCAGATTGGCAATCTGCGCATTGTGGTGTTCTCTGTTGCTCTTTACATTTCATCCTTGACCGGTGGATTTTCAAGCCTCTTTGGTTCTTACAAATGTTGCCACAGATGCACTGTCTACTCGTTGTCGTTTGTCCATTGCACTGGGTCGATAGCCTTGTGTCCATCCAGCTGGGAAGCTCTTCCACACCCCCTCTCAGGCTTCCCTGGGGGTATCTTTCCATTCTTTGATCTGTAGATTTCTCGGATACTCCTTTACAGGAGCTGCAGTGAGGGCTGCTAACCCACCCCACCCTGGTTTGCTGTCTCTCCAGGCTGCCAACTGTCTTTCCAGTAGCCACCAAACTTTCTTGGTCATCAACCAGACTCTTCCTGGTAGTCACTGTGTCCCAGGAGGTAGTTCCTACAGAAACATCTGCATGATGCTAAGCTAGGACACCTCATCAGTGATGTTACAAGTACTTCAGCAATAGCTTGACCATTTGCTCCAGGCTTTGAAATTTTAGACAAGAACAGGAAAGATCCGAAAACCAAATGTTACAGAACCTATCTGTCTGGTTTGTTTTAAATAGTGCTTTTGTTTAGAAACATAGAAACATAGAAAATAGGTGCAGGAGTAGGCCATTCGGCCCTTCGAGCCTGCACCGCCATTTATTATGATCATGGCTGATCATCCAACTCAGAACCCCGCCCCAGCCTTCCCTCCATACCCCCTGACCCCTGTAGCCACAAGGGCCATATCTAACTCCCTCTTAAACATAGCCAATGAACTGGCCTCAACAGTTTGCTGTGGCAGAGAATTCCACAGATTCACCACTCTCAGCGTGAAGAAGTTTTTCCTAATCTCGGTCCTAAAAGGCTTCCCCTCTATCCTCAAACTGTGACCCCTCGTTCTGGACCTCCCCAACATCGGGAACAATCTTCCCGCATCTAGCCTGTCCAATCCCTTTAGGATCTTATACGTTTCAATCAGATCCCCCCTCAATCTTCTAAATTCCAACGAGTACAAGCCCAGTTCATCCAGTCTTTCTTCATATGAAAGACCTGCCATCCCAGGAATCAATCTGGTGAACCTTCTTTGTACTCCCTCTATGGCAAAGATGTCTTTCCTCAGATTAGGGGACCAAAACTGCACACAATACTCCAGGTGTGGTCTCACCAAGGCCTTGTACAACTGCAGTAGTACCTCCCTGCTCCTGTACTCGAATCCTCTCGCTATAAATGCCAGCATACCATTCGCCTTTTTCACCGCCTGCTGTACCTGCATGCCCACTTTCAATGACTGGTGTATAATGACACCCAGGTCTCGTTGCACCTCCCCTTTTCCTAATCGGCCACCATTCAGATAATAATCTGTTTTCCTATTTTTGCCACCAAAGTGGATAACTTCACATTTATCCACATTAAATTGCATCTGCCATGAGTTTGCCCACTCACCCAACCTATCCAAGTCACCCTGCATCCTCTTAGCATCCTCCTCACTGCTAACACTGCCACCCAACTTCGTGTCATCCGCAAACTTGGAGATGCTGCATTTAATTCCCTCATCCAAGTCATTAATATATATTGTAAACAACTGGGGTCCCAGCACTGAGCCTTGTGGTACCCCACTAGTTACCGCCTGCCATTCTGAAAAGGTCCCGTTTATTCCCACTCTTTGCTTCCTGTCTGCTAACCAATTCTCCACCCACACCAATACCTTACCCCCAATACCATGTGCTTTAAGTTTGCACACTAATCTCCTGTGTGGGACCTTGTCAAAAGCCTTTTGAAAATCCAAATATACCACATCCACTGGTTCTCCCCAATCCACTCTACTAGTTACATCCTCAAAAAATTCTATGAGATTCGTCAGACATGATTTTCCTTTCACAAATCCATGCTGACTTTGTCCGATCATTTCACCGCTTTCCAAATGTGCTGTTATCACATCCTTGATAACTGACTCCAGCAGTTTCCCCACCACCGATGTTAGGCTAACCGGCCTATAATTCCCCGGTTTCTCTCTCCCTCCTTTTTTAAAAAGTGGGGTTACATTAGCCACCCTCCAATCCTCAGGAACTAGTCCAGAATCTAATCTAAAATGTCTTCAGTCTGCATGAAATTGCTGGTTTATGGTATTAAAAGTTACCAACATTCACACTAAAAACCAATTACAAATTAATGGTGTCCTAAATTGTCTGCTCTTTCAATGCTAATTAGATAGGCTTATGGAAACCCCTTTAGCAAGAAAGCAATTAGAGAGCTTTGGTAACTTGCATGGCATCTTTAATACCCTAACCCCCAACTAACAGGATAGGTGACTGAGGGGGGAAAAAAACAAATCACATAGAGCCCACATTTACCCTTCACATCCTACAATCAAAGCAAATTTGATCAAGAACATTTTCAGAAGTTTCCACATATGTAACCACTTTTAATACTTCTGCATTGGCCCTGGTTGTATTACTATGATTGTTGACAATGTTCAGAGCAAAATGACGTGGAATTAAAACTGCTTTAAATGCTGTAGCACTGAACATAGTTTAAGAACAACAGAGTGAACAATCAGGGTTTTTTTTTAAATCATGTGTTCAATATGAAATCTTTGGTAGAATTATGGAAGCATCAGAAAAATTCAGTACTTGGAATTCATTGCATATTTCCCCCCAGAATCAGGGTGACAAGATCTTCATGAAAATAGACCCCTTCGAGTTTTGAAGAGAATCATTATAACTATGTCACAGAAAAAACACTTCTTTTGCCCCTGGCAACAACAGTACTTCCAGCTAAAATCATCAGAAGTAATCAACTGAACAAATGCTATCTTAAGTTCTGAGTCACAAATAAACAGAGAAAATTATTTTCATTCATTTATTCTTTGTGGATATGCATACAGATGTGGCATGATCTTGAAAGTGCTGCTTTGATAACATATTACCAAAGGAATTCTGCCCTCTGGAAAAGCATGATCACACTCCGTCAGCAAAGAAGGACAAGAAGCTTATCATCAGAACTTTGGATGGGCATCGATTCTTTTGTCTTACGGCTTTTCTGCCACATAGATATAATTCTTCTGCTCATAGACTGTGTTTTAAAAAAGTTTTTTTTCTGACAACTTCCTTTATCATTCCTTATCTTTGGACTGAAAACAAAAATAAAATAATACATGTAGTGGGATGAGGAAATGAGATTTTAAAAATGTTTTAGTGCTCAGCAGTTGATGCAGTAGTCACACAGAGAAAACAGACAAATTTGTTATCAATATTATAGTGTGTGAACACAATGCAGAAGTAGCACAGGTCTTGAGCAGAATAGAATCCTTAAAGGTATGTGATAAATCCTGCTGGACCACTAATTAAATTGGTCGTTCCTCTCTGCACACAAACATGAGAAAATCTGCAGATGCTGGAAATCCAAGGCAACAAACAAAATGCTGGAGGAACTCAGCAGGTCAGGCAGTATCTATGGAAATAAATAAACAGTCAATGTTTCAGGCCGAGACCCTTCATCAGGACTGGAGAAGAAGATGAGAAATTAGAGAAAGAAGGTGAGAGGAGGGGAGAAAGAAGCACACGGTGGTGGGTGATAGATGAAACTGGGAGGAGGAGCGGGGGTGAAATAAAGAGCTGGGAAGTTGATTGGGGGAAGAGATAAATGGCTGGAAGAGGGGGAATTTTATAGGAGAGGGTAAAAGACTGTGGAAGAAGGCAAAGGAGGAGGAGGACCAGAGGAAGGTGATGAGAGAGGGAACTAGGAATGGGGAATTATTATCTGAGTTGCTTTTGAAGGATACATACCTGGATGGTTATTTGATGGGCAGATGTCTCCATATGTCCCAATGAGAGTTTCTAGTTTCTAGCTGATTCCATAGAATTTCATATATCCATCTCAATACTCCCAACATCTGCTTATCCAATTCAGCCCTACTGTCTGCAGCAATTACTAAACATAAGAATGGCTGCTTTAAGAGTTTTTGCCAGTAACTGCACATTATGTTCACTTTACCACATAGAACATTAATACGTAGATACTTATTTTGACTAATTGCATAATTACTTTGGCTCCAAGTTCAGGTAAAGACAGGACATTTTGTTTTGCAGAACTCAACAACCTGACACTACAGTACCTGCCTTTCTGTCATAAGTAGATTTCAAGCTTATGATGAAGCACTCTCTAATTAGTTGAATGAATGTCACTCCAATGACAATTAAGAAGCTTGAGACCATCCAAGACTGTTTGCTTAATTTACACAATTTGTTTGATTTACACTATTCAATATCTTGAGTATTTGCTTCTTCCACTGTCAGCTGGATTGGTTTCATTTGCAAACAGCATAGCAACTACTTACTCATTTTCCCAAATGTGGAATGCTTATGATCTCTACCACTAGAAAGGTAAAGATTTGTGCATATAAGTGATTAAACCAGAGTAAATTGTGCCTGAGGTAACGAACATTGGAAGAGTGTACAGGAACTTCTGTTCTATTCACCTTAACACATCTGATTTCCTTCTGGGGTTTCAGTAACACACTCAAATATATTTCAAGCTGAAGTTTACAATTTTCCTCCCTTGCCAGCATAAATTAGAGATTTTCAAAGGAATTTACTACCTTTGTTGAACTGTCACAAAGTAAGTTGAGAGGACATTGTGCTGAGATCACCAATGGGATGTCAATTCCATTCTGTTGATATCTTGCACACAGTTTCTAACAGTGCTCGGGACATTTCAGACCCCATTACTGCTTTCTCCATTAGAGACCGCAGCCTTTTTGTACTCTGCGCATCATAGCTACATCCTGCCATCCCTGCCTATTGATCACTGTGTACCTCACAGTGACGTGGGGCACCTATAGTACCGAATCTTTTCATGGCAGATGATCATGTGGGGTGGCCTACATACACAGATGGTCACAACTCTCATCTCTCCGGTAACCTTGTCACAATTCCCAGTAATTTTTGTGAAAGCGTTCTCTGGTTGCCATGAGGAGAGTTTCACCAGGGTCCGACACTTCCCAATGAACAGTACAGAAAAGATGGTATGACCATGTGGTGTTTGTTGAGATCTACACAGGTCACATTTTACTGCATGAGTCTGACTGCCCATTCTGGGTGAAGTCCAGTTTCTGGCCATGTTCCTCAAACCTTAATCTCCATAGCAAATGAAGGCTAAAAATCTTCTCACAGCAGGTTAGTGGGATTAACACGTGGGTCACATTTTGCTACCGTCACGTCTGGTATTCATGAAGCAGGCTTAAACTAAATGTTTTGCTGGAACCATGTTCATGAAAAATATACATGTACTGCCAAATAAATATAGCAGGTTTTTCTTAAAGCAAATTGTTTAGATTTTTTTAATTGTTGAAATAATCTATGGCCTCAGTTCTACTTGGAAAATTCCTATAATGCTTCAATATAAATATAAATATAATCCCAAATATCTGTACAGTATTACACTTTTCTGTAAGACAAATTACAAGATACAGCTAACTAACTGATCACACTTCATCATGGAATTTTAAGGTGAAGTCAGGCAAAGCTAATTTCATTTAAACTGGTGTTTAGTTATGTTTCCTCCAGATTAAGCTAGGAAACAGATCTACCTAAACAAATACAGTGACTTGTGTCAGAACAACTGAAATGGATTCAGCTCTGTAATATTATGGTAAACTTATGACTGATACAAAACTTTTCATACAATTAATCATAGAAACTTTATCTGCCCTCAAAAGGTTTCAATTTCCTCCCCCCGCCCCCAAAAAAAGCTGTGTCCCTGCATTAATTTGCACCCTGATACCTGCTGGTGCTTCTGGGACCTTTAAATGAACAGAAACAGAAACTTTAAAAACAGGGGAGTTTTAGTATAATGCAAAGAAATTGATTTAATTTTGTCAGTATATATTTAGACCCGCTGTGTACTCTACTTGCTGTGTGCATGGATAGAGTACAAATTTCAGCTAATCAATGATAGCACTGCAAGCTACACTGGAAATGTACAAATGTCAAAGTCAATGCACAATTACCATTAGCACAAATTGCAGACAATAATATCATAATAACAGTTGTCCACTCAACCTAGATGTATTTGTTAGGAATTTTTAGTTAACATCCAAATGATAGAATGATGGAAATATAAAGTTCATATTCTCAATGCCGCTAAGATGAATGAAAACATAATTCTGCTGAAATTCATAGAAATACCTCAAAAATTAAATTACACAACACTTACTTTTAGCTTCCTAAGTATCTGCATATTGCTGGAATCATGAACGAATCAGCTATCATATAGTAGTACTCTGTTGGAAATTAGCCAATAACTCTAATGGAACATTGGATCTCTCAGTTCATTTCTAAGACATTTCAGATGATACTTATGTTTCACACTGCCCTGAGGTTGTAAGGAGGAATCCGCTATTTGCAGTTAGCAAGAAAGTTGGTATATTTTTTTTAAATTCTGAAGAGTGTTAATACATTTACCAATCATATGAATTATTTTTAACCTATAATCACACTATATTTGATTTGTGCTCTGCACAGTTTCTAACTGCAGCTGTTCTGAGAATCTAAATCTAAATGTTCATTCACACTACAAAGTATCAGAGCAAGACAGCCACTGCTTTGTAGCAATAAGGAGTGGATAAAACCTTGAAAGTGAAAATGTAGCTATACTAAAGAATGAATTGAAAATTCACTAGACAGTATGGATTTAATTTTGAATCTAAATATACCTCAACATTAGAATTCACCTCTATTTGGGTGTTAAGCGGATGCTGCATTTGCTACGAAGGCTAGCTGAGGAATTAAAAAAAAACACAACTAAGTTATGAAAAACTTACTTTTAAGACCTGATCACAGCCACAGTGTCAATGCTGTAAGGAATCATGGGAAAAGTGGTCTCAGCCTTAAAGAACTGAGTCTATGTCACCTGCTGTACAGCAGCAGAAGAAGCTGCCATGAGATGAGAGAAGATAGCGGTGAAGTGGGGACTTGTCTTCAAATTGTGTGGGTATAATCATTAGCACCAAACAAGTCTTCTATCCTGAGTAGTCTCAAGCCTCGCTTCAGAAATATGTATCTCTACTGGGTGTAGCTACAATAAGTATTAAAGATTCAGCTGTGACATGAGCATTCAAAGCTCGGGTAATGTGGATCTAGACAGCTGCACATTGATGCTCATTGGGGACACTTTAATTCATGTTTTTCGCTGATTTCTTGTTATATTGGGAGTTGTAAAACAAAGGTTTTAGATTCTAGGTTCCACATTATTGACTTAATTTCTCTCAGGAAGGCAAAAATTACTCTGGAAAAAATGTCAGCATTGCTAGGGTGAATCAAGGCTGCAAGATTGGTGCAATTTTGTGAAGGAGAACTTTCAAAAGGAAATGGACCTTTTCAGGTTAAAAAAATCTTTACACAATTTACCCATAAAACACCAAAAAAATGGGCCCAATTTCCAGGTTGAATCATTTGTTGAAAAAGACATATAACTTTGAGCAAAAAGTACCAGAATTATATTTGTTTGTTCTCCCACCGTAAGAACTATAAAAACTGAGTTTAAGTTCCATCTTAGTAGAAGTCTCGTGTTCTCATGAGACCTGCTCATTTTGCAAACAGAATGTAGTATGCAGACGGGGAAAATCTTCATGCACACCACCGGAGTTTGAAAAGGCTGAAACTCACACCCTTAGGTACAGTCTGTAGAGAAGGTTTTCATTATTGTGTCAGCAAAGGAGACACTCTGATCAACAGAGAAGGAGATTCAGCCTGGCATTGTGAGAGGCAACCCATCCAGAAATGAGAGCTGCCAGTCCAACAATAGAAGAGGAGAGACCCAACCAAAAGTGGAGATGCAGAGATCAGTCCCAGGAATGGAGTGAGAGGCCAGAATGCCAGTGGAAGTGGAAAGCTAGTTCAAAGAGTGTATGGGCTTGACTTAAGATGAGAGTAGAGAACCAAGACCATCATGTGGTTGATGATTGATGATGGGGGTGCGGAGGACAGACGGAGAGCAGTGTGCAGAAGCTGGCAAGGGTAGAATGACCGGTCTGACGAAGGGGAGTCGCCTTTGCAGATGTGCGCAGAGACCAAACAGAGAGCAGCTAGTCCAGAATTTACTGGAAACACCAGAGCTATGTTAGGAGGGCAAAAACCTATTAGAAATCAAATTGTTAGGGGTATCCAGCATCCAAGGCACACAACCAAATGTAACTCCAGCTGGTGTTACAGTCCACACTTCGGGAAGAAATTGATATACACTCATGGATGTAGGTGACATCTATGTACGTCACTTCTCCTAAACCCTCATTACCATCCCACTCTACAAACATTTTGAGCCCTTCAATAAAAAAAACTCTTGCAAAACAGCATGCAATGGATTTTACATTTAGTCAATTAATTAAATGCAAATGCAACAAGTACATTGTTTTCAACAAATTTTAAGAACAACTATTAATCCTTGCATTACAACACATAACTGTTCAAAATACATTTACCAACTAGCAAAGACTAACCGTACAGCTTTAAATCATACCACATTTAACACACATCTTAAAGAAAATAGCAGGTTATGCCCATGAAGTCCTGGTAACTTTGATTTATGCCTGCGTATTAACCTTCAAATCTTAAGCATCTTCGTATTTTATAAAAATCTTTTTTGAAAAATGTGGGGTATAATAATGAAGAACTCTGGAGTTTATTTTTACTTCTGAGTTGCCCCAGTCAAACACCAGTGGCAAGTAGACTCAAATTACCTAGTAATTTGCAGAAATCACTGTTGGAGGTATAGAGAGGATAATATTCATTGTATTCAAATATAGTTCCTATAAACCAAGAGACACAAGTAAAAGTCAATAAAAGGAATAAGACTATTACTATAGTAACAGCACAGAGGCATGCAACCTATTTTATATGGCTGTCCTGAATAACTAAAAATTTCTGCAGCTCATTATTAGAGCACAGATAGCAGACCTCAAGACTTAACAATGTTCAGTGGCAAAACAACTCTGCCCTATTATGTAATACTTTGCAGCAGTGACAACTTTCATTCATATTGTTCTTTTAATGTAACAAACCATTATAAGTGACTTCAGAGGAGCATTATCACACAGAAAATAATAACTAGGCATGTGAGGGAAAGTTTGGATGGAAGCCAAATATTTAATCAAGGACATTTTTCAGAACATCTTATAGGAGGAAAGGCTAGAGAGGTAGAGGGCTTCTGACAAGTGTTCAGGGCATGGGACATGTCAGCTATTGACATTGCACCTGTGATGAATATTTAAACTCAGGGATGGGAAATTAGAGGAGCATGGTTATCTCAAGGCGGTACTAAGGTGGAAGGAGGTACAGAGAAGAACGTAAATGGAGTGTCTGTGTGGTTTCTTTGGTGTTGCCGCAAGTACTTCCATTCAGTCCAGACAGAGTTAACAACAAAATATCCCTGACTGAAGGCAGCCTTTCTCAAAATAAACAGCTGCATCTGGCACATCAATATCATAATGACATTATACATGGCACAGTCAGACGCACACGTACAGTATTTTGCACACTTGTTCACCTTTGAAACAAAGTGATAAACTATTGTATGTCATCAATTATCTCCAAATACTAAATTATATCATCAGAAAATTGTGTAACTGAAATTATACAATAAGTTGTTTCTTACATATAATACATTTATAATTTTAACCAAACAAAACAGTCATCAAAATACTTCACTAGAAACTGTACTTGAATCTCTAAAGTATCTACTTCAAGCACTCATGATTCCAGTAAATCACTTCTTCATGTACAGTAGGTCTCATGCACATTTGGCTCAGACTTCTCTGCAATTGTTACATTAATATCTTCATCTTTATAAAGTTGAACATGTTGCAACATAAAGTTTACATTAACATAACATTTTAAAACTCAATATTAAAAAGTAATTAATAAACATCTTGTAAGTGGCTGGGAGTGAGAGGGACAGTGAAGGAGACGGGGAGTGAGAGGGACAGTGAATGAGACGGGGAGTGAGAGGGACTGAATGGGACAGGGAGTGAGAGGGACAGTGAATGAGACAGGAGTGAGAGGGACAGTGAATGAGATGGGGAGTGAGAGGGACAGTGAATGAGACAGGAGTGAGAGGGACAGTGAATGAGACTGGGAGTGAGAGGGACAGTGAATGAGACAGGAGTGAGAGGGACAGTGAATGAGACAGGAGTGAGAGGAACAGTGAATGAGACAGGGAGTGAGAGGGACAATGAATGAGACAGGGAGTGAGAGAGACAGTGAATGAGATGGGGAGTGAGAGGGACAGTGAATGAGATGGGGAGTGAGAAGGACAGTGAATGAGATGGGGAGTGAGAGGGACAGTGAATGAGACGGGGAGTGAGAAGGACAGTGAATGAGATGGGGAGTGAGAGGGACAGTGAATGAGACAGGAGTGAGAGGGACAGTGAATGAGATGGGGAGTGAGAGGGACAGTGAATAAGACAGGAGTGAGAGGGACAGTGAATGAGACAGGAGTGAGAGGGACAGTGAATGAGACAGGGAGTGAAAGGGACAGTGAATAAGACAGGAGTGAGAGGGACAGTGAATAAGACAGGAGTGAGAGGGACAGTGAATGGGACGGGGAGTGAGAGGGACAGTGAATGAGACGGGGAGTGAGAGGGACAGTGAATGAGATGGGGAGTGAGAAGGACAGTGAATGAGAGGGGGAGTGAGAGGGACAGTGAATGAGACAGGAGTGAGAGGGACAGTGAATGAGACGGGGAGTGAGAGGGACAGTGAATAAGACAGGAGTGAGAGGGACAGTGAATGAGACAGGAGTGAGAGGGACAGTGAATGAGACGGGGAGTGAGAGGGACAGTGAATAAGACAGGAGTGAGAGGGACAGTGAATGAGACAGGAGTGAGAGGGACAGTGAATAAGACAGGAGTGAGAGGGACAGTGAATGGGACGGGAGTGAGAGGAACAGTGAATGAGACGAGGAGTGAGAGGGACAGTGAATGAGACTGGATGTGAGGTTTATATGGAATTGGAATGTTATGGTAAATAGGAAAGAAGTATTCATGTAATACGCGTTTAGTGTTGCTTCCTGACAGCTCCAGCGACCTGGTTCAACACTGACGATGAGCCATGTCCTCCCCATACCTACACGCATTTCCTCTGTGTGCTCCTGTTTCCTCCCACATCCCAACGACGTGCAGGGAGGCTAATTGTCCACTGTGACTTGCCCCTTAGTATGGGTTAATGGCTACTGGTATCAAATGAGAGGTACAGGCTGCTGTAAGGGAGTATTGGTGGAAGAAGCACAGAGAAGTAAGGAGGGGCAATCGGATTAATGAGATTGCTTCCTTGGTGCTGGCACAGACCTGATAGATTCAATTATCTTCTGTTTGCAATAAGTTAATAATCAATATATTCGGCAAACTAGGAAATACCATGAGATTTAATGGTGACAACTATTCCCTTCATTGCCTGTCAGTACTGCTCACCTTTGTGTGTTTTCATACTGTAATGCTCCCTGACTTTTCTCGTATCTACCCAGCTCCTGAGCCATACTTCTCTTCCCTTCTTTGCTTTAATCTATCTTGGGCTCTGTTCGCACTGAAGCACATCACTTAAAGTCCTACCGGGCCGGAACTACAGCACACTGAGACATCCCATAACTCACAGGTTGCTCAGGCCTGAATTTCCATTGCTCAGATTATTAAAGAAACCGAACTGACTTAATATTGTATCTCTGTTCTTTTCCCCAGCCAGTGCTATTCAAGATTTCACCAAAGCCTTCCTGCAATGTAAACACTTTCCATTATCTCTACACTTTGGGAATCCATTGCACTCTAGGCTTGCCTGCTCCCACTTGAGATTAGAACATAGTGTGTAGAACAGTATAGCAGCGTCCGGACCCTTTAGCCCACAGTCTGTGCCAACTATTTAACCTACTTTAAGGCCAATCTAACCCTTCCATCCCACATAGCCCTTTAGTTGTTCTTTCATCCATGTGCCTACCTAAGACTCTCTTGAATCTCCCTAATGTATCTGTCTCTACCAGATCCCCAAACCCACCTCTAGCATCCCCCTTATACTTTCCTGCAATCACCTCAAAACTATGCACTCTCGTATCAGCCATTTCAGACCTGGGATAAAGACAGTAGCTGTCCACTCTGTCTATGCCTCTTATCAGCTTATACTCCTCTCGTCCTCCTTCGCTCCAAAGAGAAAAGCCTTCGCTCACTCAATCTTTCCTCATAAAACATGTTCTTTAATCCAGGCAGCATCTTAGTAAATCTCCTCTGCACACTCTCTAAAGCTTCCACATCCTTCCTGTAATGTGCAACCAGCACTGAGCTACATACTCTGAGTGTTGTCTAACTACAGTTTTATAGAGTTG
Organism: Mobula hypostoma; assembly: GCF_963921235.1. Taxonomy (NCBI): domain Eukaryota; kingdom Metazoa; phylum Chordata; class Chondrichthyes; order Myliobatiformes; family Myliobatidae; genus Mobula; species Mobula hypostoma. Next base: position 141,690,037 of record NC_086103.1, read on the forward strand.
CAACATTAGCTCAAGACTCTTGAAGTGAATCCCCCAACTAATGAAGGTCAATACTCCACGTGCCTTCTTAATCATCCTCCCAACTTGCATGGCAACTTTGAAGGATCTATGGATGTGGACACCAAGATTCCTCTGTTCCTCCACACTGCTAAGAACCCTGTCATTAACCCTGTATTCTGACTTCATTTGACTTTCCAAAATGTATCATTTCACATATTTCAGGATTGAACTCAATCTGCCACTTCTCAGCCCAGCTCTGCATCCTATCAATGTTCCATTGTAACCTATGAAAACCTTCTACACTATCCACAACACCACCAATCTCCATGTCATCTGCAAACTTCCACCCTTCCATTTCCATGTCCAAGTCAGTTATAAAAATCACAAAGGTGTTTGTGTCTTGGGGCCTTGGCTTATGGCTTCAGCTATGCTGCTCAATTCTCTGCTTGAGGGCCCCTAAATTAGCATGTTCCCATTCTAATCTAATTTCCATCAGTACTTGAACATGATAATTATGGTCATGTTTGCATGCTTCACTTGAATGTTGTGTATATACAGTCTCCAACAAACACATCTCTGGTTCCCAGTACAGATGTCACAACCACTTCATTCTCAGTTTCAATATATACAGCCTGAAATTTTTGGCCAACTCGAGAGACAGAAATTCTACAATTGATGGCATCCTGGAAGGTTTCATTGATGCCATCCCATAACCCCAATAGGAAAGTGAACCCAGCTGTTCCTGTCACTCAATCTCCATGTCATTCATGATACTGAAGGTGCTTCCCAAGAGGGTATACAACATGGTAGAAACATTCCAAATATACACATTCTCCATAACACAGTGACTCACCAAGATGTCTATTCACATAGTTATTGTCACTTACTCAGTCAATGTAACAGCCAGACACATATTGCTCACTCAGAACTGCCATTTCCGAAACGTCAACTACATTTTGTGTGTGTTGCTTGCATTGTGTGTGGTGTACCCTGCTCTACAATGACCATACCACTGAACCATTTCAAAAAGGACTGAGTGTTTCCCGTAGTGGCCATGGTAAGGTCCTCTGCCTTTTTTTATTCACATTACTCATAGACTAGGTATGTTTAAGACTCTTGTGACCTATTGGCTTCCCACCAAACCTGGCTGCAGCAACATGACTCAGACTTGAAGATGGCGGATGTGCTGCTGTAGATCTGTTTCGTGTTTACACATCAGTGTTGTTGCCCAAACAAAACTGCCTCAGATCCTCAAGCACCATCTTTTGGGTGGTGGTGATATTGTCTGTTCCTTCAGACATTAGCTCTGCTTCATTAATGCACTTAATTTAAGTTCTTCAACAATGTCTAAAATTGCTAGACTAATATCTATTTTTGTGTTTGTAGATATCCTGGTCCACAGTTCATGATGCTAGTAGGCTCACTGATATCACAATCATTCTAGCTCTGACATGGGCATTTATACTGTGCTCCACTTTTCCGGAATTTTCTTCAGGATCCCAATGATGTCATCATCACAAAGAACAACGCTATAGTGCCTATATACCTGGAGACTGAGCCTGCCCATAGGTCTTGAGCTCCTGAAGTATCTTGCACATCCAGTTCCTGCCTCATTCACTACACAGGCTCATACTCTGTTCTCTAGTGTCACCTCTCTCTCTCTCTCTCTCTCTCTCATACACACACATGCAGACATACTCTTTCTCTGTCTGTCTCTCTCTGTCTCTGATTGTCTGTCTGTCTGTCTATCTCTCTCTCCTTTTCTCTCTGTCTATCCCTCTGTCCCTCTGATTGTCTCTCCCTCTCTCTCTCCCCCATCTCTCACTGTCTGTCTCTCTCCCTCTTTTTCTCTCTGTGTCTGATTGTCTGTCTGTCTGTCTGTCTCTCCCCCCTCCTCTCTCTCTCTCTCTCTCTCTCTCTCTGTCTTGCTCTCTCTCTCTCCCTGTCTGGCTCTCTGTGTCTCTGATTGTTTGTCTGTCTCTCTTTCTCTCTCTCTTTTTCTCTGTCTGTCTCTGATTGTCTGTTTGTCTCTCTCTCTCTCCCTCTCTTTTTTTTCTCTGTCTGTCTCTGTGTCTCTGATTGTCTGACTGTCTGTCTCTGTGTCTCTGATTGTCTGTCTGTCTGTCTCTTCCTCATAAGCAGCAACATTCCAAACCCATGTCTGTGGTTTCTTTGGTGTTGCCGCAAGTACTATCACTCAGACTAGACAGGGCTAACAACAGAATATATATTATTTTAGGCAGCCATTCTGAAACTAAACAGAGATGTCTGATATGACAATGGATCAAATTCGAACCATGTGGTACACTCAGTTCTTAAAGATACAGAAGCACTCATACAAACTACATTGAAGTCTTTAAAGACAAAGATGAGGAAACTAAAATGGAGACTTTCTTAACCATGAAACAATATTGTTCAGCAAGCACTGCAAATGGTGAATGAGACAATGAGAGATATCAGATAATCTCAAATATAGAGATTCATTAATGGTTGTTAACCGGGAGCAAATCGCAATAGGTAAATCCAGATATAAGGAAGGCATGAATGAACATTCAGCAACAGGCCAACTGACACAAAGGCAATGTTGGACAATATAATGAAGGTAGAAGTAAGTTGTCTTATTGAAGGCAAAGACAGGTGTGTGTATGGCTCACTTCAGGATCAAACATGTCACTAAAGTTCCAGTTGTTCTGCTTCAATATCAGATAATCAATCGCTGCAGAGCAGTTTAGAGTCAGTGATTAGGAAACTAAGCATCTGACAGGATCTGCATCAGACTTGGAACTTCCTGTTCATCAGGACATTGGACAAACAGTGACATGTTAGAGTTAGTAGAGGGATCAAGGGAAGAGGTTGGACCATCACTGTATATGCAGAAGCTGATGCTGCATTTATAGATTACACTGCTGAGGAATAGCACATAAATAATAAATTTAACACAGTCATGTATATACCTTGGGCTTCATCAGAGTAACTTTGTTGGCAGAAAAATAATGGTCATTAAATCTCCGAATACTTCCAATATTGCAATAGTAATCAAGGAAACTGTCAATTTCTTACTGTAAGTAACCAAGAGGATTGATGAGGACAAAGTGGTGGATATTGCCCATATGGACTTCAGTAAAGCCTTTATAAGACCCTATATAGGTGGCTGCTCTGCAAGGTTAGATTAGATAGGATCCAGGCAAAGCTAGCAAAATGGACATAAAATTGGAAGCAAAATATGATATTGGACAGTTTGTTTTCAGACTGGAGGCCAGTGAGTAGTGGTATGTCACAGGGATCCGTATTGGACCCATTGCTGTTCATCATCTATATAAGTAACTTGGATGAGAAGATACAACACATGATTAGTAACTATGCAGATGATATTAAAATAGGTGGTATCAGAAACAGAGATGAAAGTCAGGAAAAATTCCAAATGGATCTCAATCGGCTTGGTAAGTGGGCCTGGAATGGCAAATAGTGCTCAGTCTAGATCAGTGCAAATTGATGCATTTTGAGAAGTCAAACCAGGGTAGGACTCTCACAGTGAGCAGTGAAAGTAACATTATAGGTGGACAGAGTGGTGAAGAAGGTATTTGACACACTGGCTTTTGTCAGTCAGAGCATTAAGTATAGAAGTTGGGATATTATGTTACAGTTGTACGAAAGATTGACAAGACTGTACACGGAGTACAGTTTTAGTTACCTTCTCTTAAGAAAGACATTACTGAGATGGTTACTGAGAGATAGAAAGAAAAGCTACAAGAATGTTGTAAGGACTCAGGGACCTGAGAAGCTAGAAGATTAGAATTTCATTCTTTTGAGTATAAGAACAAAGTGGGGTGACTAAGAGGACAGAGGTTTCAAATGGAAGGGGAATGATTTAAATGGGGTCTGAGGAGAAACTTCTTCAAACAGAAGGTGGTCAGTTTATGAAACAAACTGCCAGATGAAGTGGTTAGGGCAGATACAATAGCATTATGCAACATCTAAAAAACACTTGGACAGGTACATGGATAAGAAAAGTTTAGAGGGATATGGCCCAATCATGGACAAATGGGAATAGTTTCCACAGGAATCTTGGATGGCATAGACGAGTTGGGGCAAAGGGTTTCTTTGTGTACTGTATAACTCAATGGCTCCATAGCTCAGATAAACAATGGAACTTGAAATTTAGGATTTGTAGATATTGTTGCAACTGCACCGATTGTAGAGAGTCCTCAATCAAGCAATCATAATTTCACTTGGTTACATATATTTTTCATGCTATTTATCTAGTAGAGGAGATCCTAGTCCTGTAGGAGGATGGAAGGCAAAAGAGACTACAAGAAGTATTAAAGTAGAAGCTAGGGGAACAGAAGGACATTCTCATTGATGTGTAAATGCAAAATAATTATCTGAACCTTCCAATCTGTGGATACCACAATTCTAAAATAATAGTGCTAGAAATGTTGAATTATATTTGATGATCATAAGTTTGCGTCCATTCAGTTATATTATTTCTGGTCCGAAGATGAGAAGCTGTCCCTCCAGCTTACATTTAGCTTGTTGTAACAGTCTAAGAGGCGAGGACAGAGAGGAAATGAGAGGTAAACCTAAAAGAACAGCTGCCTTTAATTTCAAAAGCACAATTGTAGATTAAGTGAAGGTATTCCTCATTGTAGTCCTCCAATCTAAATGTGATCTCTCCAACGTAGATAGAATGTTGTCAGGAGTGAATACACTATACACTGGTTTTTTCATTATGTGTCGTGCTGAATTATGTGGGCGTTTATGGTCTTACTGAAACTTGGCTGACCGAGGGGCAGGAATGGGGGATTAATGTATTAGGTTTTCAATGTTTTAGAAAAGATAGAGAAGGATGTAAAAGAAAGGGGGGGTGGGATAGTTGCACTACTAATCAGGGACAATATCACAGCAGCATGTTGGGGGAGATATAATGGAGGGGTCAGACACTGAGTCCATTTGGGTAGACTCAGGAATAGGAAGGGTGCAATTACAGAGATGGTATTACAGACCTCCTCCTCCCCCCACCCCCAATAGCCACTGGGACATTAAAGAACAGATTAAAGAAATGTGTAAAACAATAGGGTTGTTGTCATGGGGGATTTCAACATCCCTAATATAAACTGGGACCTCCTTAGTGCAAGGGGTTTAGATGGGGCAGTACTTCGCTTCTGTATTTACCAAGGAAAAGGATGTGGAGCACCAGGAGATCAGTGCTGAGCATATAAATATGCTAGAGCATTTAGAGGTCAAGGAGGAGGAACTGTTGGGCCTCCTAAGGAGTTTTAAGGTGGTAAATCCCCACGGCCTGATAGGATTTACCCCTGGTTATCGAAGGAGACAAGAGAGGAGATTGCTGTGCCTTGACCAGTTTCTTTGTGACCTCTCTAGGCACAGGCGAGGTCCCAGAGGACTAGTAAGTGGCTAATGTTGTCCGTCTATTTAAGAAGGGAACAATGGACAATCCTGGGAACTATAGACCGGTGAGTCTCATGTCTGTTGTAGGAAAATTGCTGGAGAAAACTCTTATGGATAGGATATATGAGCATTTGAAAACCATAGCCTAGCATGGTTTTGTGCGGGGAAGGTTGTGTCTTACCAACTTGAATGATAAGGTGATGAGAGAGATTGATGAAGGTAGGGCGCTGGATATTGTCTACATGGATTTTAGTAAGTTGTTTCACAAAGTCCCTCATGGGAAATTAAGATGCATGGGGTCCCCAGCGAATTGGCTGTTTGGATTCAGAACTGGCTTGAGCATAGAAGACAGAGGGTAGTGGTTGAAGGGATTTATTTGAGCTGGAGTCTGTAATTGGTTATGTTCCGCAGAGATCTGTGCTGGGACCTCTGCTATTTGTGATATATATAAATGACACAGGTGAAAATGTAGATGGGTGGGTTATTAAGTTTGCAGATGATACTAAGATTGGTGAAGTTGTGGACAGTGTAGAAGACTGGCAAAGAATACAGTGCAAAATAGATAAATTGGGCAGAGAAATGGCGGATGGAGTTTAACCCAGATAAATGTGAGGTGTTGCACCTTGGTAGGGCAAATTCAAGAAGACAACTTCAAGGAGGCAAATTCAAGGGGCAAGAACCTTAACAGTGTTGCTGAACAGAAAGATCTTGGGATCCAAGTTCATAGCTCCTTGAAAGTGACTACGCAGCTCAATAAGGTGGTTAAGAAGGCTTAAAGAATGCTTGCATTTATTCGTTGAAGCACTGAGTTCAAAAGTCAAGAGGTTAATTTGTAAAACTCTAGTTAGGCCACATCTGGAGTGTTACATACAGTTCTAGTTGTTCCCACTATAGGAAGGGTGTTCACAAACAAGAGAAGATCTGCAGATGCTGGAAATCCAAGCAACATGCACGAAATACTGGAGGAACTCAGCAGGCTAGGCAGCATCCACAGATACTTTTTTCCATAGATGCTGCCTGGCCTACTGGGTTTCTCTAGCAATTTGTGTGTGTTGATAGGAAGGACGTTGAGACTTTGGAGAGGGTGCAGAAGAGGTTTACCAGGATGCTACCTAGTTTAGAGGACATGTGCTGTCATGAGAAGCTGGATACACTTGGCTTGTTTTCTCTGGAGCGATGGGAGCTGAGGAGATCTGATAGAGGTTTACAAGGTTATGAGAGCCATAGATAGAGTAGACAGAGAATATCTGTTTCCCAGGGTTGAAATGTCTAATACCAGAGGGCATGTATTGAAAGTGAGAGAAGGTAGGTTCAAAGGAGATGTGGGGAGTAAGTGTTTTAGTCAGGGAGTGATGGATGCCTAAAATGCACTGCCTGGTGTGCTGGTAGAGGCAATCACATTAGAGGGCTTTAAGAGATGCTTAGACAGACACATGGATGTGAGGAGGATGGAGAGATATGGACATTTTGTAGGTAGGAGGGATTAGAGTTTGGGCATTTTTAAATGATTTGGAACAATTTTGTGGGCCAAAATGGCTGTTGCTGTACTGTACTGTTGTTCTATGTTCTATGATTGTTCTGACAAATTTTTCTACTGAGGTGTTTGCTATTGCCTTCTTCTGGACAGCGTCTTTATGAGCTGGGTGACCCCAGACATTTTCAATACTACTCAGAGATTGCCTGCCTGGCATCAGTGGTCGCATAACCAGGAATTGTAATATGCACCAGCTGCTCGTACGACCATCCACCACCTGCTCCCATGGCTTCACATGACCCTGATCAGGGGGTGGGCTAAGCAGGTGCACAGTGTGCAGTACAGTATACTGAAAAAAGCTGTAAATAAATCACAGTTGCATGCTGAATGCTTGGTGAGGTAGGAGGTAAAATGAAAGTTACTGCCTCACCTATCAGAAGCTGCAGAAAAAAACATGAAAATGAGTGCAACACACATAAAAGTTGCTGGTGAACGCAGCAGGCCAAGCAGCATCTATAGGAAGAGGCGCAGTCGACGTTTCAGGCCGAGAAACGTCGACTGCGCCTCTTCCTATAGATGCTGCTTGGCCTGCTGCATTCACCAGCAACTTTTATGTGTGTTGCTTGAATTTCCAGCATCTGCAGAATTCCTGTTGTTTGCATGAAAATGAGTGCTTTTTTTTTAATGGATTGCAGCCACCTGGGTGGGATCTTATTTAAAGGTTAGTTTTGCATAGCATGGAAGCACCAACGAACCTTAGTTTGTTTACGGAGATTCTTCACCTCTTCCAGATCTCCCATCCAAACATGTGAGTTTTTTGATCATGTAACAACCCAAATTTGCATATGTAGATCATACTTGCAACTACCTTTCCTTCACTCCACCCTGAATCCCTCAGCCCCTTCTTAGAGCTACTAGCTAACTAGTGTTTCAGGATTAATAGCTAAAAATTAAGCAGTTAAAATTTCCTGCTGTCATTAATGTGAAAGTAATCCTTCTTCGTTACATCATATAAATATAACCAGTGTGTCCCACAACCAATGGTCTCACTTTAAGGACTCTTTATCTTGTTATTTCATGCTCTCACTATTTATTTATATTTGCGCAGTTTGTTGTTCATTGATCCTCTTTACAGTTACTGTTCTAAGATCTAAGTACGCCCGCAGAAAAAAAATTCGGGGTTGTATGTGGTGACATGTATGTACTTTGGTAATAAATTTTACTTTGAACTATGTATGTTATCATTTGAGCCTAACCCACTATAATTCTTGTAGGTTCTCAACTGTCCCTAAGCCCACTGTGTTAATTCACATGAACTATTTTATCAGCATTCATTCCATTTCCATCTACATAATTAGTTCTCAAATCAACTTCCTGCTTATGGGCCAGTAAGTTGTATTCAACTGTTAAATATTCAGTTTTGAAATATATGGCCCTCAACTTGATATAAATCCATCTTGCTTGTTAGGACCTTCCGAAAATACTTACTTCTATTCCCTACACAGTTTAATTGCTACACCATAGTCTTGATTCTAAAGTGAATGAATGAAGGGGTATATCTACGATCATCTAAAGAGATACACTTCATTTTTACGAGAAAACCTAATCATCCTAGCAGTCCTGCTAATCTGTAGTTCAATAAGCTGAAAGCATGAACTTGGCAAAGAATAAAACGTGTAACTATAAGGATACTTGTAAGGTGTGGCTTTGTGTCATTGTTAACTCAAGAGTGAACTTATAGCTAGATATAATTTATAGTGTTTAATAGATGCGTTTGTTTTTCATATCCAGTTTGAAAGACAAGAGATAAAAATTAAGGCACAATATTTTTCTTCAAAAGAATTACATTACAAAAACGTTTATTAGGTAACATATTTGTAAACATTTGAGGTAAAGTACATTTACATCAAATTTGCTTGTACAGAGTAAATACATAGGCACCTCTTTAAAGACAGCACTTAGAACAGCTTTGTTGCTTTTGCTCTAAGTCATTAAATGTCCCTGACTGCCCAGCAAGTTCTTTACCTCTAATGAGAGCTGATATTTGATAGATAACGGGTTTCATGAGCAACAAATAGGCTTGGAAGCCTGTGAGCAAGATTGGGGGTTAACAAAATAGCATTGAATGGAGCAACAGAAGAAACCTAATCAGTTTAATTTAAGTTCCATGTATACTGTAGTTTCTCTCACTTAATCTTTTCTTTTGGTCAAGTTTACGATTAATTGCCAACTACTATAGACCCACTACCACAATAATCTATTACAAGGTAAATTATTCTGTGGCTACAGCTATGCATTTTTGTTATAATTAGTAGAAATCAAGTGTACATAGTAATAATCTAATAACTTCCATTTGTACACTACTGTATTTTTCTTAAAAACTCTTATTTTGTATTAAGACATTTAATTTTGGATAAGGGTGGGCTCAATTTCTTAGAATTTGCTGTCAAATAATGTAAACTTTTTTTGCTGACACGTGCAATATTTGATAATGTAAACTTTCAGGAACCAAACATAGTTACAAAGATAGCATACATTGTACAAGAAAATGAATGGGAAAAAAAGAATGTATTAAAAATCACCTACAAGCTGATTCCTTGACTTGTTCATTATCAATATGGTTTCTGTAATTAATATGTTAAGCTAGAAAGTTAAATCAACCATGGGAAAACACTGAAGTAAGCTCCTGATTTCTTAATTCAAGGAATACATAATTTTTGCTTGTATTTAGTTCGCCAGTTAGCTAATATTTTCATCAAAGCTAAAGCCGATTGTTTAAAATTTTATTGATAATAGATGATTTTTTTTGATTCACTGCCTTTTTGGTATAGTTAAGTAGAGAGCTAAAAATAAACTTCTCCTAAAATGAAATAGGGAACCTCAGGCAAGAAACTCTATTTTAAGAAGAGTTCTTGCACATAAATAGCCAAACGGAGCAAATAAGCATTTGTTGATTGTAAAGATATGGATTCTTCAGTAAAATTTGTTTCCCTCAACCAATGTGACTCAAAAGATGAAACCTAGAAAAATTTCAATACATAGCAGTGTTTCCATCCATACCTAATTTTATTCCTAAGTACTTCCGCCTTTCACTAAAATGTTTATGTCTCAAAAAAATTAACATAGAAAGTCTTTGCAGCTTTGTGTCAGATTATTTGTAAGTCCTACTGAAAATGTCAGTTAGCAGCCAGCTCTTTAACACAATTTTTTGATATTAACCAAAATTATGTATTTTGGGAGCACAGTAAAAATAAATGCCAAAGCAACAAAATGTAACTTACTTTCCCTGTGGTTCCACTTTCCTACTCCCAATTCCCCATCCAAAAATATTAAGTTTGAGATAAAACTACCATATTCTAACTCTGGAATATTGTTACTATTTTCTTCTCTGCTTGGAAGGGCTAGAGCTGTGAACATAATTATTTAGAATTTCCAAATCTAATTATGTTAAAAGTAATGTATGCAAAAATGTCATATTCTTGAAGAAGCACTCAGACCATTCCAATTTCATGTTAAACAACCTAAAAAAAATTTCTTTAAAACGTAACAATGTTCTATGCATTTTATTCATTGCAAACCATACTTTCATTTTACTTCTTGGTGGTTCCACCTCTCTTCTAATATGGCATTCTTAAATTTGTCAGAGCTGTATTGGATGTACTAAAACACATAAAGATGACCTCATATATAAATAAACTACAGTCCATACCCTTTTAGTCTATAATTGGTTTCAGATGTTGCCCTGCTTTGATTGTTTTGTGAATAAAAGGCATTCAAAATTCATGTCCTGTCCATGTATCTCAAAACATGCATTCAAACTTCTTCTTTAGTTTGCCACCACAGATGTTGTAATTTGAAGTTCGTTCGAGTAACTGAACAGTGAAGTGGATGAAAACCAAGAAGTATTGTAACCCTGTGGTAGGACTAAATTGTGTATGTGTCATTTACTGAAGCATTCTGTGATTTTCACAAGTTCAAATTTAGAGACTTTACCTGCTGTATTAGTTTAGAGATAACCGCTTACAATCACTGAGTGCAAATCTCTAACATGTGCACAATCAATGAATTAAGACACTTATGGAGTTATGTTACCCCAGTTTACTGTAGACATCTTCCCTTGCCGTGAAATAATTACGTATTTTAAAAAGTATAGTTCTTAAGTTAACATGTGGTGGTGGGTTTCTTGAAATGAACTTTTATAATTCCAACATGCTAAGTTGAGCTTCAGTCCAATATGATAGGAGAAGAAATGAGACTATTTTCTAAATTTAGAGAAAATTCAAAAATCTATGGTACAAGGGGACTTGGGAGTCCTCATGCAGGATTCCCTAAAAGTAAATTTGCAGGTTGAGTCGGTAGTGGGGAAGGCAAATGTAATTTTTTCATTCATTTTGCAAGGACTAGAACATAAAGGCAAGGATGTAATGCTGAGGCTTTATAAGGCACTGGTGAGGCCTCATGGAGTATTGGGAGAAATTTTCACCTCCTTTACTAAGAAAAGACATGCTGACATTGGAGAAGGTTCAAAGGAGGTTCACGAAAATTATTCCAGAATTGAAAGGCTTATGATATGAGGAGCATTTGATGGCTCTGGGCCTGTACTCATTGGAATTCAGAAGAATGAGGGGGATCTCATTGAAACCTATCAGGTGTTGAAAGGCTTTCGTAGAGTGGATGTGGAGAGTATGTTTCCTATGGTGGGAGTGTCTAAGACCAGAGGGCACTATCTTAGAAATAGAGGGACATCCATTTAGAATGGAGATGAGGAGTAATTTCTTTAGCCAGAGTGGTAAATCTGTGGAATTCGTTGCTAAATGTGGCTGTGGAGGCCAAGTCATGGGGTATATGGGCAGAGATTAATAGATTGATTGGTTAGGCCTGAAGGAATACGGAGAGAAGGCAGGAGTTTGGGACTGAGAGGGAAATGGATTAGCCATGATGAAATTGTGGAGCAGACTGGATGAGCCAAATGGTCTAATTCTGCTCCTAGGTCTAATGATGGAAAATGGAGCATTTCCATCCTGCAGACTTGTACAACGTAAGAAATAAAAGTTGTCTAGATTTTTTTTCCATTTATTAAAAGTGATTAAAATAGAGCATGTATAAATGTTAAGGCTAATAGGTACGTGTAACCCAATTTATAATAACCTTCATCTCTATGCAAGCCACAACTCCCAGTGCGCATTGCAACCACCAGCATGCCAATGCGTATGCTTCTCCCACCCACCCGACTCTGCACTGACTTCAGCGAGGAAAAGGCGAGGCGAGGCCGGCGCTACACCGCTAGATCGTCCGACCTAGCCCGGGCACTGCTCCCTTTGCTGGCTCTGCTCAGGCGACGCGCGTCCGCGCTGGGGGCCTCGTGCATCTCCACCGTGGTGGTCAGGTGACCGTTGCCACGTGCCGCCTCGCCCGTGGTTCCGCTGTCTTCATTGGTCGGCGTGGGGAGCGCGGGCTCGGGCTCGGCCTCGGCGTCGGCGTCGGCGTCGGGCTTCAATTCGCGGGTGTGCTCGGCGGCGAAGTTGGTCCAGTTCTGCTCGGCCGCTAGCTTGTTGTTGTAGACCACGCACGGTGGCCTGTCCTCGGGCAGCGGTGCCACCTTGAACTCAGAGGTCGGGGCTCCCGGGTAAGGGTGGGGTCCCTCCGTCGGGTCAGTGAAGTAGGGGTAGGCGAAACTGCTCGGGACAGTCCTGGTGAGAGGCGTTATGGGCTCGGTCTTGTGCTCTGGGTCGTGGGGTTGCCGGTTCTTCAATCCCTGCTGCAGCTTTTTCCAGCCCAGGTGATAGATTTCCATTAGGTTCAAAAAAAGGGACACGCAAGCCACCACAAGCATAAATAGGATGAAGATGGTCTTTTCTGTTGGCCGTGAGATAAAGCAGTCCACGGTGTTGGGACATGGCCATCTATCGCACCTATACAAAGGTCTAAGCTCAAAACCGTACAGGATGTACTGACCTACAATGAATCCAATTTCAAACATCGCCTTGAAAATTATATTGAAAACGTAAGTGCGTAAAAGGGCACCTCGGATTCGGATTTTACCAAGTTCGTCTCTATAGGAAAGCTTGTCCTTTTTGCCATTTTCAAGCATTAGTTCTTTGTATTCTTGATTCTTGGCTTTTCTGATTTCCTCTTCCCTCTCTTTCCGCTTATCTTCCATCCGCACTATGTGCAGTACGTGGCCCAGGTAAATCAAGGTGGGCGTGGAGACAAAGATGATCTGCAGAACCCAGAATCGTATATGAGAGATAGGGAAAGCTTTGTCGTAGCAAACGTTCTCGCAACCAGGCTGTTGGGTGTTGCAGGTGAAATCGGATTGTTCGTCACCCCAGACCTCTTCAGCCGCAGCACCCAGCACCAGGATCCGGAAGATGAAGAGCACAGTCAACCAGACCTTGCCTACTACAGTCGAGTGTTCCTGTGCATTCTCCAAAAGCCTTCCCAGAAAACTCCAGTCACCCATTGTTTTATGTCTCTACCCTAGAAAAACAATCCATACAACAAAAGACCATTAGATGCAAAACAAGAAACATAAGTCCCAACAGAATTGAATATTCGATCCTGAAGATTCACCAATAGATACATCTGGTTTCGTAAAAGTTATGCATCAAATGCAAACAATCCCAGCTACTGGGGCAATAATAATTGCCGAGTTGGAAATCAATTGTATTAAAATGTACCTAAGATTTTGCATTTAATCAATTATATATTTGTTAAATGAATGGACAATAATTCAGCGACTGGAATTCGCAAGTCCTTTACGAGATGTTATAAAGGATCCCCAGTTGCAAAACCCCACATGAAGTCAAATGAATACTGCATTTCGTCCTGAACACGAATATGATTATGTAGCTCTAAACCGCAGAAATTTAATATATAACTAATAAATAATAGGCAAATCTGTATTTTTTTTCTTTTTGGACTTGTGATCCAAATGTCGATTGTAAGTGATGTTACAAATGTTTATTTCGAACATGGAAATCTTATTGGAATAGAGCCCCGTCGCGAAAGTGGATAAAGAAAAGAAACTTGGAGTCAGTAATACTGCGTAAAAATGCAAAGTTCAGAATGTTTGCACAGGTAAGATATACGTTGGTATCTTTGCAAGAAGCAAACACACGCAACACAGTCGTAAGTCTACCGGCTCCTAAATGGGTACCTCAGGAATGCCTCTGATAATGTGCAATATCTATAAATGAAATTCAGTAGCTCGAACGACAGAGTTGGATATCGATAAAACGAAATACTGTAGATCATTTGAATTAGTATTTCTATTTCTTCCATCTTTTGAATCACATATTTATACTAACTGCCTACCATGAAACTTATCATAAGGGATAAATTTATCTCAGTAAAATACACCATACACGTGATGGAAGAAGGAACAGTATAGGCCCTTCAGTCTACAATGTCGTGCCGACCTTTTACTGCATGATCAATCTAACCCTTCCCTTCCACATAGCCCCCCATTTTACTTTAATGCATGTAAAATGCCCCTAACGTATCTTTCTCTACCACCATCTCTGGCAGCGCATTCTGCACACCGACCACTCTGCAAAAAATACCTCTGACATTGCCCCTAAATTTTCTTCCCATCACCTTAAAGTTATGCCATCTTGTATTAGCGATTGCCACTCAGGAGAGAAAAGAGTTCTGGCTGTCCACTCAATCTATTTCTCATCATCTTATATACTTCTATTAAATCACCTCTCATCCTTTTTCGCTCCAAAGAGAAAAGTCCTACCTAACTCCCTAAACCTTACTTCATAAAGCATGCTCTCTAATCCAGACAACCTCCTGGTAAATCCTGTTTGCACACTTTTTCAAAACATTCATATTCTTTGTATAATGAAGCTACCACTGAACTCTATACTCTTAGTGTGGTCAAACCAGAGTTTTATAGAATTACAACATATCTCGCATCTTGAATTCAGACTTCTTGACTAATCAGGGCCAACGCACCATAGGCTTTATTAAGCACCCTATCAACTTGCGCTGCAACTTTGAGATATCTATGGACGTAGATCCCGCGATCCCTCTGTTCCTCCACAGTGCTAAGACTCCTGCATTGAACTTGCACTCTGCTTTCAAGTTCGACCTTCCACGTTGTGTTACTTCACAATTGTTAATCCACATCATCCACCACGATAACACAATTAGCTTACATTTTCGATCCATTTAACCATTCGTAGAGCGACTGATATGACTGTTGTGTGTTAAAGAGAAGAAAAAAATTATTGTATATAACAAATCTATTTCAATATAACAAACTAGACATTTATGTATGTTAATTTATCTCGTAATTAATATACTTCGAGACCAGCCGTTTAGCACACACTCGTTAACCTCGTTAGCATGTAGCAGTTACTCAATTTTATAGCTGTTTTGCACTATTTCTGATGTAAGACAACAAGGGATAGTAGCAGAACTTGGCCATTCAACTCATCGAGCCATTCCATCTCGGCCGATTTATTATCCCTATGAACCCCATCCTCCTGCCTTCTCTCCATAACCTTTCACGCCCTGACGAATCAAGAACTTAACAAACTCCGCTTTAAACATACCAATGACTTGGCCTCCTCAGGCGTTGTGGCAATGAATTCCTCAGATTCACTACCCTCTGGCTAAAGAAATTCCTCAACTCTGTTTTGAATGGACGTCCCTCTGCCCTCTGCGGTTGTGCCCTCTGGTCCTAGACTCCCCCATTATAGGAAACATCGTCTCCACATCCGCTCCATCTAGGCCTTTCAATATTCGATGTTTCAGTGATATCCCACGCTCATTTCTTCTAAATTCCAGTCCACAGTCATTAAACACTCCTCATACATTAATCTTTTTCATTCTCGTGAACATCCTCTAGACTCTGTCCATTGTCAGCACATCTTGTCTTGGATAAGGAACCCAAAATGTTCACAATCCTCCAAGTGCCGTCTGACCAATGCTTTATAAAGCCTCTGCATCACATCCTTGCTTTTATATTATAATTCTCTCGAAGCGAATGCAACATTGCATTTGCCTTCCTTACCACCGACTCATCCTGCATGTTAACATTTAGAGAATCATGCAGCAGATCTCCCAAGTCCCTTTGCATCTCTGCGTCTTTGAATTTTCTCCCCAGGAAAAAAAAGGTTTACGCCTTTATTCCGTTTACTAAAGTGCATGAGCACACACTATAGACCAACTGTCACTTCTTTGTCCATTCTCCCAACCTGCTTCTTCCACACACCCTGCCCTTCCACCTATCTTCTATCCTCCACAAACCTAGCCACAAAGCCATCAATTCCGTCATCCAAATCATTGGCATAAAAGTGAAAAGAAGCGGCCCCAACACCGACCCCCGCAGAATACCAATAAGCACCGGCAGCCAACCAAAAAAGCCCCCCCATATTCCCACTCTTTGCCTCCTGCCAGTCTGCCAATTTTCTATCTATGGCAGTATTCTTCCATTCTTCTATTAATGTTACAATGTGACTTTATGTCCTTTGCTCTAACTTAATGTTATTTTCATAGAATTTTTAAATTATCTTCAGCATTTTAGTATAACTTTCGCTGTTTTTTGTGTTTACTCATGAAATAATATTACATTTGTTTTTGCGCCAATTTATTTGCGTAAGTATGTTTTGGCTGTGTAGGAAGGGCCATTTCAGACTGCCAGTCTATCAGTCTCCTCACACACTTAATGAAAGTAGGTATATAACGTATATTGTTCTTGTAACAAGCGCAGCGTTGGAAATACCTCTGGAAATCCCAATGGATTTTTGCAACTTTTTAAATGCCTTCCAAATATGCTCCCACAAAACTTTGGTATCTTCATACATTGTAAACGAGCTCTCTGAGAGGCCTTCCTGATTTTTTTTAAATATTGAATTTTTTATTCATTTGTAACTATCAACTTTAAAGCGTTCTTAGATTTAACTAAACTAGTGCTGACATAATATCACCGGATTGAATTATAATATCTAAATCTCTATTTTGCCTGTACACCAGCGATCAAATTAGCAAAATATAAAGCTTATCCTGAGGGCAATTTAGCGACTAATTGTTACCTTCTATAGATGCTTACATAATCAGAAAACACAGTGCCAATGCTGAACTAGGAAAAATAGCTTATTCGGCTTCGTAGGGAATCATTAGGAGCCCAGTACAGAAAGTTTTATTCCTGTAATTATTTCTCGCATTTTTAAATATTTTTCTTCCAGTTCATTTGCACTCTTTTCATGGAAAGGGACATCAAATTATGTGATGTGTTGTCAGAGCGATATTATTTGAATGGAATATTAATGGCCTTTCTGATTACAAAGTTAATTTCTGACACTTTTTAATGGAATTGGATATTTTAAAAAATCAGCTTCGAAAGCAGCAATTTGTAAATTGTCTCCTCGTTTCCAGGCTTGTAAGATAGCTTTGCGCTTCCATTAAAGGAAACTAAATGTAATGAATGCGAAACATTCTGAGATGCTGGAAATGCAAATGAAACAAAAAGTTGCTGGAGGAACTCCGCTGGGCAGGCAGCATCACTAGAAATTAATAAACAGTCGACGTTTCGGGCCGAGACCCTCCTTCAGTCCTACCCTACTGAGTTCCTCCAACATTTAGTGTACGTTAGATGAAATGAAGGTCCTGATTACCTCGCTGTTAGTGAAATTTATTTTAATCGCTGTTTGCAAATAATTCTGGCTTTCTCTTCACCTTCTGCAAAATTACGCATCATTTCTTCATATAGGAAGCTGTGCTCTTTTATTTGCGATATCAAATGTTTAGTGAGGCTCATTAAAAACTCTCTTTCTGGAGGTGTTTTCGAAGTTGATTTGAAACTATTGGAATAAAAACAATGTAATTACTTGCGCAGAATTCAGTTTTGAACTGTATGAATTACATGTTAGAATGCAAGCCCAGCATGCGGTTTCGTCGGGAAAGTGCTAGATCTGTAGTCAGCGAGGCAGTTCCCGTCACTTTCACACAACGCTCCTTTACGATAATGTTGCACCCAGATCGTCCACGTGCAACTTCATCTTAAAATACTTAAATCTAGACTTAAAACCGGTGTATTATATATATATATAAAGGAAATCTCACACTACCTACCCTAATTCCAATGTCACATTTACATATCAGCCACCCCCGGACAACTCTATTAAAAAAAATTGGGTGAGAAAGGACTCCCATCTCAAAATATTGGCGATTATACTATACCTCAGGCTGGACATGACAAACCAGATAGCTAGTAAACACATCCGGCTGTCATAGATGCCATTTTTTGAGTGCGCTGGGGACATGAAGCAGACTTGTCTAGGTAACCCGCCCCTTCCCAGCTTACCCAACACTTCTGACCGCTGTCAGCCAGCCTATTCAAGCACAAACGCTTTCTTCACACATAGATCTCCGAGCCAGTCTTGCGAGGGGGGAGAAAAAGTGATTCAGAAGTCCATTAAAGCTGGACGCTAGATCATACGAAATTGCTGCTCACCCCCAGCCATCACCGCTGTCACGTTGTGTGAGAGTGCATGGATGACCCTCGCTGGTCGCCAGATGGAGGGCAATGCCACGCCCCCACTCACTAAAAAAAACTCATCATTTTCATAGAAGACAAACTGGGAGCCTCTGCAAACTTCCCTCTGTGTTTTAAAATAACAGAACCAAAACAATTATAAACTTTCGTTGTAAATACTTCTATCCAGAAGAGATCAGTTCAGGGAATGAAATGAGTTAATTTGCACGTCGCCTCTTGTAACTCTAAAAAAGATGCTCATATTTAAGATTTATCGCGTTCATTTTTAATTTTTAAATTGTGACACTCCAGTGGAGATGCTTTAATTACAGTGTCTAGTCATTTGGGATTTGCACTAGTACTGTGCACGCTGGTGAAAAATGCTACTATATTAACTTATTTTAAAACCCGTTTGATAACGTTTAATAGCATTAAAGATTTATAAAAGCTGTCGTTTGTTCCAAATATCAACGTGTTTACCTGTCAACTTTTGTTTCAGTAACGTTTAAAACTACTAAAAATTATGTCGTAAAAAATAAAATGCAACCATAAAAATATGACACCAAAACGTCCTTCTTCAAAGAGGGAACATATATTACAGCAATTAAAAGATTATTCCTCAGTATTTCTGTAAGTGTAGTTCAATTTTATGCTTTATCCATGTGCTTTACATTATTCAAAAGGCATGAAGTTATTTGCTCACATCATTTTCTCACTTTCTAGGTTGCAGTCCAGATAAAGTAATGTCATCTAGATGTTATCCAAATGTTATCTGCAGCATTTTATTTAGATTTTTTGCTTTTAGAAGCTAACAATTGTACCTTCCGGATTATAATGTGCATTATATGGTGGAAGAGAGGCAAAGTAATTTTACTTTGTTATCATTTGGACAGGGTGGTGTCTGTGTCCTCAAGTCTCATCTGACCTATGTAACTGCCTCATTGCTCAGTGGCTAAATCATTTATCAAGTGTGAAGCTAAAATGTTCATTATTATGTTTTCAGCTTTGATCCCGAGACTTTGCTGAACTAACTGGTTGAGTGATTTTGCTGGGAAGCAAGATATGGGGGGTTGGAACAATTGCTTCTTTGCAGGTAAAAAACAGGAAAAAAAAACCTACTCCATTAAACAATAGCTTCAGTGTTATCCCTTTTGTTAAAATAACCAACAATATCTCATTATCCAGTTACATGGATGAGAACACTTTAATAAGG
Source organism: Mobula hypostoma (assembly GCF_963921235.1). Taxonomy (NCBI): domain Eukaryota; kingdom Metazoa; phylum Chordata; class Chondrichthyes; order Myliobatiformes; family Myliobatidae; genus Mobula; species Mobula hypostoma. Next base: position 141,709,621 of record NC_086103.1, read on the forward strand.
ACCAATCTGATATAAAACATTATGGAATACTTAGAAATGAAAGTAACAATTTCATTCAGCTTTCTTTTAGTATAGGTTTGTTTTGTCGTGTTCAACATGAAGAATCATAATTTGCAATTATAAAGTTTTATTATGGAAATACGTAGACAGCCATCAATGGTGGTGGGCAAAGGGAACAGACATGATGGTGGAATCAGGAACAGAATGCCTGTGGAATTATGTCGAGCCAAAGAAAGATGGTAGTAGAAAATAACAAATAAAACTGATTTAAACATACAAAAGAACTTTACATTTGTGTAGGGAGGTCCTGAAATCTGTTAGCTTATTGAAATTAGAAATTTAGTTCCAGCTGTCATAAGAACCAAAATGTTGGTTAAGCTGAAATTATGTGGAAAATCGGAAGCAAGAAGTTAATGAAAAGAAACATTGAGAAGCTGAGTCCAATGATGAAAGAGTGTATGAATGAGAGTAACAGTGGTACATCAGAAAGGAAATAAAATATTGGAATTGAGCTCCTACAGGACGACAAAGATATTAAGAATCTTGGTCAGCCTATGACAGTGCCTGAAGAAATGAGATTCACAGTTTATGATGAGGCTATTAGATGATAGCTTCAAAGATAAAACATTTAACTGGTCAAATTCATGATATTCGAAATTGGCAGTAAACAAGCAATGGAGTATTTGTAATTGATAGAACTGAGCTTTGTTAGCATACACAGAACCTGTACAAGCATAAAACAGTCAAACAGAAGAACTGATCCTCACTAGATTTATAGTGGGGCGAGTGGGGAATACAAGTCACTGTGATGACTGAGCAGCCACAGAATTAGAGAAGAGATGTGAGCACCAGGATAATTCTATGATTGAACTATACAATATGGCCCAAATGTGAGAAGTTGTAATGTGAGAAAATTGCTCATGTAACTGATTAGACTGCTTCAGTGCTTGAAACTGTGCTGAAGTCAATTTCAAGACGTACAATAAGTTAAGGGAGTGGACTCGACTCCAAATTTACATCATATTTTAGAGCCTGAGAGGAAGTTTGGAGGTAAGGTGGTGATGTTAGACCAGTAACTACACTTCTTTTGTGTTTAGTCTCCAGTCCAGCCTTGCTGTGTGGTCTTCACACAATACTAATTGCTCCTCATATTGGTGTTGCCAAATCTTATCAAATGACGTGAACATCTTCAGCGGGCTGCGGGTGGTAGAGCAGCTAGTGTGGACCTGGATTTTGATAATCAATGTAGATTTTGCCTGTTGATTTCCTTTGTATGATTTCATTTTTTCCTCCATTAAAAAGATGGGCTACCAGGTTAATGGCAAAAATAATGAAAAACTATTCATGCATTGAAGTGAAAGAGAATGGAATATGTAAACTAGGAGAAAATGGCATCAATGTGTGTGCTCCTCTGGATGCAAATTAAACCTGTGTAATTATCAGATGAAAAGATGCTATAAAGCAGGGGTTCCCAACCTTTTTTTATGCCATGTATCAATACCATTAAGCAAGGGGTCCATGGACCCCAGGTTGGGAACCCCTGTTATAAGGAGTAATTTGCAGTTGCCCTTTGACATTTATGTTTTTGCATAACGGCTTTGTAATTTCATAAGAAACCTGTAACTACCAAATTCCACTTTCATGGTGTTCAGCCTCTACCATCCACATCTCTGTGATTGAATTACATGACCACTTTTGACCAGATTAAGAAAAGGTGGATGAACGTATTCTTCTGTGTTGAGGCTGTTATGAAGACAGGAGTGGTTTTAGCTTGTTAGTGGATATACGAAGACTTTAATTGTAATTCTTAGGTGAAACCAATTCTTGAGGTGACCAAAATTAAAAATGTAGCAGACCTTTGGACTGAAAATACTATCAACTTTAAGGGCAAATTCCTTTACTTGCCTTGTTAATGTTAGAGCCAGTTATTAAGATACTAAAATAATTAATAAAACTTTCTAAAGGTAATATGGCAATACCTTGCAGGAGGAATCAACCACCCCACTAATACATACTTAGTGTTAGAACATACAACAGTACAAGACCTTCAACCCATAATCTTATGCCAACCTTAACCTATTCTAAGTTCAATCTAACTCTTCCCTCCTACAAAGCCCTCCATTTGTCCATCATCCATGTGCCTACTTACAAGTTTCTTAGATATCCCTGGCATATCTCTCATTACCACCACTCCCGGCAGGGCTTTCCATGCACCCACCACTAAAACAAAATAAAGGTTATGGGGATAAGGCAGGAACTGGTTACTGATTGTGGATGATCAGCCATGATCACAGTGAATGGTGGTGCTGGCTCGAAGGGCCAAATGGCCTACTCCTGCACCTATTGTATATTGTCTTACCTCTGACACCCCCTATACTTTCCTCTAATTACCTTAAAATTATGCCACCTTGAATTAACCGTCGTCATCCTGGGAAAAAGGTGCTGGCTGCCCACTCTTTTAATGTCTCTCATCTAATAGACCTATATAAAGTCATCTCTCATCTTCCTTCACTCCAAAGAGAAAAGCCCTAGCTCACTCAACTTTTCCTCATGAGATATGCTCTCTAATGACAGCAGCATCCTAGTTAATCTCCTCTGCAAAGCTTCCACCATTTTCCTACAAAGAGGCAAGCTGAACTGAACTCAATACTGAAATAAATTGAAATTATGGAAGTTAATGAAAGAGGCTTGCACCAAGAGAACATGGCCAAGAATAGATGCTGGTGACATTCCAAAAGGGATTTTACAAGGTAAATGAAGCAACCATTTTCGCAAAATATTGATGATAATTTTGGCCAAAGTAGACTCAATCCTCTTGGAATATATCCTCCCATTGCTTACCATTCAAGTCCATGGTCCAGATAAACAACGAGTTTTACAAAAACAAAACACTACTTGCTTAAAATCTGAAACAAGAGAATTAACTACAGTATTACAAATATAAATTGGGACAAATGTTGCTTTTAAGATGTAGAGGGGAATGGAAGGGTAAGTGAGAATGACAAGGAAGGTACAAGTTTAGGTGAAAGTAATTAAATAATAGGCATAATAGATAAAGGTTTAAATATAAAATATGAAATTAAGGATTATGGAGTCAAATCAAATAACTTCTCAGAAATACAGTTGAGATTGTTAAAAGCTTTAAGTCCATTAAGTCCAGAAGGAAGTAATGTGACCAAGTACAGGGCTATTGTTCACTTACATTGAACTTTAATGGGACTATGTGGTGAACCAAGAACAGAGGTTGGTGTGAATGATACTGAGATTTAGTTACAGACAAGCAGCTTGAGGTTAATTTTGCAGACTGGAATATAGTCACTGTCATCTTCTCTACAATGAGAGAACCAAACAGGGCAAGAAATGACTGATTTCCAAATGGAAATGTGTTAATCACCACAGAAAATGCATTCTGGCCATGGCTTGAAGGAAAGTAAAGTGATACTCATATTGCAGCTCTTTCTCGATCAGAGTCCAAACTAGATCTACCCATGGCCACCCTCAAAGATTGTGACTGTCTTTACTTTCTCCAAATGAAAATGTATGGTAATGGCAACCTGCTTACTTAATTTTGTGAGATTTGTACAATATTGTGCATGTGACTGTCCTCTCCAGCCCACCCCACCTCGCTGTCTTCTCTAGTTGTGTTTCAGAACCAGCAGCCACCAAACACTGCAGTGCCACATCTGCTGCTTCTTTGCTCCAACAACCTGCTGCAGTCTGCCTGTCTGGAATGTGCATGCTCTGCTCATAACTATGCAAGTTTCTTCAGGGGTTCTGGCTTGCTCCCATGGGAAGGTCTCACCCGACAAATCTGTTGGAATTCTTTGAATAAATAACAAGCAGGATAGACAAAGCAGAATTGGTTGACATTGTGAACTTAGATTTTCAGAAGGCCTTTGACAAGTTGCCACACATGAGGTTGCTTAACAAGCTATGAGCCCATAGCATTACAGGGAAGTTTCTAGCATGGATAAAGCAGTGGCTGAATGGCAGGAGGCAAAGAGTGGGAATAAAAGTAGCCTTTTGGTAGTTAGCTGCCAGTGACTAGTGGTGTCCACAGGGGTCTGTGTGGGGACCGATTCTTTAGATATTATATGTTAATGACTTGGATGATGGAATTGATGGCTTTGTTGCAAAGTTTACAGACAATACGAAGATTAGATTAGATTAGATTAGGTTATGAGGACACGCAGTCCTCTTATATTGTCATTTAGTAATGCATGCATTAAGAAATGATACAATTTGTTCCTCCAGAATGATATCACAGAAACACAAGACAAACCAATACTAAAAAAATGGACAAAAACCACATAATTATAACATATAGTTACAACAGTGCAAGCATTACCGTAATTTGATAGAAAAACAGACCATGGGCACGGTAAAAAAAGTCTCAAAGTCTCTCAAAAGTCCCATCATCTCACGCAGACGGTTGAAGGAAGAAAACTCCTCCTGCCCATGAGCTTCCAGCGCCACAAACTTGCCGATGCAGCATCCTGGAAGCACCCGACCACAGTCCGACTCCGAGTCCGTCCAAAAACTTCGAGCCTCTGACCAGCTCTCCGACACCGAGCACCATCTCTGCCGAGCACTTTGACCCTGGCCCTGGCAACAGGCAATGGGCAATAAGCAAAGCTGAGGATTTGGGGCTTTCCCCTCTGGAGATTCTCGATTCCACGGTAGCAGCAGTAGCAAAGCGGGCATTTCAGAAGTTTCTCAAGTCCGCCTCCATCAAATCAGGATTGTGCACGGCCCCTATTTAACAAATACGGTATCAATGCGGAGCAGCCGTGTGCGCTGTGTCGTGCTGCCATCTTCTCCTCCCCTCCATAGGTGGAGGGGCAGTAGTTTAGAGGGAGAAGAGAGGCTACAGAAGGATTTAAGACAGATTGGGAGAAAATGCAAAGAAATGGCAGACGGAATACAGTCCAAGGGAGTGTATGGTCATGCACTTTGGTAGAATGAAAGGGTTGACTATTTTCTAAATGAAGAGAAAGTACAAAAATCTGAGGCACAAAGACCCTTGGGAGTGTTTGTGCAGGATTCCCTAAAGGTTAATTTGCAGTTGAGTCCATGATGAGGAAGGCAAATGTGATGTTAGCATTCATTTCAAGAGGACTAGAATATAAAAGCAAGGTGTAATGTTGAGACTTTATAAAGCACTGGTGAGGCCTCACTTGGAGTATTGTGAGCAGTTTTGGGCCCCTTTTCTTAGAAAGGATGTGCTGAAACTGGAGAGAGTTCAAAGGAGCTTCCCAAAAATTATTCCAGGCTTGAACAGCTTAGCATATGAAGACCATTTGATGGCTCTGGGCATGTATTCACTGAAATTCAGAAGAATGAAGGGTGACCTAATTGAAACTTATTGAATGTTGAAAGGCCTTAAAGAGTGGATGTGGAGAAGGTGTCTCCTTTGGTGGGAGAGTCTAAGATCAGAGGACACAGCCTCAGAATAGAGGAGCATCCTTTTATAATGGAGATGAGTAATTTCTTTAGCCATTGAGTGGTAAATCTTTGGAATTTTGCTACTGGAACCTGTGGAGGCCAAGTCTATGTATACTTAAGGCAAAGTTGACAGACCCTTGATTGGTCAGGGCACGAAGGGATATTGTCGTAGTCATAGTCATAGTCATACTTTATTGATCCCAGGGGAAATTTGTTTTCTTTACAGTTGCACCATAAATAATTAAATAGCAATAAAACCATAAATAGTTAAATAGTAATATGTAAATTATGCCAGGAAATAAGTCCAGGTCCAGCCTATTGGCTAAGGGTGTCTGACCCTCCAAGGGAGGAGTTGTAAAGTTTGATGGCCACAGGCAGGAATGACTTCCTATGACGCTCTGTGTTGCATCTCGGTGGAATGAGTCTCTGGCTGAATGTACTCCTGTGTCCACCCAGTACATTATGTAGTGGATGGGAGACATTGTCCAAGATGGCATGCAACTTGGACAGCATCCTCTTTTCAGACACCACCGTCAGAGAGTCCAGTTCCATCCCCACAACATCAATGGCCTTACGAATGAGTTTGTTGATTCTGTTGGTGTCTGCTACCCTCAGCCTGCTGCCCCAGCACACAACAGCAAACATGATCGCACTGGCCACCACAGACTCGTAGGACATCCTCAGCATCGTCCAGCAGATGTTAAAGGACCTCAGTCTCCTCAGGAAATGGAGACAGCTCTGACCCTTAGAAACCATAGAAACTACAGCACAGAAACAGGCCTTTTGGCCCTTCCTGGCTGTGCCGAACCATTTTCTGCCTAGTCCCACTGACCTGCACACAGACCATATCCCTCCATACACCTCTCATCCATGTCTGTCCAATTTATTCTTAATTGTTAAAAAAGAACCCCCATTTACCACCTCATCTGGCAGCTCATTCCATACTCCCACCACTCTCTGTGTGAAGAAGCCCCCCCTAATGTTCCCTTTAAACATTTCCCCCCTCACCCTTAACCCATGTCCTCTGGCTTTTTTCTCCCCTTGCCTCAGTGGAAAAAGCCTGCTTGCATTCACTCTATCTATACCCATCATAATTTTATATACCTCTATCAAATCTCCCCTCATTCTTCTATGCTCCAGAGAATAAAGTCCTAACCTATTCAACCTTTCTCTGTAACTGAGTTTCTCAAGTCCCGGCAACATCCTTGTAAACCTTCTCTGCACTCTTTCAACCTTATTTATATCCTTCCTGTAATTTGGTGACCAAAACTGAACACAATACTCCAGATTCGGCCTCACCAATGCCTTATACAACCTCATAATAACATTCCAGCTCTTATACTCAATGCTTTGATTAATAAAGGCCACTGTACCAAAAGCTCTCTTTACGACCCTATCTACCTGTGACGCTACTCTTAGGGAATTTTGTATCTGTATTCCCAGATCCCTCTGTTCCACTGCACTCCTCAGTGCCTTACCATTAACCCTGTATGTTCTACCTTGGTTTGTCCTTCCAACGTGCAATACCTCACACTTGTCTGTATTAAACTCCATCTGCCATTTTTCAGCCCATTTTTCCAGCTGGTCCAAGTCCCTCTGCAGGCTCTGAAAACCTTCCTCACTGTCTACTACACCTCCAATCTTTGTATTATCAGCAAATTTGCTGATCCAATTTACCATATTATCATCCAGATCACTGATTTAGATGACAAATAACAATGGACCCAGCACTGATCCCTGTGGCACACCACTAGTCACAGGCCTCCACTCAGAGAAGCAATTCTCTACTACCACTCTTTGCCTTCTTCCATTGAGCCAATGTCTAATCCAATTTACCACCTCTCCATGTATACCTAGTGACTGAATTTTCCTAACTAACCTCCCATGCGGGACCTTGTCAAAGGCCTTACTGAAGTCCATGTAAACAATATCTACTGCCTTCCCTTCATCCACTTTCCTGGTAACCTCCTTGAAAAACTCCAATAGATTGGTCAAACATGACCTACCATGCACAAAGCCATGTTGACTCTCCCTAATAAGTCCCTGTTTATCCAAATGCTTGTAGATTCTGTCTCTTAGTACTCCCTCCAATAACTTACCTACTACCGACATTAAATTTACTGGCCTATAATTTCCTGGATTACTTTTCAATACTTTTTTAAACAACGGAACAACATGAGCCACTCTCCAATCCTCCGGCACCTCACCTGTGGACAGCAACATTTTAAATATTTCTGCCAGGGCCCCTGCAATTTCAACCCTTCTTGTAGACAGCCTCAGTGTTCTTTGACCAGTCCAGTTTATTGTCAATTCGTATCCCCAGGTATCTGTAATCCTCCACCATGTCCACACTGACCCCCTGGATGGAAACAGGGGTCACCGGTACCTTAGCTCTCCTCAGGTCTACCACCAGCTCCTTAGTCTTTTTCACATTAAGCTGCATTGTGGCAGGGGCCACAATGTCAGATCTGTTAAAGAACAGGTTAAGTTCGTTGGCCCTGTCCACACTGCCTTCAGCTCCTCTGTTGCTAGTTTGCCGGAACCCAGTGATGGTCCTCATCCCCCTCCAGACCTCTCTCATGTTGTTCTGCTGGAGTTTCCACTCAAGCTTCCTCCTGTACCTGTCTTTAGCCTCCCTGATCCTGGCTTTCGGGTCCCTCTGTATTGCCCTCAGCTCCTCCCTATTTCCATCTCTAAACACCCTCTTTTTAGCGTTCAGGATGTCCTTAATTACCCATGGCTTGTTATTTGAATAACAAAGGACAGTTCTTGTCAGAACATTGCAGTCCACACAGAAGTTGATGTAATCAGTGATGCACTCTGTGAGCCCATCAATATCCTCTCCATGTGGCTCACAGAGTGCCTGCCAGTCTGTCACCTCAAAGCAACCCTGGAGCACCTCATAAGCCTCCTCCGACCATTTTCTCACTGTCCTCGAGGTTGCAGGTTTACTCTTCACCAGAGGCACGTAGCAGGGTTTTAGATGCACCAGGTTGTGATCTGACCTTCCCAATGGGGGGAGGGGAGAGGAGCTGTATGCATCCTTAACATCAAATCCAGAGTTCTCTCCCCCCCACCCCCCCGGTTGTACAGCTCACATACTGCATGAAGTTGGGCAGTGTTCTAGCCATGGTAACATGGTTGAAGTCACCTGAGATGGAAGAAGGCAGGAGATTGGGACTGAGAGGAAAAATGGATCAGCCGTGATGAAATGGTGGTGTGTAAATGTGAGATGTGTAAATGGCTAGTCGATGATAGATACAGTTGTCTGGAAGACATGGCTTTAACTCATGGACTCATTCTCACCTTTCTTTCTATGAAAAACTAATCACATTATCACTCAACATTAGTGTTTGTATCATACATCCACAATGTTTTATGTCTTTCCTCAACTGTCTTCTCCTTCACACAGGGCATTTAATTTTCCACTTCTGTTCTTGCCCCACTTGCCACCCAGAATCACTGAAGAGTTCCCTTGGCACTTTCCCCCCTACAGCTTCCACCTAATGAACATTGAACTGATCTGTATTGAAAAATGGCTTTTGGTGTTTTATATGCTGTTTTTGATCAGGTTTTGTTGCCTTTGCATGATTTTTTTGCACACATGCCGGGGAGGGAGCTTGATGTTTTTCTTTGAAAGAGTTGGTTCCTTGATTCTTTATTTCATGACTGTCTGTAGGGAAGACAAATTGCAGGGTTGTATTCTGCAGACGTACTTTGAATACAAATGTTCTTTGAATCTTAAATATATCATTCTCCAGAATGCCCAGTACCTTCAACATGCCACCAAATGCATTTCTTGCCTCCAGTGCTAGCGCACCTTTAAATAAGAAGACAATTGTATAGTGCACCTGGTATGATATCACCAACAGCAGATACAATTGTAAAAATACTTCCATTTCGGAACTCCAGCCCCTTAGAATTAACATTCAAGAACCAGTTCCACTAGTTGCATCCTTCCGATCTGAGAAAGACATTTATTCCAACTTCTGATTAACACTTCCCAATACTACAAGTTATTATACTCCAGCCATGTGACTGATAAGAGAACAAATGGAGGCAAAACCTGCATGGTAGACATGATCTACACATCCCACTGAGAACCTGAGCCTGGACTCTTTTCTACAATGCTCAAGTTAGTGAGGAGATTCAACATGAACATTCACTTATGTTCCACTTTCAGTTGAAGGTTTTTATAGATAACCAATGACAACACTTCAAATATTTATCAAATAATGTTTTTTCTCAGAATTTGCCTCAGCTATGATGTTGTAAATTCTAGATAGTATGAACAATTTGATAGGAAAAAATGAAATGCTGCAGGCAAGAGAAATACTCAGTAGGTCAGAAGCAGTGCATATATGCAGGTTGTCAACCTCACACCCAAGTTTAACACAGGATAAAAGTTTTGATCAAGCATTAGTAAAAACAGAAGTTAAATTCATTTTCACTGCTGCCCCCACCCTAATTTTGTATTCACATTCTTTGACTGCTAAGTGTTAATGTTTCTCCTCCCAGTGTATTTGCCCCCACCCCACACAGTTATAGAATATGGTTCACTCGAGGTGCTGCCTGGTTTAATTTTAGATTTGTTACAACAATAAACCCATTGTTTAATGTAGCAGATTCCTAAAATAATGGCAGTGTTAGAAAGCAAATTTAAAAAACATAAAATTCTTCCCTTCAGCTTGCCAGTCGTTCTTACTGGCATCTTTCAAAGCCTCTGGTAACCTGTACATTCAATGCACAGGTTTTCATTTTATTTTCACTTGAATTATTCCCCCCAGCCCACCTCCAATTCTACTCAAGAATGCATCATCTTTCTCAGGTGTTTATTTCTACCACTTGGCAATGGACAATTATCTTCCCTTCCAAAGAGAAGCAGTGACACTGTCTGATGTCTATGCACTTGTCTCACTTCACCCCAAAAGCCACTCAATTTAAATTGCCTTGTTTTTAAACCAATTACCTTATTCTCCAAAGTAGTTTAATGACAGCAGTCAACAGCAATTTTAAGATTCATTCCAGTTTTCAGCCACCAAGCTTTAAAATGCAATTCCTCGGGAGTTCCTTGAAAGTGGCAACATGGGCAGACAGGTTGATGAACACTCCTTCAGTGATTAGGGCAGTGAATACAGGAGTTAGGATGCCTTTTTATAACTATACAGTTGGCATGATCATGTGCAGTGTTGTGCAATTCTGGTCACAGACATGAAGAAAAGATATTAAGTTGCAAAGAGTGGAAAATATTTGTCAATGGTACTGGGGCTGCAGTGACATCCATTGGGGGTTTATTCACCCACCAGTCAAGCACAGGAAGCTGCAGGATGAACTTAATACAAAATCTGAGGGCCAGTGATCAGTCTTTCCCCCTTCCCCCTCATGCAGAGGAGTCAAGGCAGATTTAAAGGGAAACTTTTCCCAGGAGGGTGGTCGGAATATGGAGTAGGCTCCCTCAGAGGCAGATGCAGAGAGGGGTCCAATTAAAGTGTTTAAAAGACAGTAAACAGTTGCATTGATAGGAAAGTTTAGAAGGATATAGGCCAACCAGATCAAATTGTATAACTTGTTTGGATAGATGAATTGAATGGAAGGGCTTGTTTCTGTGTTGTATTTCATTCATTAGCAAAGTTGAACAAATAAATGGCAATTAAAGCCAATGCCCAGTTAAATAGAAAAGCATAGACCATTGTATTCAACTCCAGCCCCTCCTATTCTATTGCAAACAGAATAATGTACACTGACTTCCTTTTGGTAATGGTGCCTTGTTTGAGAGTACAGTATTTAATGTACCATTACCATAGAATGGGCTGAACATGGGAGGCAAGGTTTGATTTGTCAGGCATGAGGGGATGTGGGGAGAATGCAGGAGATTGGGGCCAAGAGGTAAACTAGATCAGCCATGAAAGGCCAAATTGCTTAGTTCTGCTCCTATACCTTATCGTCTATTTCTACCATCTATAATCTACCAATTTGCACAAGGGAGCCAGAGATTACACCAAGATAGCTTTAAAAACTCCAATGAAGCAACTAGTTGTATGTAATTGAGGTGAAAAGGATTATCTGCACTAGAGCAAACCCAGAGAATGATTACCAACATGCAGACAACTCCTCTACTGTTTAACAAGAGTCCCAACACAACTTCTATACAGCTGAGCTAGATCTGAGCAAGTGTAGCTTTGAATTTTGTAATTGAAGGTTATTGATCCTTTAATCAGTAATTGTACAGAAAATAAACCAAAGACAATTGCTTATCATGCTCACTTTTCTAAAGCATCTAGCCATATCCTACTGCAATATTAGCCAAGATTTTCATGTTGCATGGCCAAGTTGGTCATTGTGTCTCCAGAGGCAGCACTGTAAATCAGATAGCTCAAGTTCTCAATTAACCTGTAGCTGAGCTGTAAATCTTAAAAAAAAAATCAGCACACATCCTTTTCAGAAGGAGCTGTCTCAATCCCATTTAAATGTTCTGTTGGGAATTATTCTTCCAGTAAGAAATGTTAACAAATTCAGTTACTTTTGTTGCAACTGAACAAGTAGGCCATTGCAATTTAAATATTCCTGATCCCAAAATTGTGAAAATGCTGATTTTTTAGACCCACTAATGCTCATTAACTTTGTGACTGGAGCAAAATTTAACCCAAGAGTAAACTAGAATTATAATGGCCCTGTCGGAAAACCATTTAAAGTCCTGACCCAACTACAAGTGGCGAGAAGCACTACATTTGAAAGTCGGGACATTCTTGTACCCCGAACTCATCTGCATGGCCTTTGTTAAAGTCCGTGCTGAATAGCCAGCAACAGAAATCTTAAACCCTCAGCCGAAGTTGCTCCCGTTCACAACTTCGTTAATTAATTGGGATTTGATTGGCATTTGAAAGCAGATTCCCACCACGCTTGATGACAAAAGGAGTACAGAGCATGTGGACATGAAGAATTTTATTGTTCAAAGCTTAGATTCGCCAAGTCCTAGGAGCGCGCGCCCCCCAGTGGTCGTGCCACAGATAGGACGCTCCGCAGCTTTTCAGGTGTATTGAACGCGAAACTTTACAGCATTGAACACTACAAATTCGTAGATAAAACAGCCTGCTGGCATGCATCTTGAAGATATTGGTTACAGTTTAAGTTCAAGTACACGGTCAAGGTTAAGTTCAGAATAAGACTCCGTTTCTCCACTCTGCACATTAATACTGTAATTGCAAGACTTCGCGAATTCAACTTGTTAAACGTGCCTAAGTTGGTGCAAAAGCGCGTGCTTAAAAGCACCTTCCTGGTACTAAAAGATGCTGTGTCAGCCGGCAATTAAAACCAAGGCGATATCGAAATCTTGCAAGTGGAACATTAACCATTGGTGCTTCACTGTCGATCACGTGAGTCACTGGGTGCCGGGGCGGGGTTAATTGGTGCAGCGAGTGGCTGAAGGAGGTTTGTTCAGCTCCAAGGCCGCTTGCTGACACTTGATATCCATCAGTTCGTTCATCTCATTCTGTTGATTCTCTTGCCTCCTGGACAGATGGCGGGGGTGTTGTGTACAACACGTCTGCCTTGTGCACGCCTTCACCATCAAATAAAACAACTCGGCCACATTTAAAAGCACGCAGATGCCAGAAACCACAATCATGAAAATGGTGAACACCGTTTTCTCCGTTGGCCTGGAGATAAAACAGTCAACGATGTTGGGACAGGGCCAGGAGCTACACTTAACCAAACGGGCCATCCGAAACCCGCCGTACAGAAAATACAAGATGTACGTGAACACAGTTTCAAAGATTATGCGAAAGAAGATGCTGGTGACATAGGTCCACCAGAAAGCACCAACTATACGCATCTTCCGTTTTTTCAAGGCGTCGATTTCTTCCTTTTTCAAGAAACCCTGCCGTTTCTCCAAGGACCTCTTCTCTTCGTGCTGCTTGTAGGCAACGTGCAGGGAGACGAGAAGGGCAGGGGTGGAGATGAAGATTAGCTGGAGGCACCAAAGCCTGATGTGAGACATTGGGAAGAACTGATCGTAGCAGACATTCTTACAGCCAGGCTGCAGGGTATTGCAGGTGAAGTCCGATTGCTCATCACCCCAAACACTCTCCGCCGCCACCACCAGAATCATGATTCTGAAGACGAAGATCACCGTCAGCCATATCTTTCCGATGCTGGTGGAGTATCTGTTGACGCCTCCCAGGATAAGGTGCAGTTGTCCCCAATTCATCTTCTAGCTTTAGGCAGACCTACAAGGTGAAGACCAAAATTACAAGGACATCAAAATGTAGTTACTTTTGAAATTTACATTTAACCCTTAAGATCCACATTCTCAAAAATACAATTACTCCATCGTCCACACAAAGGTGATTTCACTAACTATACGTTAAAGATCTACTGTTAAGAGTAGAGAATTATACGGCCAGCCGTACGTAATACGTTTCAAACCCCAACTTGCACTCTGAGATAGAAATCACATTTGCAATTCTGTCCTTTAGATACATTCGATATTAAACAAAATTTTATACCTATAAGAAATCTTAAGATACAACTGTTCAAATTTACAAGTCGATGGATGGCGCCAGTCAACAAGAGCTCCCCAGAATGCACATTCCAGGTCAGATAATGACACGTTTAGAGTGCATGGCACAAACGAACAAGTGTCCTCTTTTACGGGTTAGTTATTCGTTAACTTTAGTCAGAGAGAGAAACAACAAGTGTCCGGAAATATTACCTGCCCACACTACTTTGGAGTTAGTCGATCCTGATTGAGATTTTACACAGGTAGAAAAGCACTGTTCCGGTCAAAGTCCGCGAGTGTCTAAGGCAGGGAACTATTGTTCAGAGAAACAGACTAGCTTTATTTACTCAAACCCCAAGCACTTGGGTCTGGGGAGGTTCTGAGATTGTTTAGCTTTTAAAGTTAACCGTTTATTACGGTGCTGATTCACGAAATCCGGTACTTCAGCCAATTGCCTCGAAAAAAACTCTGAACGTCCATCATTAACGCTCGCCATTCATAAGTTAATTGGCAGCTAAAACAGCTAATCGACAGTTCATTAGGACTAAACGACGCAATTAAATTCAAAATCACCTTATTAAAGGTAACCATCAGTACAATCCAGACAGACTTTAAGCGTTATTACAAGCAACTAAACAGTTATTCACCAATTTGAAAATACAATACCAAAAATTTTGGGACAGAACGTAACAGGAAATCAGGCACCCCACGTTTAACCGCGAAATTCTCAACCACTTTCCGTAGTTTACACGAAAAATCAGATAAGGAATTATAAAGTGAACTTAAGAAGCGTTCAAATTAATAACATTTTAAATGTTTAAAAGTTTTAAACTAGCGTTTTATTAAATTTCACCAATGTGAACTTGTTGAAGGTGACGCTCAGATTTCCGGCAAAAGCCGCAAGCTTCAGAAGGTTTAGGCGCCTTCAACTTCACGAAGAAAATTCGCACACCCCTGGTCCAACCTCAGTTCCCATTTCCCTTCAAAGAAACGATTCACCAATTCCTGTCCAAAAAAAGTAAGTACCTTCTCGCGAAATCCAAGAATGAAACTAAATTGGTTTTAATGCTCGCTTTAAAACCAGTCCTCTCCCAACTCTTAACCTTCTCGTGACGACTTACCTGAATGACGCAACCGTCCAAGACCGCTTTTATAAGGCGAGCGGAGACTCCGGCACATATTTTAAGAAATTTGCGTATCATGTGGAGGTTGCCCGGCTGGAAACGCCAATTTAGTTGACCCAGTCAGAATAACACTGGCTGGACTAGGGTCACCAAACAAAAATGAACAAGAAGACAACTACCTAGAGTCCTTGGAGGTGTGCAATGTTTGTCCTACTGAGTATTTGTATTTCCAGCATAGCTTTTAAAAAAAATAATTTCAATATAATAAATAACCAATATTATAAAAGTAACTAAACATCCTAAAAGAATAGCAACAAACTAGCTTTATTTACTCAAACCCCAAGCACTTGGGTCTGGGGAGGTTCTGTCTGTATCTTGTTTTACGGCGGTTGGCATCCAGCTTAATGGTGCATTACCGCCACCCTCTGCTCCAGAATGTGCACTAGACATACATTCTAAATCCCTTCACACACACACACACACACACACACACACACACACACACCCCTACACTTCACCCTCCCATCTTTGACCATCCTAGTATCCTATTCCTGTTTATTCGTCATATTCTATAAAAAACCCCTGTACCCCTTAAAAACGCTAAAAATACCCGGACTTGTGCTCTCTCACCCATGCCCAGCAACCCTTTTAATGTGAATTCCTGCATCCCCAACTCCCTTAGTTTAATTCTCATCATCTCTCTCTGTATCCCGTACTTCCTGCAACTCAGAACTACATGTTCTACTGACTCCTCTTCCTGAAATTCCTCACACAATCCTGTCTGGTGTTTCCCTATCATTTTCAATGTTTTGTTTAATGCACAGTGCCCCAGCCTTAACCTAGTCCACACAGTCTCGTCTCTTCTGTTTCCATTACTTACCCTAGTAACTGCAACACTCTTTTGTATTTGATATAGATGCCTCCCTTTCCCCTCCCTGTCCCATCTTTCTTGCCACATTCGGTTGACTTTTTCCCAGATTACACACTTAACCTCTGCTTTACTGATACTAATGTGCATTTCCACATTTTCTTTCTTTAACGCTCTCTTTGCCAACTCATCCACCCTCTCATTCCCCTTCACCGCTACATGTGCTGGAACCCATAGAAATTTTACCTGACCTCCCTGATTTGCAATTCTTGTAACTAACTGAAGGACTTCATAAAGTACATCTTGCCGACTGTTTGTGTGAAAAGACCTTAAACTTGCTAGAACTGAGGATGAATCTGAACATATCAATGCTTTGGATGGTCTGGCTTTCTGCACCCATTGCAACGCAACCAACACTGCCAGCATCTCCACTGTAAACACCCCTAACTTATTAGATGTTCTTCTGCTGATTCCAATTTCTTTTGCTGGTATTACCACCCCAAACCCTGTCACTCCTGTTTCAGGTTCCTTCGCACCATCTGTATAAATGTGAGTATAATCACTATACTTTTCCATCACATGACAGTTAAATGCATTTACTAAATCTGTTTTATATCTTTCTTTCCTTTTTACCTCTAACAAATGCCAGTCTATGTCAGGCCATACAAGTTTCCATGGAGCTACAACCGGATAAACTACTGAAGGACTTATCCTCAGATCAAACACTCCACATTCTTTCGCGATATCATTCCCTACCCGACTAAAGGTATCCCTCTGAAACCTCCCATTTTCCCAGCACTCCTGCAACACTCCTTTAGTAGGGTGAGAATCATTGTGCCCCTGCAAGTTAGCCCAGTAGTTTGCCATCAGTTGCATCCTTCTTAGTTCCAAAGGCATTATTCCCATTTCTACCTGTAGGGCTGACACTGGTGACGTTTTAAAAGCCCCACTGCACACTCTCAAGGCCTGAGCCTGAATCACATCCAGTTTCCTTATAAGAGACCTAGCTGCTGATCCATATACTATATTTCCATAATCCAATACAGATCTTACTAAAGCCACATACATTCTCTTCAAAGCTGAACAACTTGCTCCCCATTCCCTACCAGTCAAACATCTCATCACATTTATTACTTTTTTACATTTCTCCTCAACTTTCCTGATATGGTCTGCCCATGTTAATCGTGAATCAAATATAACTCCCAGAAATTTAAATGATGCAACCCTTTCTAATTCAACCCCATACATCCTTAACTTCTTCCCTACCTCAACCCTTTTCCTGGTAAAAAATACAGTTTGAGTTTTATCTACTGAAAATCTACATCCCCAATCATAACCCCACTCCACCACTTCATCAATTGCTTCTTGTAGTTTCCTGATTATATAGTCCATGTTCCTGCCTCTTTTCCACAAGGCCCCATCATCCGCAAACAGTGACCTACCTATATCCACTGGTACCTTTGTGAAGACATCATTGATCATAATCATGAAAAGTAATGGGCTAATCACACTACCTGGAGGTGTGCCATTTTCCACTATGTACTGTTTTGATAATTCTGATCCAATCCGAACTTGAATTTTTCTACCAAACAAAAAATCTTTAATCCAATTAAAAACTCTCCCACCAACCCCCATCTTGTGCAGTTTAATTAATAATCCTTCCTTCCACATCATATCATAGGCTTTTTCAATGTCAAAGAACACTGCCACTACTGACTCTCTATTTGCCTGGGCCTTCCTTATTTCAGTCTCTAACATAATCACTGAGTCCATGGAATTCCTTCCCTTTCTAAAACCACTCTGATAACTTGCCAGCATTCCCCTTTTCTCAAGCTCATATGATAACCTTTCTGTTATCATCCTTTCCATTATCTTACATATACTTGATGTTAATGCAATTGGTCTGTAGCTAGTGGGTTTTGACAGATCCTTGCCAGGCTTCCTTATTGGAATTACTACTGCTTCTTTCCATGCACTTGGTAATCTTCCCTCCTCCCACACTCTGTTATAAAAATGCAGCAACTTCAAGAGCGCTCCTTCTCCTAGATTTTTTAGCATCACAGAGCATATCAGATCTTTCCCTGGGGAGGTTGGTCTCGATCTCTTTATTGCTCTCACCATTTCTGCTAATGTAAATGGATCATCAATTATATCATCTGTTCCTTCCCTCCTGCTTAACACACCTGGGTGTTGGCTCATTATTCTTTCCCTTCTTCTTCTCCCATCTTCAGAGAAATTTTCTGAACTGTGTATCAGTACAAATGACTTGGCCATGACCTCAGCCTTATCCCTACTGGAGACTGCAGTTTCCTCCTCAGATATCATTACTGGATATTCCCATTCCCTTCTATCTCCTCCCATCCTCTTAATCATTCCCCATATCTCTCCCACAGGTGTTGTTCTTCCTACCTTGTCGCAAAAACTCCTCCAACTTGCCCTTTTAGCTTGACGTATAGTTCTTCTCACCACTGCCTGTGCTTTCTTATATTGAACCAAATGCTGCATATTATGGGTTCTTTTAACTAGCCTGAATGCTCTATTTCTGTTTTTTACAGCCTGACAACATTCCTCTGTCCACCATGGTACCAGTTTTCTATTCATCCTATTTTTACTCCTAGGTATAGATCCTTCTGCTGCCATGATAATTGCTGAAGTCACCTGACTGTTTAATTCATCTACATTTCCAGAAATATCAATCTTCGTCAACCCTTCTTCACTCAACTTCTGGAACTTACCCCAATCAGCTTTTTCAAACACCCACTTTGGGGTTCCGCCACCTGGTCTTACTTCAACTCTTTCACCCACTGAACACAAAACTGGGTAGTGATCACTGCCTACTGTTGAAGCAGTCCAAACTCCCCAGTTACTAATGCCAGCCAAGGTATTAGACACTAGCGTAATATCTAACACTGACTCAGTTTCTGTTGTTATATCTATCCTTGTGCCGCTACCATCATTCATACACACCAAATCCCTTTCTTCCATCAAATCTTCAATTACCTTTCCATTTGGATCTGTAATCTGATCCCCCCATATTGTGCTATGAGCATTGAAATCTGCACACCACACTACTTTATGTCTGTTTTGTCCTTGTATCTTTAATAGGCTGTCCAAATCCAACCTTTTACATGGATTGTAGTAGTTAATTATAACCACTCCCTCCCCTCTCTCCCACACTGCCACCACTATGTATTCCTGATCATCTCCTTTCTCCAGTACCCTATATGGTATACCTTGCTTGATTAACATAGCGCAACCCCCTCCTCCCCCTAGATTTCTATCTTTCCTTATCATTGTATACCCATATACCACAAAGTCTAAAGTTGGTTTCAACCAAGTTTCCTGAATACACACTACATCTGGTTTTACAACCATTTCTTTAATAAAGTGCTTGAATTCCTGGCTATTGGCCAGTAAGCTCCTTGCATTCCATTGTAAAAGAATCACCATAATTAGTATTAACCAACACATGACACTTCCTGGCTTGACTGATTACTGAGGTTCTCCCTCACTTCCTCCCATGTCAGTCCTACTAACCCTAAATGGTTTACTGCTGCTTTTACCACCAGCTGAATTTTGTCACTTTTTGACTTTACCTCAGCAGTACTATTAATCACTCCTGCAATGAATGTTACTAGAGCCTTTTTGTCTACATAAATCCTGTCATTTGTTCTTTGTTGCATCTCTCGTATCCCTATTGCTCCCTGTTCATTAGGAGCATTATTCTGTTCTCTTGACATTCTTACAGCTTCTGCATAAGTGATCTTTCTTTTCACTCTTATTTCTTGAATTTTAGTCTCCCGTCTCACAACCTCACACCCACTATATGCAACATTATGAGCTCCTCCACAATTGCAGCATTTTGGTTGAACTCCTGTTCCGCACTTTCCATATTCATGATCACCCCCACATCTAGCACATCTCCTCTGCCTTTTACAGTTTTTAGCCACGTGTCCAAACCTTTGACAATTATAGCACCTCAATGGCTTTGGCACATACACCCTTACTGGGTAACTCATGAAACCCAGGAACACCTTCCTTGGCACTCTTCAAATTCAATCAATACTGATTCACTTTCCTTTTTCACTCCCTCTTTTGTTGTTTTCAGTCTTTGAACATTCATTACTTTCCCTCCTTTGATATTCCTCTTTATCTCCTCCATATTTATACTCATTGGTATCCCCGTGATCACTCCTTTACAACCACTGTTTTGTGCTCCCACCCTCCCAGTGTATTCCACCTTGCATTTTCCTATCTCTTTTAGCTTGAGTGCTTTCTCAAGTTGTTCCTCATTCGCACATCTTACCAATAAGCTGCCATCATTAAGGACTTTTGCAAATACTATTTCCCCTATCTTATTTGTCAGAGTTGTTGTTAGCACAAACGGGTTAATTTTCTTCATATGTCCCTGAGCCTTCTCATTAAACCTAATTATGACAACACCTCCTCTCTGAGCTTGTTCATCTTCCTCACTTTCAGAGCTTTCTCCACTATCATTTCTTATTCTTTTATTCCCTTTGTCTTGGTTTTTATTCATCCGACCCCTCACTACCTCCTCATTCCCTTTATTTCTCCCTTCACAATAATCCACCTCTCCCCAGCTGCCTACCTCTGGTCCCAAGTCTCTATCCCTCTGCTTCTCCACTTTCTTTCCCTCAACCCCGCCTCTTATCTTGTCCGCCATTACTGGACCCACACGACCCCCTCCCAGCAATTTCCGTTCCTTCCCCACTCTCTTTCCCTCAACAGGTTCCAAAACACACTCACGCATCAAGCAAAACACAGCCAGCTTCCAACAGCAGCCCACACTCCGTCCCTGGCCTAGCGTCTGGGGAGGTTCTGAGATTGTTTAGCTTTTAAAGTTAACCGTTTATTAAGGCGCTGATTCACGAAATCCGGTACTTCAGCCAATTGCCTCGATGTTGGTGCGTAAAATATAGTTAATAGCTTAATAACATCATCCATTTCATTGAAATTATCGTCCTATTTGGATACATCTGCCTTAACAGCCTTCACTAGCTACAGTATATCAATCACAATTGTTCAATAAGCAAAAATTAATGGCTTTTTGTTGGAGACAGTTGCATATTTTAACCAGCAGTGTAAGGTAGTGTTTTCTAACTTCTGAATGGTCTGTATGTGGGATCCGAGGGAAAGAAGGAGTGGAGATTGCAAACTTCACTTAATGACTCTCTGATTATACAGTATATTTTCTCTAATTCCCCACTCATTGACTCTCAGAATTCTCACCACCTGATTCTTTTGGATTGCCCTTTCTGTAAAATATTCTCTGCGCAACATACCCAGCAGTTGAGAATGAATTAAGTTTTGGTCTCAGTTGTCAACGGCCTATCTGCTTTCTTTACATCTTAACTGCAAAATTATAGGTGTACAGGTATCAGGAAGAATGTTTCAGCAGAATAGTCTGCTGCATTAGACCATAAGATGCAGGATCAGAATTAGGCCATTCAGCCCATTGAATCTGCCTGCCATACCATCATGTCTGATCCCAATTCCACTCAACTCCTTACACCTGCATTCTTGCCATATCCTTTGATGCCCTGACCAATCAGGAAATTATCAACTTCTATCTTAAGTATACCCACTGATTTGGCCTCTATCGCAGCCTGTGGCAGAACATTCCACGGATTCACTGCTCCCTGTTTCACTACCCCTCCACCTATCTTCATATCATCCACAAACTTTGCAACAAAGCCATTAATTCCATTAACTAAGTCATTGACAAATAATATGAAAAGTAGCGGTCCAATACTAACCCCTGAGGAACTGGCAGCCGACCAGAAAAGACCCCCTTTATTCCCAGTCACTGCCTCCTGTCTGTCAGCCATTCCTCTATCCATGCCAGTATCCTCCCTGTAACACCACAGGATTTCCTCTTGTTAGGGTGATAGGATCTCATGTGTGGCACATTATCAAATGTCTTCTGAAAATTCAAGTAAATGACTTCCACTACCTCTCCTTTGTCCACCCTGCTTGTTACTTCCTCGAAAACTCTTTAACAGATTTGTCAGGCAAGATTTCTCTTTACAGAAACCATGCTGACTCCAACTTATTTTATCATTAGTCTCCAAGTACCCTGAAACCTCATCCTTAATAATGGACTTCAACACTTTCCCAACCACTGAGGTTAGACTAACTGGCCTATAATTTCCTTTCTTTTGCCTTTCTCCCTTCTTAAAGAGTGGAGTGACATTTCTCCTATGGGACCATGCCAGAATCAAGTGATTCTTGAAAGATCTCAATTGAGTAATGCATTCATTATCTCTTCAGCAACCTCGTAGTTGAGATTAATGCCCCAACTATGTTCTTTTGGCTTTCTCAGACAATACTATGTTTAAATTTGGAGAAAATCAGAAGTAATCCTTATGATACTTCAGTCAAATTTGAACAGACCTGGAGACCTTTTATTCAACATTTTCATTTAATGTAATTTTTTTTTCTCTTTGCCCATATTTACATTCCCTTCTTGCTTTTTAACTGTTTTTAATGGAGGTCGGGTTTGAGGACATGATTGTTTTAAGTTGTTTAAGTCTACTTGATACCTAATTAGCCCATTGCTTTGCTTTGCTTTTTAGATTAGTTGCACGGTGGGGTTTTTTGTTGGGTTTTTTCTTCTCTTCATTGATATGTATGGAAAATTAGTACACTATTATATTACCTTGTTATTTTATATCTAAACTGCACTGTTTGTACTAATTTTTTTTGTGTATTAATATCTCTTGTAAATTTATATTGCAACCGTGTATTAGTGTCTACATGGTTTACCTTTTGTGTACTAATTCAATAAAAAGATTTAAAAAGAAAGAAAGCAACCTCTTTCAGGACTCTGGGATGTAGTCCATCTGGTCCAGGTGACTTATCCACCTTAAGACCTTTCAGTTTGCCTAGCACTTTTACCTTTGTAATAGCAATGGCACTCACTCCTGCTTCCTGACACTCACGGACCTCTGGCACATTGCTAGAGTCTTCTACAGTGAAGTCTGATGCAAGGTACCCATTAAGTTCATCTGCCATTTCTTTGTCCCCAATTACTACCATACCTGCATCATTTTCCAGTGGACCAATATCAACTCTCACCTCCTTTTTACTATTTATATAACTGAAAAAACTTTTATTATCCTGCTTGGTTGGTTTGCCCTCGTGTTTCATCTTTTCCCTTCTTAGAGCTTTCTTAGTTGCCTTTTGTTGGATTTTAAAAGCCTTTTAATTATCCAACTTCCCACTCACTTTTGCTACCTTATATGCCCTTCCTTTGGCTTTTACAGTCCTTATCTTCCCTTGTTAGCCACGGAAGCCTACCCCTCCCATTTGAGAACAATTTCTTCTGTGGGACATAACTGTTCTGCACCTTTTGAACTACTTCCATTAACTTCAGCCATCTCTGCTCTCTGCCCTCATCCCTGCCTGTATCATCCTCCAATCCATCTGGGCAAGCTCCTCTCTCATGCCTCTGTAACTCCATTGAACACTTGCTGATAACATCTCTCATATCCTTTTTTCAATGTCACTTTTGTACTGTCCATGCTGAAATTTGATGCTAAAAATCTCTCCTGAGTTTCTCAGTGGTACAAACCTTCCCTTATATTTTCTTCTCTTCCCTTTGCCATCCTCCCAAGTTCCTCAGCCTTTCCTATGAGTGATAATCCTGAACACCCCAACACTGTTTACAAGTGTGTGCTATTGAACACAATTTGCAATTGATACTATTGAGTGCATTCAGCACTATCAACTACCAATGAATTTCTAAAGGTTTTTATCTTTGACACTTTCCAGTTGTAATGAAATGATCTAATTACACTCTATATCTCTACTAAATAGCTACTTCAGATAGAACCATTCTAAGTATGTAATGAATTGTAAGACAAAGAGATGGTGTAGCATGAATCACAAATGAAAAAGAAAATGTGTACTATTCACAAACACTTCACTTGAAGGCCAGTTTAGGGGCTTTTAGAGTTTAATTTTCTAAAATTACCAATAGGTAGCTCAACACCTGCAATTTATATAATAATTTGAGAATATGTTGAGTGATCCATGTGTTGTGGGAGAGTGAATAAAGACGCCACTTTCCTAACCGTTGGACAAACTTTCAGGCCACCTTGCAGAAATTGGTTTCTTTTGGTCCTTCTGAAGTGAAGTACATAGCCAGGCAGAGCTCTAGAGACTCTGACTAAAACCACCCATATTTGGGATGCCGCACAGCAGGAACCTGTTTTCTCTAGGTTTCCCAAAACTTATCCCCAGAACTGGAAACATCATTTGGAACTGACTTTTGGAAACACTACAAAGTGTACTATCACTTTTATATGTAACATGCTCAGCTCTACTAATTGTGCATTTCTACATTTATGGAATTAGATTAAAACCGCACAAAGCAAGGCTTCCAACAATTTGTTGCTGCTCAGTAATTTCTCCTCTGGATTGGAAATAAAGATATGGAGAATTATGTCCATATCTTCTACTTATTCATCAAGATAGTTGGTGTAATATTAGCAGTGCAAGTATCTACTGACCCATATTGGAAAGCCTCTATGGACAGTCTTCTGTTCCAGTATGAGAGCCCAGATGCAGTTTCAGGAGCTGGGAATTGATGGTTTTGATATAAAACCATATATAGCTTTGCATCTGACTCCTCTGGCATTTCCTAGGAAACAGAACACTACAAAATAAATTTAGATGACCACTACTAGTTAATTACAGACGAGATGTGAGACATCAGACATGAGAAACTGAGATTTAGAGCAACAAAAAATATGCTGGAAAAAATCATTTGGTTGAACAGCATCTGTGGGGGAGGTAGAATTGTTGACTTTCAAGTCAAAACCCTTCCTCAGGAAGGTTTCAGAGAGGAGAGGGGAGTTGGCCAGTAAAAGAGGAGAAAGGGCATGGTGATTTGGGAGCCCAAGGTGGTGAACTGGGGCGGGGGGGGGAGGGAGACAGACAAAAAAAAGATGAGGAAGATGGGGGTGGTGTTTGTTGGATTCAGCTGCTTCAGGGTGATAAACAGGAACACAAAGGCAATCTGGAATCTGATAACACGAGGAATTCTGCAGATGCTGGAATCTGATAAGTAAAGCAGGTGATAATAGGCCTCATTAGAGAAGATGTGAATGGCAGACAAAGGCTAAACTAAATGTGCATGGGAAGCCTGTGAATGAAATGTAAATGTATGTGAGTGTTGGGTGGATTTGAAACAGGAGGGGGAGAGGGATGAAGATAGATGATGGGTGGGAAGGGAGACAAGAAAGCGATGGGCTGTAGGAAGGTTAGCATCAGGGAGGGGGTTTTAAACTAAACTGGGAAAACTCAACTGTTGGAGACAACAGCAGCTATTCCTCTAGTGTACATTGGGGTTCCCTCTCGCTGTGGAGAGGACACAGGATGGACAGATCAGTGTGAGAATGCGGAGGCAATTTGAAATGGATGCAATTGGGAGCTCGGTGTAACTGTTGTGGACAGAACGTAGGTGCTTTGCCATATGCTATATTTCAAACTCTCACTGCTACGGGCGGAAGTTCCCACTTGCTTCAAAAATGCAACAGTTATACCAGTCCCTAAGAAAAATAATGTGAGCTGCCTTAATGACTATTGCCTAGTAGCACTCACATCGACAGTGATGAAATGCTTTGAGAGGTTGGTCATGACTAGACTGAACTCCTACCTCAGCAAGGACCTGGACACATTGCAATTTGCCTATCGTCACAATAGGTCAACAGCAGACGCAATTTCAATGGTGTTCCACATGGCTTTAGACCACCTGCACAACACAAACACCTAGGTCAGGATGCTGTTCATCGACTATAGCTCAGCACTTAATACCATCATTCCCACAATCCTGATTGAGAAATTGCAGAACCTGGGCTTCTGTATCTCCCTCTGCAACTGGGTCCTCGACTTCCTAACTGGAAGACCACAATCTGTGCGGATTGGAGAGAACATATCCTCCTCGCTGAGGATCAACACTGGTTCACCTCAGGGGTGTGTGCTTAACCCACTGCTCTACTCTCTCTATACACATGACTGTGTGGCTAGGCATAGCTCAAATACCATCTATAAATCTGCTGATGATACAACCATTGTTTGTAGAATCTCAGGTGGCGATGAGAGGGTGTACAGGAGTGAGACATGCCAACTAGTGGAGTGGTGCCGCAATAACAACCTGGCACTCAATGTCAGTAAGACAAAAGAGCTTATTGTGGACTTCAGGAAGGGCAAGATGAAGGAGCACATACCAATCTCCATAGAGGGATCAGAAGTGGAGAGAGTGAGCAGTTTCAAGTTCCTGGGTGTCAAGATCTCTGAGGATCTTACCTGGTCCCAACATATCAATGTAGCTATAAAGAAGGCAAGACAGCAGCTATACCTTATTAGGAGTTTGAAGAGATTTGGCATATCAATAAATACACTCAAAAACTTCTATAGTTGCACCGTAGAGAGCATTCTGACAGGCTGCATCACTGTCTGATATGGAGATGCTACTGCACAGGACTGAAAGAAGCTGCAGAGGGTGGTAAATCTAGTCAGCTCCATCTTGGGTACTAGCCTACAACGTACCCAAGACATCTTTAGGGAGTGGTATCTCAGAAAGGCAATGTCCATTATTAAGGACCTCCAGCACCCAGGACATGCCCTTTTCTCACTGTTACCATCAGGTAGGAGGTACAGAGGCCTGAAGGCACACACTCAGCGATTCAGGAACAGCTTCTTCCCCTCTGCCACCCGATTCCTAAATGGACACTGAACCCTTGGACACTAGCTCACTTTTTTTAATATACAGTATTTCCATTTTTTGCGTTTTTTAATCTTTAATATACATATACTGTAAATGACTTATTTATCATTTTATTTATTATTTTTTCTCTCTTCTATATTATGTATTGCATTGAACTGCTGCTGCTAAGTTAACACATTTCACGTCACATGCCGGTGAAGATAAACCTGATTCTGTCTGTCCAGACCTCACTTGGTCTCATGATGTAGAGGAGGTCACATCGGGAGCACAGGATGCAGTAAACAGTGACTGTGTCCTGCTGAAGGTTTCAGCTTGAAACATCGACTGTACTTTTTTCCATGGATGCTGCCTGGCTGCTGAGTTCCTCCAGCATTTTGTGTGTGTTGCTCAGATTTCCAGCATCTGAAGATTTTCTCTTGTTTGCAGTAAACAAGGTTGGAGGAGGTGCACATGAATCTTTGTCTCAACTGGAAAGGCTATTTAAATTGCTGGATGGTGGAGAGGTGGGGTGAGAGAAGAAGTCTGAGAAACATAAGGGATGCAAGAGATAGTTCCAACAACTACTGTAGAAGGGAAGCTAAGTTTCTTGGAAAAAAGACCTTCAAGTTCCCCCTTCCTTCTCTTTAACCTGGACATCATCCCTCTCCACTATCAGTCTTGATGCACAACCTGAAGTGTTGACAATTCCTTTGTCCCACAGATAGTTTGCTGGTAAAATAGTTTGAAAGAGCATGTCATTAGCTAGGAATCACAAACCATTGGTATACAGTGCTGAAGGTGTTTTGCCCTCCTCTGAATTTTTTATTTAACATACTCTATAATCCATAACTTTGCAGCACTTTGGCTGAGTTTCACTGTGATA
Organism: Mobula hypostoma; assembly: GCF_963921235.1. Taxonomy (NCBI): domain Eukaryota; kingdom Metazoa; phylum Chordata; class Chondrichthyes; order Myliobatiformes; family Myliobatidae; genus Mobula; species Mobula hypostoma. The sequence goes on from NC_086103.1 coordinate 141,737,170, forward strand.
ATTTCAAGCCATTTCCGCAACATTTTACAGATACTTTTAAACATAGAAACATAGAAAATAGGTGCAGGAGTAGGCCATTCGGCCCTCCGAGCCTGCACCACCATTTATTATGATCATGGCTGATCATCCAACTCAGAACCCCGCCCCAGCCTTCCCTCCATACCCCCGACCCCTGTAGCCACAAGGGCCATATCTAACTCCCTCTTAAACATAGCCAATGAACTGGCCTCAACAGTTTGCTGTGGCAGAGAATTCCACAGATTCACCACTCTCTGCGTGAAGAAGTTTTTCCTAATCTCGGTCCTAAAAGGCTTCCCCTCTATCCTCAAACTGTGACCCCTCGTTCTGGACCTCCCCAACATCGGGAACAATCTTCCCGCATCTAGCCTGTCCAATCCCTTTAGGTTCTTATACGTTTCAATCAGATCCCCCCTCAATCTTCTAAATTCCGACGAGTATAAGCCTAGTTCATCCAGTCTTTCATCATATGAAAGTCCTGCCATCCCAGGAATCAATCTGGTGAACCTTCTTTGTACTCCCTCTATGGCAAGGATGTCTTTCCTCAGATTAGGGGACCAAAACTGCACACAATACTCCAGGTGTGGTCTCACCAAGGCCTTGTACAACTGCAGTAGTACCTCCCTGCTCCTGTACTCGAATCCTCTCGCTATAAATGCCAGCATACCATTCGCCTTTTTCACCGCCTGCTGTACCTGCATGCCCACTTTCAATGACTGGTGTATAATGACACCCAGGTCTCGTTGCACCTCCCCGTTTCCTAATCGGCCACCATTCAGATAATAATCTGTTTTCCTATTTTTGCCACCAAAGTGGATAACTTCACATTTATCCACATTAAATTGCATCTGCCATGAGTTTGCCCACTCACCCAACCTATCCAAGTCACTCTGCATCCTCTTAGCATCCTCCTCACAGCTAACACTGCCACCCAGCTTCGTGTCATCCACAAACTTGGAGATGCTGCATTTAATTCCCTCATCCAAGTCATTAATATATATTGTAAACAACTGGGGTCCCAGCACTGAGCCTTGCGGTACCCCACTAGTCACCGCCTGCCATTCTGAAAAGGTCCCATTTATTCCCACTCTTTGCTTCCTGTCTGCTAACCAATTCTCCATCCACATCAATACCTTACCCCCAATACCGTGTGCTTTAAATTTGCACACTAATCTCCTGTGTGGGACCTTGTCAAAAGCCTTTTGAAAATCCAAATATACCACATCCACTGGTTCTCCCCTATCCACTCTACTGGTTACATCCTCAAAAAATTCTATGAGATTCGTCAGACATGATTTTCCTTTCACAAATCCATGCTGACTTCGTCCGATGATTTCACCGCTTTCCAAATGTGCTGTTATCACATCTTTGATAACTGACTCCAGCAGTTTCCCCACCACCGACGTTAGGCTAACCAGTCTATAATTCCCCGGTTTCTCTCTCCCTCCTTTTTTAAAAAGTGGGGTTACATTAGCCACCCTCCAATCCTCAGGAACTAGTCCAGAATCTAACGAGTTTTGAAAAATTATCACTAATGCATCCACTATTTCTTGGGCTACTTCCTTAAGCACTCTAGGATGCAGACCATCTGGCCCTGGGGATTTATCTGCCTTCAATCCCTTCAATTTACCTAACACCACTTCCCTACTAACAAGTATTTCGCTCAGTTCCTCCATCTCACTGGACCCTCTGTTCCCTACTATTTCTGGAAGATTATTTATGTCCTCCTTAGTGAAGACAGAACCAAAGTAATTATTCAATTGGTCTGCCATGTCCTTGCTCCCCATAATCAATTCATCTGTTTCTGTCTGTAGGGGACCTACATTTTTCTTTACCAGTCTTTTCCTTTTTACATATCTATAAAAGTTTTTACAGTCAGTTTTTATGTTCCCTGCCAGTTTTCTCTTATAATCTTTTTTCCCCTTCCTAATTAAGCCCTTTGTCCTCCTCTGCTGAACTCTGAATTTCTCCCAGTCCTCAGGTGAGCCACTTTCTCTGGCTAATTTGTATGCTTCTTCTTTGGAATTGATACTATCCCTAATTTCTCTTGTCAGCCACGGGTGCACTACCTTCCTTGATTTATTCTTTTGCCAAACTGGGATGAACAATTGTTGTAGTTCATCCATGCAACCTTTAAATGCTTGCCATTGCATATCCACCGTCAATCCTTTAAGTGTCATTTGCCAGTCTATCTTAGCTAATTCACGTCTCATACCTTCAAAGTTACCCCTCTTTAAGTTCAGAACCTTTGTTTCTGAATTAACTATGTCACTCTCCATCTTAATGAAGAATTCCACCATATTATGGTCACTCTTACCCAAGGGGCCTCTCACGACAAGATTGCTAATTAACCATTCCTCATTGCTCAAAACCCAGTCCAGAATAGCCTGCTCTCTAATTGGTTCCTTGACATGTTGGTTCAAAAAACCATCCCGCATACATTCTAAGAAATCCTCTTCCTCAGCACCTTTACCAATTTGGTTCACCCAATCTACATGTAGATTGAAGTCACCCATTATAACTGCTGTTCCTTTATTGCACACATTTCTAATTTCCTGTTTAATACCATCTCCGACCTCACTACTACTGTTAGGTGGCCTGTACACAACTCCCACCAGCGTCTTCTGCCCCTTAGTGTTACGCAGCTCTACCCATATCGATTCCACATCTTCCCGGCTTATGTCCTTCCTTTCTATTGCATTAATCTCTTCTTTAACCAGCAACGCCACCCCACCTCCCCTTCCTTCATGCCTATCCCTCCTGAATATTGAATATCCCTGAACGTTGAGCTCCCATCCTTGGTCACCCTGGAGCCATGTCTCTGTGATCCCAACTATATCATAATCATTAATAACAATCTGCACTTTCAATTCATCCACCTTATTACGAATGCTCCTTGCATTGACACACAAAGCCTTCAGGCGCTCTTTTACAACTCTCTTAGCCCTTATACAATTATGTTGAAAAGTGGCCCTTTTTAATGCTTGCCCTGGATTTGTCGGCCTGCCACTTTTACTCTTCTCCTTAGTACTTTTTGTTTCTACCCTCACTTTACACCCTTCTGTCTCTCTGCACTGGTTCCCATCCCCCTGTTGTGAACTAACCTCCTCACGCCTAGCCTCTTTAACTTGATTCCCACTCCCCAACCATTCTAGTTTAAAGTCACCTCAGTAGCCCTCGCTAATCTCCCTGCCAGGATATTGGTCCCCCTAGGATGTAATTTTATTGTTTGTCAACCAGAAATATAATGTATGTACTATGAAAAAATGGTAAAATACAGATTGCTGGCCATTTTCTATATTTGCGTGTAATTAACCTAGATGAACTTTAATATTCAGTGTACAGAGTACATGTTCCCCGTTCTGGCTCCCCTCTTACCTATTCCCTTTTCCTCACCTGCCTATCACCTCTCTCTGGTGCCCCACCTCCTTCCCTTTCCTCCATTGTCCACTCTACTCTCCTGTCAGATTCCATTCCTCAGCCCTTTACCTTTTCCCTATCACCTCCCGACATCTCACTTCATAACCCCTCCCTTGTCTGGCTTCAACTATCACCTTCTAACAACTCCTTCCCCTCCCTCCACCTTCTTAATCTGTCTCCTTCCCCCTTCCTTTACAGCCCTGATGAAGGGTTTCACCCCGAAACATCGGCTCTTTATTCTGTTCCATAGATGTTGCTGTGACCCTGTTCCTCAAGCATTTCTCTGGATTTCAAGCAGGTGCAGAATCTCTTGTGTTTATGTACACTTTTATATGACCCGAAGGTTAAACTTCTGATTTGGCCTGGCAGATTGAACACCGACCAGAAACCATGGCTGACTGTAGAGGCTCATTGCCTAGGGATCACGATGCTGCCTTCAGCTCAGGCGGGGTGGGGGGGGGGGTGATAGGATGACTCTAGAGTCAGCAAAAGCCGCACTCTCCCATGACATCAGGAAAGCAAAGAATGAGTACTCCTAGAGAATTCACAGACACCTTTGTGACACCAGGGACACATGGTGCATGTGGCAAGGTATACAAACCATAACAGTTTACAAGCCTACCCTGCACATCAATGACAGCGACACCTCCCTTCCATAACGCCTCCTGTGCATGATTTGACACAATGAGTGATGTGACATCCCCCACCCCCACCCCCACCCCCTAAGGAACAGTTCCCTATCTGGCCACAGTTGAGGTGAGGAGAATCCTACCCAGGGTAAACCCACGCCGAACTGTGCAGTTGGATAACATACCTGGTCAGGTACTGAGCGACTGTGCAGCCCAGCTAACAGATGATGACAGTAAACTTGAACTTGAACTCATACAAAAAGAAGACTCCATGCATGTTTCATCCCCTAGTTTATGACAACTGAATAACACACATAAAATGCTGGAGGAACTCAGCAGGTCGGGCAGCATCAATGCAGAGGAATAAAGAGTTGACATCTCATGAAGGGTTGTTATTCCTCTCCATAATTGCTGCCTGACCTGCTGAATTCCTCCAGCATTTTAAGCATGTTACCTTGGATTTCCAGCATCTGCAGATTCCTTTATGTTTGTGACAACTTAATATTTGTTTCTCTATTTGATTTTTTTATGCCGTTAGTTGCAATTATATTTTTCATAACTGGAAATTAGCTGTTCTGAAATTCACTATTGGTAGCTCTAATTTAATTGTATCCTAACCCAAATAGGTCACAGAATCTGAAGAATACTTTGGAATACTTGTTGCTGGTGTGATATTTGTCATTCAGAAAAAAAGTGCACATAGCTTCAGCCTGAAGCTGCTGAATGTGCTTAAGGGAGGATTCTAAACAGTACATCCTCCGTCTGCCATTACACTTCCCACTCACCGTGACAATGACTACTTTCAGTAGGAAGTATGAAAGTAGTTGGTAATATTGTTGGGGAATAGCTGTCCCAATAGGTTAGATTTCCACCCATTGGATCTCAACTGCCTGTGCCCTTGTGGAATTAAAACACTATTCCTGACTTAAGGAACAAAACTAAGCACAAAGTATGAAAGGCACAAAATTGGAATAAATGTTTGCCACTTGGAAGTCAAAAGTATTCAGCTCCATACACATCCATGTAATTCATCACACTATCAGGTACACAGAGCCCATCAGGCAAAGGTATTGAACTTACAGATGCACTGTTGAACATTTTCTGTCTGGTTGCATCACAGTCTGTTACAGTGATTTGAATGCACTGGAATGCCAGAAGTTGCAGACAGTAGTGGACTCGATCACGGGCACATCCCTCCTCACCACTGGTAATATCTGGAGGAGGCACTCCGTGAGAAGGGATCATCTATCATCTAAACATCTGGGTCATGCCGTCTTCCTGCAGGAGGTACAGAATCCTGAGGTCCCACATCACCTGATCCTTCCCTTCAGCTATTCAGTTCTGAAACCAACCAACACAGCTAGTCACTAGAATTCAGCAACACTATGACTGAAATTGATGTTTTTACACTAAAATTTACTTCATTTTTTTTGTTCTATTTGCATTCTTTCTTGTAAAAGATGTATAATTTATGTTTTTCTTTTGAATGCTGTTTATATGATGCTACATGATGATATAATTTGCAAGTTCGGACTAGATGGGCCAAAGGGCCTGTTTCTGTGCGGTGGTTCTCGATGGATCTGTGACTCTATGTGCTTGTGATACTGCTGCAAGTAAGCGTTTTCATTACACCTGTGCATATAAACTTAGCTTTATGTGGAAGGCTGATCCTGATATTCAATGCAGATTTGGCTTAAGCTCTGCCATTTTAAAGCTCTGTACTCCAGTTTGCACCCACTCTTAATCTCACAAAGTGGAATGCAGAAAGGACCATGCTAGCAAAATAAATTGTTCATAATTTATGGGCTAGCTACTGGATGTGGATAATGGGCCTACAAGTGTTTGATGCATCATGCAGTTTTCCAAGTTGCCAAAGTCTGCGACTTTTGGTATGGTAGGTGCTGAATGATCTGAAGGCCTTTGCATGAACTGGACACCCCCGGACAAGGATATGTCATTAGGTGTTCCCTGTGAGTACAAATGATGTTGAAACAAGCCCTCTACAGAAACTAGACACTCCCAGACTAGAATACATTGGTTTGTGTTCTCTTGGAGTACAATATGATTTGCAAATTTGGAGCAGGGCAAATCCGATGAAGTAAGAGGAGGAGGAGTGGAAGAAGGGATCTCAGTAGGAGACAAATTTCCATCTAGGATATTCTTTGAGGCAATCTCTCAACCAGATGTCAGCAAGAAACAATGTGTGAGATGTTAATCCTTCGGTCAGGGTATCATTTAGTTGCAATCACAAATGAAGCTTCACACCGATGATTGTGCATCATAATTACCATGTTTGTTTTCAGGGTCCATTTGACTTAGCCCCCAAACAAACTTAGATAACGGAGAGAAATACTTAGTAGAAGCAAGGGGAGGAGCTGAGATGGAGAGCTGGTGAAAAGAAAGAAGTCAGACATAAACATGTGAGCAATTTGAGAAGTAGCAGCTAAGTTGTACAGAATTTTACATTCTGTAGAAGAGAAGGGAGCAGTACCATTAAAGGGAGGTGTGTCCTGAGAAGAACAAGTATTGTTCAATGTAGTTCACAAAGAGACAGGGATAGGCTGCAGACATGTGGGTTTGCATTGCTACATCTTTGATTTGGAGGAAACGACTGGAATTAGCTTTGAAGAATAACATTTCATTTACTGACCTAGCACATTACAGGCTTTAGGACTCAATAATTTCAAAAACCATTTGGCAATTCCAATGAACAATCTGTCAGTGCAAAATCAGTTCTTTTTCTTGTTCCAAAGATGCCACCTGAATTCTGTTGCGCACTCCTTGTATGCAGTGTTTTGTCTCAGATTTCCACCAGTTGCAATGTGTTTTATCTTAAAGCTCCAGAATTAATTTTTACTCCTTTTCTGTTTTCATTCATCTGCTTTTCTGCACAACTCCTCGGAAATATACAGCTATGCTCAATAAGCCTATTGCATCCTCCCTCAGCCACCATTAAGTGTCTTATCCTGCCCCCCTTGGTTTCCACTCTATTGAAACATTCCTTTTGCTCTCTGTCTGTGTTCACTTCTCCCCATCTCTGCAACTTAGAACATACTTGATTTATAATCTCCCTTAGTTCCAATAAAATGTTATTGATCTGAAATGTTAACTCTGTTCCTGCTCCACAGATTCTGACTTGTTGAATATTTGCAACTTTTTTTTAATCATTGCAGTTGAGGATATTTGTTGTCTCTGTTGCAGACTGAACTGCACAGTAAAACATAAAAATGCCTTCCTTTGTTGGCATCTATAGCTTGCCATTATTTCAATGGTGTTACATGCAATGACAATCAGATGAAGAGGAAGGAGCTGTGGTGGGCTGTTAAAAAATGGTTCCATATTTTTGTGACTATGTTTGTAAGGTATCTGAGCCTGTTATACTTCCTGAGCTATGCGCGAGAATTATGTTCTGGACAACTGGAAGATGTGTGGAGACAAAGACCAAAACCAGGACAAATTGCATTCATGGTGCTGGCTGAGGAAGGATTGAAATGGCTTATCAACTGAACGATGAAGTTCAACTGTACCTTGGCACAGCGTCTACTATGTCAAACACGGAATAGTAAAATCCATCCACCAAACTGTGGCACCCATCGTGATAGAGTCCCTGCTGTCAGTTCTGGGAGTTTCAAAGAATCTTATATGGCTGGCAACTTGAGTTATGGAAGGAATGAGAGAAAAATATTAAACACCTTTCATTATAACTAGAAAAAGTCAGAGGTTTAACAAATTTTAGAAAATAGGAAAGAGGAAATTAAGACAGAGGAAAGGAGATCTTGGTAGTGATTGAAACAGCATGCATAAAAAATGACAACATAGTTGACTTTGGGAGTAAAATGAGCAAACAGATCAACAAAAGATGCATTGAGAGGTGTCTTAACTGGAAAAGAAGAACTATTATATGAGATAGTTGCATTCATTGTTGAGTCTGGAAGTCTGTCCAAACAAATGGTTCTCAAATTTAGACTTGAGCTTCACTAGAATGGTGTAGGAAAACAACGGCAGTGTCCACGTCTACCAGTCTCTCTGTGCTCCGCTTCAGATAGAAGGGCGACATCTAATGTGCTGAGTAGTGTGCTTCCTGTACAGAATGAGCTCCTACAATGATACTAAAGCTCCTGTTTTGTGACTGTTGAATGCATCAAACATGATCGAATTTCTGTTGACACAATTGTTTCTCGTTTTGACTAGATGCTTCTCATCTTTATGTTACTTCTTAAATGTTATTGGTTTGATTCAATGGTAGAATTTCACTGTCACGATCAAAGCTTTTCAGCAGGTGAATGTGCTTCTTTATAATATTCAAAGAATACTGTATAAAAGGGAAATTTAATAATTTTACCTAACAAAAGACGTCTCTGAAAATAAACCCGATGAAAACACAGAATGCATGAAACCATGCAGAAAACTTGTTTTTAAAAACATGTGGAAGAAAAGTTAAATGGATTTGACCAAAAACTTCTCCGATTTATTAGATAAATAGTTAATTTAATCTTTATTCCGTGCATCATCACCTTCATAAAACAACGGTCTTGTTCTTTTTGGGAAAAAAAGCCTTTAATTTTTCATGTAGAAAATCTTCAAACTTATTGGAGCTACTTGTAATTTTACAATTCATAAAAAAACACAGCTGTAAACATGCAGTTGCTCCCGTTTCTTTATGTACCAGTTCTGCAATGAAATTCCTTAATAACCTAATATAGAGTTTGCATTATTCTTGAAAGAGCTTCAAAATATTTTAGAGAACAGTTTAAATATTACACATCCACAAAATAATTTATTTGCATTCTAATGTACACTAATGTGAATATTTTACTATGACTTATTAAACATTTGCTGAATTAATACAAATAACCAAATTATCTACATTTTTTTGTAAGACAAATCAATTATGTGAATGAGGTAATATCCTACAGATTTTGGATTCCTTTTGCCAAGACAATGATCCAAAAATGATTGTCAAACAGTAGATATTAATTGTATTGTGAAATTACAGGTCTGTAAGTGAGATTAAAAAAGGAACATTCGTGGACATTGAGCATTTTTCCAGCAGCCCAGTCAAATTGGGAACGAGAGCGGGGACTACTCACGGGTCCGTGAGTGAGATTTTAAAAAGGAGAGTTTGTGGGTTTTCAGTATTTTCTGGTGGCCCAATCAAATCACAATTCAATAGCAAGAGCAAATAAAAATAAGGCAGGGACAAGTGGAGTGGTCATTGTGTGAGTGGACTATTGTTAGAGTGGGGAGGCTTTGGCCCAACAGGCTTGGATAAGCTAAGTTTGTTCTTCATTTTTTAACTGTTATTACATAGTTAGAGCTGTGAAGATGGCTTCAGGGCTGTGTTGTGTTCTTTGTGTGAGATGTGGGAGTTCTGGGAGACCCCAGCCTCCCAGATAACCACATCTGCACCAGGTCCACAGCTACTTAGAGAACATGTTGAGGAACTGGAGCTGCAGCTCAATGTCCTTCAGCTCACTCAGGAAACTGAGGAGGTGATAGACAGGAGCTACAGGGAGGTCGTCACCCCTAAGTTGCAGGAGGTGGTACCTGGGTGACTATCAAGAGAGGGAAAGGAAATGGGTAACTAGTACAGAATACCCCTGTGGCCATTCCCCTCAACAATAAGTTTGGATACTGTTGGGAAGGACAACTTACTGGGGGAAACCACAGCGATCGGGTCTCTCACACTGAGTCTGGCACTGTGGCTCAGAAGGGAAGGGAAGAGAAGAAGACTGCAGAAGTGATAGGGGATTCCATAGTTAGGGGAGTTGACGTGAGATTCTGTGGACACCTGAATGGTTTCTTTCCTCTCAGGTGCCAGGGTCAGGAACATCTCGGATCGGGTCCACAGCACTCTAAAGCGAGAGCAGCCGGAAGTCTTAGTACATATCGGCACCAATGGCATCGGTAGGAAAAGGGAGGAGGTCCTGAAGACCATATTTATGGAACTAGGTAGAAAGCTGAAAAACAGGACCTCTAGGCTGGTAATCTCTGGATTACTGCTTGTGCCAATGTACCTTTGAGGGTAAGAATAGGCTGATTTGGCAGATGAATGTGTGGCTGTGGCTGAGGAACGGGTACAGGGGGCAGGTTTTCAGATTTCTGGATTATTGGGATCTTCTCTGGGGAAGTATGACCAGTACAAAAGGGACAGGTTACACCTGAACCCAAAGAGGGCTAATATCCTTGCCGGCAGGTTTGCTAGAACTGTTGAGGGTGGTTAAACTGATTTGGCAGGGGGATGGGAAGCAGTGATAGGACTGAGAATGAGGCAGTTGGTATACAAGCGGAGGCAGTGTGTAGTGAGACTGTGAGAAAGGACAGGCAGGTGGTAGGGCAAAATTGAATGAGTTGCAGTGTAACGGGGACAAAATCCTGAAGATGTAATATTTGATGCACGCAATATACTGTGCAAAATGAGGTAGATGATCTTGTCACGTGGTTAGAGATTGGCAGGTACGACGTTGTGGGCATCACTGAGTTGTGGCTGAAAGAAGATTATAGTTGGGAGCTTAATATCCAAGGTAACATGTTGTATCAAAAGGACAGGCAGGTGGGCAGAGGTGGTGGGGTGTCTTGGTTGGTAAAAAAAATGAAATCATATCCTTAGAAAGAGGTGACATAGGATTGGTTGTGGGTAGAGTTAAGGAACTGCAAGGGCAAGAAGACCCTGATGGGAGTCTGAACAGTGGCCAGAATGTGGGGTACAAATTATAAAAGGAGATAGAAAAGGCATGTCTGAAGGACAGTGTTATGATAGTCATGGGGGATTTCAGTATGCAAGTAGATTTGGACAATCAGGTCGGTGCTGATTTTAGATCTGAAGAGAAGAATTTGTAGAGTGCCTATGAGATGGCTTTTTAGAGTTGCTTGTGGTTGAGCCCACTAGGGGATCAGCTATTCTGGATTGGGTGTTGTGTAATGAACTGGATCTGATTAGGGAGCTTAAAGGTAAGGGAACCTTAAGGAGACAGTGATCATAATATGACAGAATCCACCCTACAGTTTGAGAAGGAGAAGCTAAAGTCGGATATATCAGTATTGCAGTGGAATAAAGGGAATTACAGAGGCATGAGGGAGGAGCTACCCAAAGTTGATTGGAAGAGGACAGTAGCAGGGATGATGAAAGAGGAGCAAAGGCTGGAGTTTCTGGAAGCAACTCAGATGGCGCGGGATAGATACATCCCAAACAAGTATTAGTATTCTAAAGGCAGAATGGTGCAACCATACCTGACAAGGTAAGTCAAAGCCAATATAAAAGCGAAAGAGAGGGCATATAATAGAGCAAAAATTAGTGGAAATTAGAGGATTGGGAAGCTTTTTTTTTCATTTTAAAAATCTTTTTATTGATACATAATCTTCTACAGCTATAAAATGATACAAAACTTCAACAAATTGATATATATATACAGTTAATAAAGCTGAAGAAAAAATTTACCAAAAAATATTTTATAATGAAAAAAATTTATTTTTTATAAAGAAGGAAAAAAGAGAACCCCAACTAACTAAAAGAAAAAAAACCCCACTAACTACAAGAGAAAGAAAAAGAAAAAAGAAAAGAACATTAGGAACCAGCTCCCGGAGCAATACATCTTACAATCATCTATATATATATATGTGTGTGTGTGTGTATATATATAAGAAGAAAAATAAGATAAAATAAGATTGGAAGGAAACCATGTAAATTAATTCAAATTAAATGATAATATTTGGCAAAAGAGCCCCATCTTCTCTCAAAATCGAATCGAGGATCAAAAGTTCTACTTCTGATTTTTTCCAAACTAAGACATAACATTACTTGGGAAAACCATTGAATTAATGTAGGGACAGAGGTATCTTTCTATTTCAATAAAATAGTCCTTCTTGCCAACAATGTAACAAATGCAATTACATGTTGGTCTGAAGATGAAATACCCTGAATATGATGCGGAACTATTCCAAAGAGAACAGTCAATGTATTAGGTTGTAAATCAATTTTCAGAGCTTTAGAAATTGTAGAAAATAAAGATTTCCAAAAAGCTTTTAATGAAGAACATGACCAGAACATGTGTGACAAAGTGGCTACTTCAGTTTTACACCTATCACAATAGTTGTCTATGTTAGGAAATATTTTGGATAGTCTCTCCTTTGTTAAATAATAACGGTGAACAATTTAAAATTGTAATAAACAGTGATTGGCACATATTGAAGAAGAATTGACCATTTTCAGAACTCTCAACTAATCTTCATTAACAAAGGTCATATTAAGTTCTCTCTCCCAATCTTGTTTAATCTTTAATGAGAGGTTATCTTTTTGTAGTAAAAATAAATTATAAATTCTACCAATGGAACCTCTCACTAATAGAGCAAAAATTAGTGGAAGTTAGAGGATTGGGAAGCTTTTAAAAACCAACAGAAGGCAACTAAAAAAGTCCCAAGGAGCAAAAAGATGAAATCTGAAGGCAAGCTAGCCAATAATATCAAAGAGGAAAGCAAATGTTTTTTCACATAACGAGTAAAAGAGAGGCAAGAATAGTAATGGGGGAAGCAGCGGACAAACTAAATAAGTATCTTGCATCAGTCTTCACTGTGGAAGACATTAGCAGTATGCTGAATGTTCAGGAGTGTCAGGGTGCAGAGGTGAGTGCAGTTGCTATAACTAGGGAGAACCATAAAGGTCTGAAGGTAGATAAGTCACCTGCACCAGATGTACTACACCTGAGGGCTCCGAAAGAGTTGGCTGAAGAGTTTGTGGAAGTGTTAGTAATGATCTTTCAATAATCACGACGAGAGGAAAGAGAGCAGCGGTGCGCACGTGTGCAGCCCTCCGGTGAAAAATGATATTGTATCTGTTAAATAGGGGCCGTGGACAATTCTGATTTGATGGAGAATGGACGTGAAAGCACAGAGGAACATCTGGAGAAATTTCTGAAACGCTCGTTCACTGCTGTTGTTACTGTGTTCTTGGGAAGCTTTTGGAGGGTAGGCCTCAAAATCCCCGGCTTTGCCTGCTGTTGGCAACCCAAGTTGAGGTCGAATCGTTCAGACAGAGATGGTGCTCAGTACTCGGTGTCGGAGAGCTGATCAGAGCTCGAAGTTTTCAGATGACTCAGAGTCAGACTGTGGTCAGCATGGCAGGGAGAGTTTTTCTTCCTTCTCCCGTCTGCGTGAGATGTGGGACATTTGAGAGACTTTGAACTTTTACTGTGCTCATGGACTTCTTCATCAAGTTATGGTATTGTTGCACTGTTGTAACTGTATGTTATAATTATGTGGTTTTGTCAGTTTTTTCAGTCTTGGTCTGTCCTGTGTTTTGTGATATCACACCGGAGGAAATATTGTATCATTTCTTAATGCATGCATTACTAAATGACAATAAAAGAGGACTACATGTCTTCGTAATCTAATCTCTAGATTCTGGCATGGTTCCAGAAAACTGGAAAATTGTAAATGTCACTTCACTCTTCAAGGAGGCAGGCAGAAGAAAGGAAGTTATAGGCTAGTTAGCCAGATCTCAGTGGTTGGGAAGATGTTGGAGTTGACCATTGAGGAAGAGGTTTCAGGGTACTTGGAGGCACATGATAAAATGGGCCCAAGTCAGCACAGATTGCACAAGGGAAAATCTTGCCTGACAAACCTGTTGAAATTCTTTGAGGAAATAACAAGCAGGATAGACAAAGGAGAATTGATGGATGTTGTATACTTGGATTTTCAAAAGGACTTTGACAAGGCGCCACACATGAGGCTACTTAGCAAGACAAGAACCCATGGTATTATAGGAAAGATACTAGCATGAATGGAGCATTGGCTGATTGGCAAGAAGCAAAGAATGGGAATGAAGGGAACCTTTTCTGACTGGCTGCCAGTAACATGTTCCACAGGGGTTGGTGTTGGGACTGCTTCTTTTTATGTTGTATTTCATTGATTTGGAATGACAGAATTGATTGCTTGTGGCCAAGTTTTCAGATGATACGAAGACAGGTGGAGGGGCAGGTAGTATGGAGGAAGCAGGAGGCTGCAGAAGGACTTAGATTATGAGACTGGACAAAGAAATGGCAGAAGGAATACAATGTCAGAAAGTGTATGACCATTCATTTTGGTAGAAGGAATAAAGGTGTAGACTATTTTCTAAAAGGGGAGAACATTCGACAATTCGAGGTGCAAAGGGAGTTGGGAGTCCTTGTGCAGGATTCCCTGAAGGTTAACTTGCCAGTTGTGTTAGTGACGAGGAAGGCAAATGCAATGTTAGCATTCATTTTGAGAGGACCAGAATATAAAAGCAAGGATGTAATGCTGAGGCTTTATAAGGAATTGGTGGGGTCTCGCTTGGAGTATTGTGAGCAGTTTTGGGTGCCTTATCTAAAAAAGGATATATTGACATTGGAGAGGGTTGAAAGGAGGTTCATGAAAATGATTCTAGGATTGAAATGCTCATCAAATGAGGAGCATTTGATGGCTCTGGCCCCGTACTCGCTGCAATTTCAAATACTGAGGGAGAATTTCAGTGAAACCTAGTGAAGGTTGAAAAGTCGAGATAGAGTGGATGTTTACTGTAGTGGAGGAGTCAAGGACTGTAGGGTACAACCTGAGAATACAGGGATGTCCATTTAGAATGGAGATGAGGAGGAATTTCTTTAACCAGAAGGTGGTGAATCTGTGAAATTAGCTGCCATAGGCAGCTCTGGAGGCCAGGTCAGAGCACGAAAGGTTACAGAGAAAAGAACAGGAGAATGGGGCTGAGAAGGAAATTGATCAGCCATGATGAAATGGTGGAACAGACTAGATAGGCCAAATGGCCTAATTCTGCTCCAATGTCTTATGATCTTGTGTTTCTATGCAAGTTTTTAGGACATTAATCACACATCTTACTCTACCACACAAATCATAATGTGAATAGTTAAGGTATTATTCTATTGCTGAACTTTGTAATCAGATGTGTTCAGAACTGCAAGCAGTAAACTGATAGACTGATGATCCAAAGACCAAGAGAGCACTAGTAAGCACAGATACATCCACAGATGAAAAGGAATGTCAAATGAGCTACATGAAGAATGAATGGCCTGGCTTGAACTTCAGTTGGTTTGCAGTTTTAAGTAGAAAGAAAACAATATATTACTTTCATTAACAGTTTAATCCGTCAAATTCTGGCAGCTGTGGAGAATTCCCTCGGCTATATAAAAATATTTTTAGCTTAAGCTAGTGATAATGAAATCTAAATAATCCTCACAATTGTGGTAATAAAGCTAATGTATAAAATCAGCTTTATTATTGTATTAATTACAATACTGAAATAAATACTTCAATACATTGAGATAATAAGTCAGAGAATTTATTTATCCTTTAGAAATAGTAGCAATGTCCCTCAGGGCCAGCAGAGATTTTCATCTTCATATGTGGGCCTCTACTCAATGCTCGGTGCTGTTATCAAGTTCCCGAATGGGATCTTCATTAAGTAACTGCTACAGATATTCCCTGTATCAGTCTTTTTCTAAATAATGCTGAAGTTTCTTTACTTGTTATCAGGGTCTGTTTTATCTAGCATTTGTACTAGCATCACAACGTCTGTCTCACAGTGCTAATATCTTTTATTGCTGGTACCATTGTCAGGATCTCTTAATATTAGTGCCTGGGCTCTCTCAATGCTTTTCATTCAATAGCTGGAGTTTTTGCCTGCATGGCTTGACCCAGAATCACTTACAGAAGAAATTATTAACAAAGGGAAATATACTCCTTGATATTAATCCAGGTCTTCAGATGTACAAGTATCTTTTTGTTCCAGAGTCATTATCAAGTTTAAAATTGTGCTCCAAATTTAATGTATAAAATTCTATCAGTTCACAAAAATGAACTTTAAATGCAGGTAAAGTACTTTATAGTATTTTATATAGATCTTGGCTATTCCGCAGTTGCATCAATCTCAGGGTATAACACAAGAGTTAGTAAGTCAATGTCCTTTGTCCAAATGTCTTTCAGCAGCTTCATCAATGATTATCCTTCAATTATAAAGGTCAGAAGTATAGAAGTTTGCTGCTGAATATATGATATTAATGATTTGTTTTTACATGGCATTACTTGAGAAGAAATAGATTTAGTTGAAACAGACTGCCATGATCTAGAGCGAGAAAAAACAATACCCGAGGAACTCAGTGGGTCGAGCAGGATCTGTGGGGTTAGAGAGAGAATCAATGCTTTGAGACACAACCCTACTTCAGGCCCAGTGCAAGAAATGGAATTGGTCTGATGTGACAAGCAATACCCTTCACAACTACGTGCAACTCAGAGATTATGTTCAGTAAGATGGAGTCTAACTTCACTTTAAATTCATTGAGACTAGCACTGTGGAATCCACTGTCGCCAATGTCAGGAAGGTCATCATTGCTGAGAAATTAAACTGCATCAATTACAGAGTTATACATTTACAAGTCAAAAATCTGCATACTCTAGAAAAAACTGACTCACGTCCTGACTCCCAAAAGATTTCCCTTGCTTACCGGGCACAAATTGGGAATGAAATGAAATATTTTTGATTTGTCTGGATAAAGGCAACAAAGTATCCACTTCATTTTCACCCCATCTTCCAGCTGGAAACATCCTCTCCCAGCACAAAACAACCACAGTTCTGCAACCTCTGTAAAGGTGCACTGTAATATAGCACCTCCCATGTCTGCTACCAATAAGGATGAACTAGAGGCATTTGGAAATAATATATCTTACTTAAAAGTAACTGTAACAAAACCCTGGAAATTCCCACCCAAAAATACCATAGAGCAGCAGTCCCCAACCACCGGGCCGCGGACTGGTACCAGGCCGCAAAGCATGTGCTACCGGGCTGCGAGGAAACGATATGATTTGGTGATACGAAACGATACGAGTCAGCTGCACCTTTCCTCATTCCCTGTCATGCTCCCTGTTGAACTTGAACGCATGCAAGGTCATTATGCACGCAAATGACCCAAGACGTGCAAAGGAATGGGTCCTTGACCCATTTGTGAATGTCTCCGGTGAATCATCCATGTCAGCGTGGGAAGAAGATCAACTCCTCGAGCTTGCAAATGACGGTGGGCTGAAAAGTATGTTTGACATAACATCTCTGCCAGAATTCTGGATCAAAGTCAAGGCTGAATATCCCGGAATAGCCTCGAAAGCACTGAAAACGTTGCTTCCATTTCCAACATCATATCTCTGCGAAGCAGGGTTTTCTGCAATGAATGCAACGAAAACTATATTGCGGAATAGACTGGACATAAGGAACCCCCTTCGAGTATCGCTGTCTCCCATCACCCCTCAATGGGACCGTCCTGTTGCAGGAAAACAAGCCCAGTGCTCCCACTGATTCAGCGATATTGGTGTTACAATGATTTTATATGTTCATACGGGGAAAATATGCGCTGTGTGTTTAATATCCAAACATTACTTAAAATGTTATGATGCTATTGACTTATACGTGACTTATAATTGACTTATCACTATATTCATGGGAGGAAAATATGCACTGTGTGTTTAATATTAAATTCGTTAGATGAACCCTTTTAGAAACGAAATTGAGTGTATTAGCCACTTATAAGTGACTTATAGTTGACTTATCATCTGTATTCCAGTCATGATTAACACCCCATCGACAGGTCCACAAGAATATTGTCAATATTAAACCGATCCGCGGTGCAAAAAAGGTTGGGGACCCCTGCCATAGAGCATTCTCTAGAGCAGTCATAGTAATGGCTAAAATTGACTGTCTCAGGAGCAGTTTGGGATGGACAATTACTGTGTATTGGCAGTGATACCCAGATCCTTTGAAGGAATGAGTAGAGTTTTTAAAAAAAATGCGGCCAATGATACAGATCAAGAAATACAGCACAAATCTTGAAAATTGCACATTTTAATCAGTCACAGAAATTCAAAGTATGTCCAAAAAGTAGGCAAGTTCCTGATTCATCTGTAACCAATAAGCCCCAAATAATTGGCGCATACCCTAAAACTTAACTCTCTCGAGTATTAGATGACAGGGACCTCGAATGAAAATGACTTGCTCAGTTGATTAAAGTGCCTCTGCAAATATGTTATATATTTAGCTACATTTGAGCTTGATTTATTTATTTCTGTATTTTCTTCACCTCCATGCTCATCTATAACATGCCAAGCAGCAACAAGAATTGAAATCCAGCAGCACAAAGGTTCTAAAGACTTATAACCTGAGTTGATCACTAACTAGATATATTTTCATGGGTTACTCTGCTATTTAACTATTCATAAATTCTGTTGGCTCAGCATCTGGCTCAAAAAGCCACGTTTCCTTTCAATTATGGCTCTGCTTTCTCTTTAACTTACTGGATCCCCTGTTCCTGTCCTCTTTTAAAACCCAGCAGTCCCATTCTTGTGCTCTCTTTAAACTCACCAGGACTTCGCTTTCTGCTAGTATTACTACTACGGCGACTCAGGCCTAGGGGGCCGGCATCGGGCACGATGACGGACTCTCCACTTCTCCCTCTCCCTCATCAGTGTGTTCAGTTCATCTACATTAGCCGTGCTGCTATCTTCTAGGAGTATGTTGACCATAGTCTTGGGAGGGGGCCCAGGGTTCACCCTCCCATGCTTGGGCTCCCATATGATGACTAGGCTGGCAGGTAGCTCGGGATGGTGTAGACAGTGCCCCACTAGTTGCATTTTTGCACTCCGTTGAAATATACTGGGTTCACTGGAAAGTTTATTACATTCCTATGTAGCATCTCAAAAATGAATTAAAAGTGTGATGGGATATTAATAGCATAGGGTATGAAACTTACAATAATCCAGAGAATCTGCCAGTCCAGTAGTGCTAAAGTCCCGAGTATCAGATTGTTGCATAATAGTAACGTGTTACATTTAGCACTAAAGAAAGTGAACCAAATAATGAAACTCTATTTCTATGAATATAAAGGACAATGACCAAAACTAGAATAGTCTTCTTCTATAGTTATGCAAAATGCAAGGAGGTAGACAAGTTGGTTGGTCTACTAAGTTCATTGTAAAATTACATTAGTGAATATATTGATGTCTCTTATTTGCCCAAACATTTCAATCTCTTTCAGCCCAGCCATTAATTTGCCAATAGATCTTGCCACTAGTTCAATCTCACGACAATCCTGTAGCTTGGCAATGGAAAATTAATCTATTCTTATCCAGTTTAAATCCAGACTTGCATGATTGACAATTGATTGCCTCTAAAATGGTCTAGAAAGTTATTTAAGTAGCAATCAAACTAAGCGAACTCCTTGATTTGGATACAGTTATGACAATTCACTGACCTTAAATTGCCTAATTTAAATGATCATGTTATTGAATTCATGCCTGTAGCCTACCAGTCCAAGTCTTTGCATTACAAGCAGGACAGAAACATCATCTGACTATGCTTCTGATATTTCACTGACTGCACATCAGATTAAGCTCCAGTTTAATATCATGCAGGCTACAATGTAATTTTAGATAGCTATTTGGTATAATTAAATGTCATCCTTAATTCTGTGGCAACACTCCACCCCCATGGTTTCATGATTCACCATGGAAATCTGAGCTTGATATTTTTTGTATCAGGGGAGGGTTGGGGATGTAGAGAACATCTTCTGTCTTACAGTGTTAAATTCCCTTTGGCTCATGTAAACTGATTCATATTCAAAGGAAAACCTGAAGTTGCTGATAGAAGCATTAGCAGCTCAACCTCTTGTAAAAAAGTGTGTCTATTTGTCCACTCCAAACTTCATACAAGCTGGTAAGTACATTCCATACTGAAAATGTTATTCCAAGGTAATATTTCACTCTGGTAAAGAATGATTCAGCAAAATGGTAAATCTGTCCAATGGGAATCCTTTTTTACAGTAGAGGCTTTATGTGGAGTTAAACAATTTGACTACAAGTATTTTTTTTGAAAGAGACTTGGCGCAAAATTCTGATTCTTCATGTTTGGTATTTGTTACTACTTGAGCAGGAAGAAACAAGGCCAAGCTTTATATTCTGTAAAATGAGACTCTTTGCATGAATAGATCTTTTGTCATTTTATAATATTCAATACTGAGGATTTCAATTTAATAACTAATAGAAAGTTGTGCGTGAGAAACTTTAGCTCTGCAAATGAAGGTAGAAGTTTAAATATTACACTGTTTCTAGGTCTTGCTCTGGTGCAGGTGATTGACAACAGGACCAGCCCGTGATTCACTGGGAGGAGGAAAGGAGTTATTGTAGGAGACAAACAGTTCATTACGTTCTTCAGCACCTGACTTACTTTAACAAAAGCAAAACTGTAATAAGTGATGCAATTAACATCAAATTGCTAGGAACATTTGGAAGTTAAGGTCATGATTAAAAAAGGAAAACTAGCTGATCTTCAGACAAATTACTTCTTAAAAACTGTAAACAAGAGAATATCTATGGATGCTGGAAATCCAAGCATCAGACACAAAATACTGGAGGAACTCAGCAGGCCAGGCAGCATCTATGGAAAAGAGTACAATCTACATTTCAGGTTGAGACCCTTTATCAGGACTTAAAAATTGCAAGTTCTTTAGCCTGAAACATTAATTTCATGTTTCAAGAATCCTGCTTGACTTGTTACTTTTCAAATATTTTATCTTTTCCAATTCAACTCATGAAATTTTGAGGTAATAGTCTTCCGCAATGAATTAGTATATTGAAAAGGCTTTGTATGAAGTGAAGTTAACTGCATAAAAGGCAATTCAAAAAAAATCGGAATTAATTTAAAATGAAATAACTAAAACATAGTTTTGTGAGAAATTGGGCACAAGCAAGACACAGAAGGAAGCTTAAAGATGTGGCAGTGGATGAAGTACCTGACATTTTATAGAAAGCTAAGAAATAGTCCCGATAGAGATATATTTTAGGTAACGTGCCACAGTTTCAACAGAACACCAGATATGTAGGCTGTACTACCCCATGTGATGACTTGACGATTCAACACCATCTTCCATACAACAGAACAATAGTGCCCCACATACCACATTCTGGACTGAAGGACAGTTACAACACTCCAGTTCTATGTGTTGCCCAAGAAGGAGAATTACTGGCCACTGTCTTCGCTATCATTCATTTGATAAGTGTCATGTCATAAGACGTGGACGATCATGATCCTTCCATGACTGTGATTGTTCCTGGCAAATTTTTGTACAGAAGTGGTTTATCATTGCCTTATCCTGGGCAGTGTCTTTACAAGTTGGGTGACACCAGTCATTATCAATGGACTTGTCTGCATTCAATTTCATTTGCCATTTTTCAGCCTGTTTTTCCAGCTGGTCCAGATCCCACTGCAAGCCATTATAACCTACACCCCCAATCTTGGTGTCATCCACAAATTTGCTAATCCAGTTAACTACCAATATCATCCAGATCGTTGGTATAGATGACATCAATGGATTCAGCACCGATCCCTGCGGCACACCACTAGTCACAGGCCTCCTGTCAGAGGGGCAATCATCTATTACCACTTTCTGGCTTCTCCCACAAAGCCAATGCCTAATCCAATTTACTACCTCATCTTGAATGCAGTGTGACTGAACCATCTTGACCAACCTCCCATGCAGGACCTTGTCAAATGCCTTACTAAGGTCCATGTGGACAACATCCACTGCCTTATCTTCATCCACTTTCCTGGTTAACTTCCTCGAAAAACTCTATAAGATTGATTAGATATGACCTACCACACACAAAACCATGCAGACCATCCTTAATCAGTCCATGTCTATCCAAATACTTATATATCTGGTCCTTTAGAATACGTTCCAATAACTTTCCCACAACTAATGTCAGGCTTACCAGCCTACAACTTCCTCATTTATTTTTACAGCCTTTCTTAAACAGTGGAACAACATTGGCTATCCTCCAATCCTCTGGTAACTCACTTGTTGCTGAGGATGATTTAAATTTCTTTGCTCAGGCCACAGCAATTTTTGCACTTGCCTCCCATAGGGTCCAAGGGAACACTTTGGGGAGTTACCCACTCTGATTTGCCTCAGAACAGCAACACCTCCTCCTCTGTAACTTGTACAGGGTCCATGAAGTTGATGCAGTCTTGTCTCATTTTTATGAACTCTGGTCAATCTCCTGAGTGAATACAAAAAAAATTATTTAAGCTCTCCCCATTTCTTTTGGTTCCACACTTGGATTACCATTCTGACCTTCCAGAGGACCAAATTTGTCCATTCCAATCCTTTTGCTTTTAACATATCTGTAGAATCCCTCAAGATTGTCCTTCACCTTGTCCAAGGCACCCTCATGCCTTCTTTTAGCCCTCAATTTCTTTCTGAAGTGTTCTCTTGTATTTCTTATGCTCCATAAACACCTCATTTGTTCCTATCTGCCTATACTTGCCATGTACCTCCTTTTCCCACCCCCTTAACCAGGGACAAAATCTCTTGAAAATCAAGATTCCCTACACCTATTATCTTTACCTTTTATTCTGACATGCACATGCAAGTCTTGTACTCTCAAAATTTCTGTATTGAAGGCTTCCCACTTGCCAGAAAATAGCCTGTCCCAATCCACACTTGCCAGATCCTTTCTGCTACCGTTCAAATTAGCTTTTCTCCAGTTTAGAATCTCAACCGGTGGACCAGACCCATCAATTTCCATATTTGCTTTGAAACTAATGGCATTGTGATCACTAGATGCAAAGTGTTCCGCAACACAAACTTCTGTCATTGGGGCATCTACGTATTGATTACAGAAACTTTTCTGAACACATTTGACAAACTCTATCCCATCTGGTCATACCTTTCTTATTCCTCAGTTCCACCCATAACACCTCACTGGATGAGTTCTCCCATCTGCCTTGACTGAGCATTGCTGTGACATTTTCCCTGAGTAGTAACAACACCCCTCCTCCTTTAATCTCCCCCACTGTGTCGCATCTAAAACAATGGAATATTGAGCTGCCAGTCCTGCCCCTCCTGCAACCGAGTCTCACGAATGGCTACAATATCATAATTCCAGCTGTTGATCCATCCCGAGCACATCTGCCTTACCTATGCTACTTCTTGCATTGAAATATATGCAGCTCAGGATATCAGTTGCACCATGCTCAAACTTTTGGTTCCTGACTTTGTCTGAGGTCTTAACCACGGTTCTACAACCTCTCCATTAACTGTTCTAGCACTCTGGCTCTCATCCCCTGCAAATACAGTTCAACCCCCCCCCCCCCACAGCATTAATAAACCATTCCACTAAGATATTAGTTCCCTTCCAGTTCAGGCACAAACCATCCTTTCTGTACAGCTCCCACTTTCCCTGGAAGGGAGCCCGATGATCCAAAAATCTGATGCCCTCCCTCCTGCATCAACTCCTTATCCACATGTTCAACTGTATAACCTTCCTATCTCTGGGCTCATTAGCACGTGGCATGGGTAAGCAATCCTGAGAGCACAACCCTGGAAATCCTGTCCTTCAACTTTGCACCCATCTCCCTGAACACACTATGCAGAACCTCATCACTGTTCCTACCTATGTCATTGGTACCTACATGGACCATGACCTTTGCCTGCTCAACCTCCCACTTAAGAATGCTGAGGACTCAATCCAAGATGTCCTGGACCCTGGCATCTGGGAATCTCATTCTCATCCACATAACCTTCTTTCTGTTCCTCTAACTAATTGACTCCCTATTACCACAGCTCCCTTCTTCTCCCTTCCCATCTGAGTTGCAGAACCAGACCCAGACCCAGTGTCAAACATCTGACCGCTGTGACTTTCCTCTGCTAGTCACCCCACCCCCCAACAGTATCCTGTTGTCAAGGGGGATGGCCACTGGGGCACTCTGCACTGGCTCCTTAACCCCTTTCCCCTTCCTGACTGTCACCCAGTTTCCTGTGTCCTGCACCTCGGGTATAACTACCTTTCTACCTGTCCTATCTGTCACTCCCTCAGCCTCCCGAATGATTCAGAGTTCATCCAGTTCCAGCTCCAACTCCGTAACGCAGAGTGTTAGAAGCTGCAGCTGGATGCAGGTCTCGCACTGAATTGAGATTCAAGCCACTATACTCAGGCTAGTCTATGGCCAGAGAACCAGTTGCTCACTATAGGACAATGCAAACTCAAGTGCAGCAGTTCATAATGAAAGCATATACACTATTGACCCATAGGCATAATTTGTAAATTCACCACAGGTGATTAATAAAGGGTAATAATGAAACAGCAGAGATCAGATATATGGTTTGACATCACTGTAAAAGACAACGCATATGAAAAGCAGTGGTTAACTGAGGCAATAATGTGGAATGATTAATATCAATAATATATTAATATTACTAATATATTAATGATTAATATCAATAATTAAAAAGTAAAAGGATTAGTGTTTCTCCGACATACATGATGAATAAACTCATTTTGGGCTTCCAGCCAGGTATAGGTATTGATTATAACCAACATTTCATCATCCATGATGAAGATGGTGGAGTTTGTCATCAAAACATCAGTTATAGTCGATGCCTGTGCCCGGATGGAAGCCCAAGAGTTTATTCATAATTAAAAAGTACTCAGCAAACTAATGGGATCAAGGATCTAGAAATGCCCTGGATGAGATGGCCTCTGTACTAGCATTAAGAAATGGCTGAGAAGATGCAGGTGTTGTTGAATACATTCTCCAAAATTCCCTCAATTAGGGAAAGATCCAAGCAGAATGGAAACAGTAGATGCAGCACCACTATTCAAAGAGTTTGGTGTGGGGGAGCGGAGAAGAGAAGACAGACAACTACAATCCAATTAGTCTAATTTCACTGTGTAAACTATCAAGTGATAAGAGGCAACATGGTTTTACTGAAAGGCAATTGAATCAAAACAGAAACTATTCCTCTCCTCATTGCCCAACCCAAGCATATCCAGCGTTATGCTTTTATTTAACAAATTTAGAGTTTGTCAAGGATGTAATTTGCAGGATTGATAAAGGGGAGAAGTGACTACGGTGTGCTGGATTTCCACTGGGTATTCCATAAGGTGCTTCGCAGGATTCATATCGTACAGTTAAGATAAAGTGAGGTTTGGTTAAGTGATAAAAAAAGATTAGAGATGAAACGCCAACATGAAAATGAATGGCTTAACAAGTGTGCTACCTCAAGAATGTTCAGGATCTGCATTATGCATAATTAATATTAGTGACTGAGATGAATAGGAAGTTTAATACTTACATGTTTGACACTGATAGAAAGGTAGGAGAGAAAATAAATTGGGAAGTCAGATGCGTTTGCAAAGATATACTTTTAAAAAATAATCCATCAAATTCAAAGATGAAATGCATTTATTCAAAGCGGGCTCTGAAGTGTCTGCTGATGATTGAATCAGTTCTCCAGTGTAGATTAGACCACATTGTGAACACGCTGCAGGAAATGCAATAATTGTTCTTTCACCTCTTCCCTTCTCTTCTCACTCTCCAGGTAAAGCAGTGATTCACTTGAACTTCTTCCTACATACATTCAGTGGACACTTTATTAGGTACACTGGTACTCCTGTTCATTAATGCAAATATCTAATCAGCCAATCATGTGGTAGCAACTCAATGCATAAAAACATGCAGATGTGGTCAAGAGGATCAGTTGTTCAGACGAAACATCAGAATGGGGAAGAAATGTGATCTCAGTGAATTTGACCATGGAATGTTTGTTGGTCTAGGCAGGCTGGTTTGACCATCTCAGACTGCTGATCTCCTAGGATTTTCACACAACAGTCTCTAGAGTTTACAGAGAATGGTGCGAAAAACAAAAAAAAATCCAATGAGTGGCAGTTCTGTGGGTGAAAATACCTTGTTAATGAGGAAGGTCAGAGGAGAATGGCCAGACTGGTTCAAGCTGACAGGAAGGTAACAGTAACTCGAATAATCACGTATTATAACAGTGGTGTGCAGAACAGTATCTCTGAATGCATCAAATCCTTGAAGTAGATGGGCTACAGCAGAAAATGACAACGTACCTAATAGGTAGCTAACAAAGTGGTTACTGAGTGTAGTGTACTTCTTTAGTATTCACAGTGAGATCTCCCCTATACTGGAGAAACCAAACATAGTCGAGTGACCATTTTACAGGTCACCTGCATTCGGTCTGCAGGCATGACTTTGAGCTAGTTGCCAGCGCTCTCCCACTCTGACTGATCTATCTGTGGCTCTTGCAGAGTTATAGTCCAGCCATATGTGAGCTTGAGGGAAGGCAATCCAACATCTGTATGACAAGTTACAGCCTTCCAAACTCAACATTCATCTGACTCAGTATTTTCTTCCTCCATTACCACATCCTGATCTTTTTGGCATACTCCACAGCCCCACTATTTGCAATATATTGCACTTTGTCAGTAATTTTATTCTCCAACTGCCCCATTAACTCATTTGAATGGAGGGCCTATACAAATCATCCCCACACTAACTCTTGCCTCAATCTACCATGCCCCGTTGTTTCTGTTTCCTATTTCCAGTATCTTCGATTCATTTATCACATGTACATCAGAACAGTGAAATACATCATTTGCTGAATAACATGTCCATTGTCTTTAGCAGAACAACACAAGCAGCAGCTCTCTTTTGTTCTCTCTCTCTCCCCCCTCTCAATAACTCCTT